>NW_027187419.1:29865132-29905661 GCF_028583685.1 Petaurus breviceps papuanus | reverse complement strand
ACTCAGGAAGATGAATCTTCCTGAGTTCAAATCTGACCTCAGACACTCTGAAAGAGAGAGAGAGAGAGAGAGAGAGAGAGAGAGAGAGAGAGACATTCCCCAATAGCATTCTATGTGAGGCTTTTCTATGTTTAATCTCCAGGGCAGCTAGGAGGTGCAGTGGATACAGTATCAGGTCTGGAGTCAGCAAGACCTGAGTTCAAATGTGTCCTCAGATACTTACTAGCTGTGTGACCCTGGACAAGTCACTTAACATTGTTTGCCTGAGTTTTCTCATCATCAACCATCAAAATGAGTTGGAGAAAGAGTATATTTGCCAAGAAAACTAAAAATGGGGTCATGGAGGGTTGGACATGACTGAAAAATGATGGGAACAGCAACACATATGATAGATAAATGATAGATAAATATATATCCACAGACCAAGCATAGATAGACCTCATATAGAGTGCTATTGGGGAATTTGGGGGCCACTTCACCTGAGAGCCCCTTCCTTGACCTTATTACACTGTCTCACTTATTGCTATTACATGAATTTTACAAGACGTCTACCCCTTGCCAGTACATGCAGGACTATGGTACGTACCCAATAGCCTCTTTTAAGTGGGACTGCATATACTCTCACAGCTGTTACAAATGAGGGGACCATTTCTCTCTCACAAAAACAAAGTGCTGTCTTAAGTTTGAGGGGAAAAGCGTGTTACAAACAAATTGGGGGCAGTATATGGGAGTTGTAGGGGTCGGGGTCTACCTAGAACGACCCCCAAATTCTAGCCCAGCTCTGCCATTTATTTGCTGTGTGTCAATGGACATGTTACAATCTCTTTGGGCCTCAACTTATATGTAATGAAGAGGTTGGAATAGGTGATCTCTACTCACTCCTTCACTTATTCCTTCACTCCCTCACTAACTCACTCCCTCACTCCCTCATTCACTCACTTCACTCACTCATTCACTCACTCCTTCACTCACTCATTCACTCACTCCTTCACTCACTCACTCCTTCACTCACTCACTCATTCATTCACTCCCCTCACTCACCCACTCCTTTACTCACTCCTTCACTCACTTATTCACTCCACTCCACTCACTCACTCATTCACTCACTCATTCCACTCACTTATTCACTCACTCCTTCATTTACTCCTTCACTCACTCATTCACTCACTCCTTCACTCACTCATTCACTCACTCATTCACTCACTCCTTTACTCCTTCACTTACTCATTCACTCACTCCACTCCTTCACTCACTCATTCATTTACTCATTCCACTCACTCATTCCACTCATTCACTCACTCACTTATTCATTCACTCACTCATTCCTTCATTCAACAAATGTTTGTTAAGTGACCTCGCTGTCTTAACACCTATGTTGACTTTCTGTAACATTTGACAATGTTGACTGTTCTTTCTTCCTAGGTGCTTTCTCTCACTGGATTTTTGTGACGCTATTCTCTCTTACTTTGTTCTACCTGGCTGATTATTCTCCAGTGTCCTTTGCTGGGTCTTCATGTCATGTCCTCAAACTGTGGCTATATCTAGGAGTGTGCTGGCAGATGCCCCCCCCCAAATGTACACAGAACACACATAAGTTTAACCTGCATTATTATTATTAACATTTTATTAATCACTTTCTTAAGTCTAGAAATCAACAGAACAATAAATCAATCCCTGATTTATAGCATTTTTCAATTTCCCAAGTCTAAACACTTACACTGGAAACTTAACAAGTTGCTCTTGAGAACTGGTTTGAACTGGACACAGTCCTATACTGAATATAACCCAGTCCTGGGTCCCTTTATTTTTCTCAACATTTTATCACTTGATGACTTCATCAGAACCTGTGGGTTCAATTATCAGCTCTATGAAGACGACTCTTAAATCTACATATCCAGCCTAGTCTCTACACTGAGTTCTAGTCCTGCGCCACTAATTGCCTGTGAGGCATTTCAACCTGATTGTCCTGTAGGCATCTCAAACTCAATGTTTGCAAAACAGAACTCATCCCACCCCCACCCCCAAATCGACCCTTCTTCCAAACCTCTCTATTTCCATCAAGGACATCAGCAACCTTCTTTCACACAACCTTCTTACCTCAGCTTCTTACTTTCACACATTCCATATATACCACAAATGACCAAATCTTGTATTTCCTACCTTCACAGCATCTCTCGCATTCATTTCCTTCTCTCTACTTGCACAGATACCTCTCTCCTTCAGGCTCTCACCATTCTTATCTGGGACATTGCATCCCTATTCCCTATTCCAATCCATCCTCCACATGTCAACCAAAATAATTTTTTAAAATTTATTTTATTTTGACATTAAGACATAAAACAACCTTTCCATAAAATAGTAGAATATAAAAAAAGATGATTGTACATGAAACTGCACATATATTACATACAACTTACTATTCCTTTTAAAATATAATAAAGTTATCCTGCAACTTTTTACCTTTTTTCTTCCCTCCACCTCCACCCTAGAGATGGCTACCATTAGACACAAATAAGTGTGTGTATATATACACACACATATTTGTGTCTATAAGCAAGTCTATTTGCCTTAGACACTTGCTAGCTGTGTGACCCTGGGCAAATCACTTTATCCTATTGACCTCAGTTTCCTCATCTATAAAATGAGCTGGGGAAAGAAATGGCAAAGTACTCCAGTATCCTTGTCAAGAAAACCCCAAATAGGGGGTGGCCAGGCAGCACAGCGAATAAGAGCACCGGCCCCAGTGTCAGGATGACCCGGGGATCGAATCCAGGCTCAGACACTTAGCACCCATCCAGAAACACCTGGCCATGTAACCTTGAGCAAGTTACTTAACCCCAATTGCTTAAAAAAAAAGAAAAGAAAACTTCAAATGGTGTCACAAAGAGTTGGATATGACTGAAACGAATGAACAGAAATTTGGGTATATGTTTTCTCCTCTAATAGGAATCATCTCCTTTAGTTAAGAACTTTTGTTTTCGTCTTGGTATCACCAGTACTCTAACACAGTATTGGCACATAGTAGGAATTTAAATGCTTGTTAATCGATGGATTGCTTATGTTTATGCTTGACTGTGGCATTACAAAGACAAAAATGAAACAGATTTTACATTCGAAGGGCCCTTCCAGCACTAAAATTTTACTAATTTGTGTGGGAAATCAATATTTTTCTTTTTTTTGAGAATGATCCTAAGATCTAACCTCTTTGTGGTTGGTTCTGGCTGTCAGACATAGGATTTGTGTGTCATCCATCCATGTAATTGATCAGCTAAGAATGAATTTGTGTCAACTTTTACCTCTGGTCATCTTTTGAACAACATGCAGAGATTGGGAGCTCAGGGTTACAGCATTTTGGAAAAATGAATGCTGTATATTCAGCCAATCTAAGGGGAGTTACGCTGGCATCCTTCTGTCTTTTTTAGCTGGGACACGGATTATTGCAACACAGATACTTTTTGTCATGGAGACAATGTTATTTTCTCAAACAGGAAGATGGATTCTGTCCTAGGGAAGGTGAGAAACTGACAGTATTGTTGTGAGGTTGGCCCAGGGGGAGGGGATGCTGAAAATAATTCTCCAAAACAACTCCCTCTAAAAGGGAAACTAGGAATATTCATAATTTATTCAGTGTATTAGTGGAAAAAGTTCTGGATTTAGTGGACTCCTTAACAAGAGATAGCTAGGTGGTATAGTGGATAGAGCCCACAGTCAGGAAGACTTGAGTTCAGATCCAATCTCAGACACTTACTAGCCATGTGACCTTGAACAAGTCTATTTGCCTCAGTTTCCTTAACTGTAAAATGGGGATCATAATAGCACCTACCTTCCACGTTATTGTGAGGATAAATGGGGTCACAAAGAGTTGTACATGACTGAAAATGACTGAACAACAACTTGAATTTGTAAGGAATAGCGTCATAAGCATTAAATCCCTAAATAAATGGCCACATGTCTTCCTTATATGTGTGTTTCTTTTAAGTGTAAGCCTAATATTCTAGTGAAATACCCTTAGAAACAGAAATATCACTACTAGATCTATTCTCAAAGATGATTAGGGAAAAAGGAAGAGAACCTATATGTTCTCAAATGTTCATAGCAGCTCTCTTTGTAGTGGCAAAGACATGGAAATTGCAGAGACGCCCATCAATTAAGGAATGGCTGAACAAGTTGTGGTATATAATTGTGGATGGAATACTACTGTGCTATAAGAAATGATGAATTAGATGCTCTTAGAAAAACATGGATAGACTTGTATGAAATAATGAAGAGTGAAATGAGCAGAATCATCAGAACATAGTATACAGTAACAGCAGTATTGTTTTAAGAATGACTTTGAGCAAATAAGCTATTTTGACTATTTTAAATATCCAAATTAACTATGAAGGACATATGAAGAAAGTTGCTATCTGCATCCAGTAAAAGAAATGATAAATAGAAGTGTATATATAAAATAATTACATATATACACTCCTATTTGTGTTTAATGGTAACCATTTCTAGGGTAACCATTTAATTTTTTTTAAAAAATTACATGATAACTTTATTACATGTTTAAAGGAATAGCAAGCTGTACATAATAGATTTGCAGTTTCATGTGCAATCATCTTTTTTTTTGTACTATGTTATGGAAATGCTTGTTTTATTCCATAAATTAAAAATAAAATAAATGTGGGGAAAAAAAGTGCAAGCCCATTCTCCCCATTGATCAAATGGGTGTGTAGAGAAGAGTGTCCCCTGGTTTAGAGAGATATGTTTCAGTCCTTGATATGCCGTCTTAGTAAATATCCCTTTGGAAAGGCTAATTGATGGTTAACTGATGTTGGGAAACATGTCAGGTGGAGGCTTATGAATACAGTATAAGAACTGCCCCCTCTCCCCATCCCAGCCCTCCGATTTTGCCCCCAGAATACCAAGAGGAGAAGGAGCAAGCCTGGTAAAGTGAATGAGAATTGGCAAGTGATTCAAAGGGAATATTCCCTAAGTATATGTAAGACACATGAAACAGAGGTAACCTTGGAGGAAGGAATGGCACTAGCATCTAGGAGGGCCAGGAAAATCCTCATGTAGAATTTGACACAAGCTGATTCTTGAAGTCAAGCCAGGAATTCAAAGAGGTAGAGATGACAAGGCCCATGGGGGACAGTAAGTACAAAGGCACAGACATGGGAGAGGGTATATGGAATGAAAGCTACAGTAAGTTGATCAGACTATTTATCATAGAGTATCTAAACAGAGGAGTTCACATTTTATCCTAGAAGAGGTAATAGGGAGCCACTGAAATTTATTGAAGGGGGATAGTATTGGTTCCAGGGGTGGGGAAGCTATGGACCTTGAGGTCACATGTGGTCCTCTAGGTCCTCAAGTGTGGCCCTTTGACTGAATTCACACTTCACAGAGCAAATCCCCTTTAATAAAAGGATTTGTTCTGTAAAACTTGGACTCGGTCAAAAGGCCCCACCCAAGGACCTAGAAGGCCACACGTGGCCTACCCTTGGTTAGATTCGCACTTTAGAAATAATCACTTTGGCATCTGTGTAGAGGATGAGGCAAAGAAATCAATTAGTCAGCCATCACAAATTCCAGATAAGAGGTGATGAGGACCTGAACTTGGTACGTATAACTGGAGAGAAGGGGTTAGATGTCAGAGATGCTATGGAGAAATGATGGTAACTGATTAGAGATGTGGGGTAGGTAAGAATGAGAAGTCAAGGTAGAACTGAGGTTTTAAGCCCAGGTGACCAGAAGGAATGGTGGTGCTTTTGACAAAAATAGGGAAGTTTGAGAAAGGGTGGGAAATTTTTGGTGCAAGGGAAGATAAATAAGCTCTGTTCTAGACCTTTTGAATTTGAACAACATCAAGTTTGTAATGTCCAACAGGTATTTGATTTGGGGTTGGAGTTCAGGTTAGAAACTAGCACCTGATATAATCTGGGAGTCATCTGCATAAAGATAATAATTCAACTCATGGGAACTGATGAGGTCACAAAATGTGGTAGTATAGAGGGAAAAGGGGGCCAAAAACACAGACTTGGGCTACACCTCCATTTAGGAAGCATGTAATAGATGATGATCCAGTAAAGGAAACCAAGAAAGACTGGTCAGACAGATAACAAAGAGAGCCAAAGAGAGAGGGTAGTGCCATGAAAACCTAGAGTGTCCAGGAAAGAGGGTAATTGAGAGGGCTGAATGCTGCAGAGAGTTCAAGAAGGATGAAAACTGAGAAAAGGACCTGTAATGGGAATGTAAATTTTTAAGATCGTCCCTGCCCCTAGGCTAAAGTTCACCTGGAGCCTGGGGTAGGAGGCTTGTTTTTCAGTAGATACTTTTTGATTGGCCAGTGGGTCCAGAAGGTTGTTACATTCTCTGAGCCAGGAGAAGGCTATATAAACCCTGATTTGAGGCTTTGTTTTGGGGCTCACTTTGAGAAGTGTTCTGTGATTTGATCAGATGAGACTCTGGGAAGCCATTGTTGAGAGCCCCCCAGCTTTGAAAAACCCAGATGTTGATTTCATATGGATGTAATGGTTAGACAGTTTGGAAATCTGTCTACTTGATCTGTTTCTCTGTCTTGATGATTCTGTCAATATACTCTGAAGTTCGGGGTACTGACCTTTTTCCCCTGAACTAGGTAAACGATACATATTTGACTGATTAGAGTAAGCTTGTTAACCCATTTTGAGTTGCTTTCCTTTATCAAAGCAGATCCAAGAACCTGTGTTGGCAGCCACCCTGGGGATGCTGGTGTGATTGCTGATACAGGACCTTAGATTTGGCAATTTAGGAAATATTCATAACTTTGGAGAGAGCAATTTCAGTTGCATGATAGGATCAGAAGCCAGATTGCAAATGATTTAGAAGAGCATGAGAACAAAGTGCTTTTTGAGGCCCTTTTCAGATCTCTGTATTACAGTGATTAAAGGGTTAAATGGGGAGAGCCCAGAGTGAGATAGGCCTGAGCAAAATCCTGCACTAGTCCAATTGTTCCCTCTTTCTTGGATAAATTGAAGTCTCAGCATCAGCTTTCAGTAGGATTGACTGAGAAAGAGTTACATGGCGAGCCAGGGCTTTGGAGTTGTGAAGCGTCACTTGAGACAGGGCAGGATCCAGAAGTCTCTTTCCAGGTCTTCTAGCTGCCAAATAAGACTCCCAAGAAAGCCAGGTGTTATTGTAATTAAGGGCCCTCTCATCGCAATTTCAGAATAGATCCCACTTTCAGACAGCAGAAGACAAGACATCAGGTTTTTCTGGGCCGTATGAGGTCCAGGCTATGGGGTCACAGCTGTGGGTTTTAGCATTGCCTAATTCACAGGCTTTCTCTCCCTTTCTCTGGTTTTTTTCCTACAACCTCTCCAGCCTACAGAGGAGACCATGGCCAAGATAGGAGCTTGAAGAAAGGAGAGTAAAGTTCCAAACGGGGAATCTACAAAGACTAGGGGCTGGAGGAAACCCCAAGTTTAGACCACTGGTGAATGCTTAGACCCTTTTACAGCAGTACTCAGAGTTGCTGAGGCTGTCTATAAATGCTCTGGAATAATTATCCTCATAATTTTTTTTTTTAAGTGCTTACTATATGTTAGGCACTGTGGCTAAAAACAGCAACCAAAAATCAAGCAAAACCCACAAATCCTTAGACCATCCCCTCAGGCAATTTACGTTCTAATAAGGGAAGAAAACAGTGCTGGGGGGTAGAGTGGGTCTAAGGAGTCACAGCAATGCAAGTGACACTTGGTTGATGTCCTTTGCAGGATTGATAGGGTTAATTTAATTCCTGTTCTCAAAGCAGGAGGAGAGAAGGAAGGAGGCTGAAGGAGAGGGGTGGATCTGTGACCCACTAGATAGGGTAAACTCTCATTAATCAGGATGAAAGAGCTCCAGACAGAAGGTGAAATGCCAGGTCAGCAGAGGTAGCCTTTCTGGTCCACCAGTCTGCATCTGACTGTGGAATATTGTCACCGTTTAGTCGTTTCAGTTGTGTCTGACTCTTCATGACCCCATTTGGGGTTTTCTTGACCATGACACTGGAGTGGCTTTCCATTTCCTTTTCCAGCTCATTTTACAGATGAGGAAACTGAGGCAAACAATGTTAAGTGAATTGCCCAGGGTCACCCAGCAAATAAGTGTCTGAGACCAGATTTGAATTAAGGAAGATGAGTCTTTCTGACTCCAGGCCCAACACTCTAACCACTACATCACCTACTGGCCCAATTATGGGATACTGACCCCTTAATAGACATCATTGTTAACATGTTTAACATCTGTTAACAATAAGATAATACAATACCAATAACTGACATATAGTGCTTTATAGTTTGCAAAGGACTTTATGTACGTCATTTCATTTGAGCTTTCCAATACTCTGAGAGGTAGATTTTAGATATTCTCATTTTACAGATGAGGAAATTGAGGCTCAGAGAAAATATAGTGATTTTCCCAGGCTGACATAGCTAGCACATGCTAGGGACTTGAATCCAAGTCTCCCTAAGACCAGTAAGAAGAAACAAATAATGCCACTTCCATGTGAAGACAGCATTAAACTTGTCCTAGTAGTGAAATGCAAAGCAGATGGGTATAAGCTGCGGGGGGACCTTATGGAACTGTGTGAGGAGAGCAGACTAGGCAGAGAACTTTATAGAGATTAAATGTAAAGTCCTACTTTGTGGAGTGGGTGGGGGCAGAATTACCAAAATTTTATTGATGCAATAAAGACTGAGATGAAACTGGAACAGATCCTTCAAATATGGGAATTACCATAATGTAGAAGAGGCGTAGGATAGCACTTGTCCTGAATTCTTTTTGTGATAATCATTCTAAGACATGCATGGCTATTGCCTTATGACATGATTATTTTGTCCACAATGTCACTCTCTACAGTTTTGTATCCCAACAAGCAACTTGCTTCATTTAATTATCCTTTAAGAAAAGATATTTTCATTTTATTCAGTAATATTTTGAGTGGACAAATACAGGTATTTCATTACACAATGTTCTTTGCTGGGTTTAACAGTTGGCTGTTGATAATAAATATGCAAATAAAATATATGATATATACATGTCAATCATAAAATTAGTCAAAAGACATATGTAATAAAACAGTTCATTTAAATTAACAAAAAACCCCATTGCTTGTCTATGTATACTTTTCTAAAAGTTCATTCTCCTGCCTTACTCTGGTTATACACTCACTCTGTATGACTCATTTGATGGAGTCCTGCACTACCAGACTTTATTGAATTGTCCTCCTGCTTTGGCTGTTGTTTAATAACCCTTACTAGATTTATTATCTATGTCTTTTAGCTAACCATTTTCCCTGCCTATTACACTAGGTTTTCTGCATGGCATAATAAACCTCTAACAAGGCAACCTTGGTGTAGTCAGAATAATATTATTCTGATATTGAAGGGGGCTGGGTTTAAGATCTAGCTTTACTCTTAATTTTGCTATATGATTCTATGTAGCATACTTAGGAAGTTGAGTATTTGAATCCAAGTGTATTAGTTTACATTTATTCCTATTTAATTCCATTTTATTAGATTTAGTCCATTGTTAGACTGTCATGATATTTTTTGGACCCTGACTCTCAGCTGTCCTTCAAAGGTCATTTAAACCAACCCACACCTGATCAAGAATCCTATCTTGGTATTCTTATCCTATCAATAAGGACAGGAAACAGCATTCATCAATGCTGGAGAAAGATTATAAATTAGAAAAAAATTCATCTTTAGAGTACCATAATTTTACTTCTTGCACCTTTTCCCCCCATTTCTGAAATTTTTCTTCCCCCACTGCTATCAGAGGTCCTCCCAGGGACACGCATTCCAGAAGGGCAGGGTAGACGTTCCTGTTGAATATAAAGGAATGAATAACTCCTGGAAGAATTCCAGTAACTGATAATTTTGTGTTGTAGTAGGGGTGAAGGTAGGAGAGAATTACAGCCATGCAATCATCAGCTGACACATACTTTGGGTCATCTCATTCCCTGCATGTATCAGCATGCATTTCTATTCAGTTACCGCAAATGGTTTATAACCTTAGGCAAATGACTATTTCCTAGGATGAATCAAATCATAAGAAAATTGAAAGAAGAATACTGAAAGATCATCAAATCATTGTTCTTCATCTGAGACAAGCTGGTACTTAGGGTTATTGTGACACATCATTCCAGGGTCTGAAGGAGGTAGCTGATAAGCCTGTCTTTAAAGATAAGCAGGATCTGAAAACTTCATAAATAAGGGATAAGCTCCTAGTTAGACCTTAGAGGCAAGGGTATGTTGGAACCAGCTCTAACCTTATCTAATTTGATTGTTTAAATTTTCAGTGTGAGAATTTATACCTCAGAAATGAGCAATTGTTAGAAATCAGAACTTGATTTATCTTTTTGTGATTATCTGGACTTTAGGATGTGTTAATAATGCAGCATAGAGTGTGTGTATATATTTTTGGAAGGGAGAGAAGCTGATTATTAAACATAGGCCAGGAGATGCCTGTAGTGCTCTGTAAATGTTGTTGGAGGAGTGTAATAGAAGGCATAGGGACCCCCTCATTACAACGCAGGCTGGAACTTGCCCATGGGGTGTGTGGGGTGGGTAGATAGCCTCTGAATTCACTTCTGATGCTGAGATTATGTGATTCTCTCTACAAGGACTAATATAATCACTCATAGCTCTCCCACAGAGCTGGCTTTCTGCCCACACCTGAAAGGCTTCTGTTGCTGCTTGGTCTTTGCAAGATTCCCAGTGTTCAAACCAGTAGGGTCAGTTCGGTTTCCCTCTCCCTGGATTCTTCTGAACCTTCTTGACTTAAGGAGTCCTTCCCTCTCAGCCATCTGCCTTCCTGTCATGGAAGTTTGCCCAGCTGGGCCTGAGGAAACGTACCTCAAGCCTATTTCACAGCCAGTTTCTTCTAAGGGTATTTTTCTTTCTGTTTTCTCCACCCTACCTTTCCCTCCACCCCAAATGCATGCTGAGGAACTAAGTTCCTTCTGGATGTCTGTGTGTTTTTTTTCTAAATTCTGGAATTTGGACAGAGTTCAGATTATCTCCAGAGTAATTTGGTAAAGAAATAGTAGGTGCTCAGTAAATATTTGCTGATTGAATGACTTTGAAAACTGCTGCCTGTCCTGATAACAATTGGATGTTGCAAAATGCTGCTGAAAATGGCGTAACACCTTTAGTCTTGGGGCACCTCACCCACCACACCTAAGTGTCTGAGACATTAGGGAGATTCCTGGGAGCCAAGACGTTCACACAGGATTGTTTGCCGAAAAATGCATCTCCAGCCTCCTTGTGGAGCATTGTTTCAGGTTCCTTTACACTGTTAGAAGAATAGAAGTATCTAGGGGGTCAGTGGTTTAGAGGCATTTGATAGTAAAAATTTAATTGCCGGTAGTCCTGTTTACTGGGATTTTTAATGAAATATAATGTTTTTTTGAATTTTAAAGAGAAATTTGCAAATGATAAGAAGGCACATTGACATCACATGTTTGTAAAAAAAATTAGTTTCTGGGGTGCCAGGGTCTGTTTATGTGTAGACAGAATAAGAGGCTACCTAATATGATTATAGGGCCTCTGGGAAGCACACCCTATCTCCCAACACCTGCCTGGTCATCTTTGACATTCTTGAAAGGTATAAATTATGGGAGATATTTTAAATGAGAAATGCTGCCAGGGATATGTTAGAAGATTCCTATTCAGGCTTGGGCTGGACTGGATGGAGTAGCCTGGTATAGGGAAAGAGCCCTGGATTTGGAGCCAGAGGGCCTCAGTTCAAATTTTGGCTCTGTAACTTAATACCTGGGAGATTGGGACTGAGGGTGTGGCAGATAGATCCCTTCACCCAGGAGCTGCTGGAGGCTGCTTTGGCTAGGGCATGGAGAGCAAGTTAAACATCTACCTACCAGTACACTGCTGCTGTCACCTCTCTGGGCCTCAGTTTCCTCATCTATAAAAATCATCCAATGAATGATATAAATTAGAAGTTAATAAAGCATTTAAAAAAATTATCCAATGATGTCTAAGGTCATTTTCACTTGAAAATATGGTCTTATAACCTCTGAGGTTTCTTCTGACTCTAAGAAAATCATACATCTTTGGACCACTTACTTGTGTGTGTGTGTGTGTGTGTGCATGAGAGAGAGAGAGAGAGGAGAGAGAGAGAGCGAGAGAGAGAGAGAGAGAGAGAGAGAGAGAGAGAGAGAGAGAGAGAGGGAGAGGGAGAGGGGGAGAGAGAGAGAGAGAGAGAGAGAGAGAGAGAGAGAATTTAAGTAGTTACTGTATGCTAAGTGCTGGGGATACCAGTACAGGGAATGTCACATACTCTGTCTCTGTCTCTGTCTTTTTCTCCTGACTGGCTCTCACCATCATGACCCATTCAGGGCCACTCAAGGCCTGATCCCATTTCTGATTAGCACCAAAGTTCTGACCTTCTCTGTTTATGATCTAGGCTGGTTCTGCCTTTCTTAGGCATCTTTATCCCACCCCACCCCACACTGCTCACCCTGTTGGTGCCAGAATTAATGCCCGTTAGTAGCAGAGATTACAGGCTACCAGGTCAGGTGATCACTACCCTCAATTTATATTCTAATGGGGGAAGACAACACATAAAGCTTAACTAGAAAGCAGAGGATGAGATAGGGGCAATTCTGGGCAGGGGTTCACCCAAATGGAGAGCAAGGCCTCAGGGCAGAAATGTCCTAAAGTGAAGGCCAAGCTATTGAGGAGGTAGAACAATCTGGGGAGTGGGAATGAAGCCAGAATGGCTTGAGTCTCAGTATCCTCATCTTTAAGATTGGGTCAAGAATATATGTATTACCTATTTCACAAGACTGCTGTGAGGAAAGTGCTTTGTAAACCTTGAATTACTATACAAGTTATTATATTTTTTTCTATTATACTACAAGTTCCCTAAGGAAAGGGGGAAGTTCTTATCTGAGTTTCATATCTTCCCCAGCACCTAACAAAGTGTCCTGAACAAAACAAGACCCAGGTAAAAGTTTTTGAGTAAATGATGAATTAATGAAAGAATTGGGGATAGAAATGGACACAAAAATTTAGATAATAGGAATGACTATTATTTGGCATTTTTCTTAATTCTGGTGAATATTACAGAAACAACCCCTACAAAAGTTAGGGGTACTTTTGTGCTGAGATCTGCATGGCACAATGTATGAATGGCTCTCCGCCTTGGAGACAGGATGATGTGGGGCCTAGTCTTGCCTCTGAGGTAGCTCAGTGAACAGAGTGCTGTCCTTGGAGTCAGGAAGACCTTAGTCCCAATCCTGCCTCAGACACTTATTATCTGTGTGATGCTGGGCACCTCTCTTCACCTCTTTTTGACTCAATTTCTTCATCTGTGAAATGCAGACACTAATAATACCTATTTCTCAGGGTAGTTGTGAGGATAAAATGAGATAATTGTAAACTTGAATTATAAACTGAAAACCTTAAAGTACTATGTGTTTTTGTTGTCCAGTCATTTTCAGTCATGTCTGACTTCATTTGGGGTTTTCTTAGCAAAGCTACTAGGAATGGTTTGGCATTTCCTTCTCCAGCTCATTCCTCAGATGAGGAAACTGAGGCAAATAGGGTGGAAGACCACTTTGACACTAGGAAAATACAGGTGAATATTTTTCAGTCCAAGAGACTATTACTATTGTTTGTCCTTTGTTCTCTAAGAGGACCGTGACATCAGGAAGGTGATGTCATGACTTGCAAGTGAATTGGATTTAAGTGAGGGAGGGTTGTGCAAATTAAGCCTCACTTTCTCCTCCTGAGCCATCTGGGTCCCATGGCAAGAGATAGATCAGGACAAATGGAGATGGCTCCACATACAGGTCTTTCCCAGGTTTCAAGTTTGTTTGAGGCAACACCCATTCAGTGATTTAAGCTAGGTAAGAAATGAGGCACAGAATGGCTTCTTTTACCTAGTCAAAGAAATAAAATCAATCTATGAGGGGAAGACTTTCAGAGTTTCAGATAAAAACAGAAATAATTGCTATTTACTCTCACTCTGAACCATTAGAATCCAAACAATAACCAAGGGAGGCTTGGGTTGGGACCTATTGTTGGCCATTAAGGCATTGTAGAGCAAATAGTGAGGCAGCTAGGTGGTGCAGGGCTGAGTTTGGAATCAGGAGGACTCATTTTCCTGGTTTTAAATCTGATCACTTATTAGCTGTGTGAGTCTGGTCAAGTGACTTATCTCTGCCTCAGTTTCATCATAAATAGAATGATCAGGAGAAGGAAATGGCAAGCCTCTCTAGTATCTTTGTCAAGAAAACCCCAAAATGGGGTCACAAAGAGTTGGGCAAAACTGAAAGACTAAATAACAACAAAAGTGCAAATATTGAACAATGCTCTGTGCTGGCTGATAAAAAACTTTCTTCTTTTTCATGATGCTTCATTTGTGTTTGGGTCATATGTGATTTTAATATCAAACAAACAAAAAAGTACACATAGATTATGTTGGAAGCACTCACAGTTGTATTTTGTTTTTTGAAGTTCACAAATTCTTATGAAGAAGCTGAAAATCAAGTAATATTTAAAATTTTGAGAGTACATAAGAAAAGGAAGAGCTTTACACCATTTTCTGGGCCTACTTCTCACTGACTTCTTAAGGTAAATATTCATAGATTTATTCAGATAGTATTAATCAATCAGTGGGCCCTTACTAGACACCATGTGCCAGGCACTGGTAACAAGTCTTTATGCATCTAGGATAAAATGCCAATTCCTGAACTTGGAAGTGAAAATCTCCAGTGCAGGAGTAAGGAGACAAGAATGATGAATTTGGAACCAGAGGACTAGAGGACCTGAGAACCCTGGGCAAATCACTTCCCTTCTATAGGATTTGGTTCCTCATCTTTAAAAGGAGGGAATAACTTCTAAGGTCCTTTCCAATTCTAAATCTTTGATCTTATGAGACTGATGACTACCATGAAAAAAAACTTTTCTGAGATAAAAGTCACCGGCATATAGGGGTGTACTAGAACCAGTTCAAACCTGTTAGATTTTCAGTTCAAGGATTGATACCTCAGAAATCATCAAATGCTACAAATCAGGGCTGGATTTATTGTTTTGTTGATTATCTAGTCTTCTAGAAATTCTGGAAATGATGGGGAAAATGTTAATAACTCAGATTAAATGCCAAAGTGTGCCCAGCTTTTTTTTTAGGAGAGCTGGTTGTTAAACATTTTACCAGAGCACCTTTGCTATAATATAACTTTTATGAAAAGGAAGGGAGAAATTTCTATACTAGAGAAGTAGGGGGAAAAGACCAGAAGTTAGACAAATTGAAATATATACCTGTTGTGGTTGTCCCATTCCCTGGATTCCAGATTCCAGCCAAGACCTCAGGCTCTCACTTGAGCTCTTTCAGTCATGCTATTTGTAAGACAATTTTAAATAGTAAGTAACTCTCACCTTTGGCAGTTTGACTTTTTTGGCCCAAGACTGTGAAATAGGCTAGACTGCCCTAGTAGTTATGTGGATTCAATATTGACACTTCCAAGTATGTGTCAGAGGTGAGACTCAAAGCCAGGTCCTTCTAGCTCCAAGGCCAATTCTCTAACCACTATGCCGTGCTTCCCCTAAGGAAGCAGAATTACACAGAAATCCCCTCCTCTAATTCCTGGAGTGTTCCAGTTAATCAAGATTTTGCTGTGGTATATGAAAATAAGGAGGAAAATAAATAGATTACTCTTATGTGTTGAGCCAGAATTTATTAGTACTGAGAGTGCTTACTTCCTGGGGAATAAATCTGACCCTTTGGAGAGCTGCCCTCATGTTCCTCCCAAGCTTCAGTCCCCCACTACTGACTGCCTGGTAAAAAACATGGGTTTTATGCCAGCTTTTCTTATTCTGTATAGTAAATGTTGTTGTGAACATTTTCAGTCATGTCTCACTCTTTGATACCCCATTTTGAGGTTTTCTTAGAAAAGATACCGGAGTAATTTGCTGTTTCCTTCTACAGCTCATTTTACAGATGAGGAAACTGAGTCAAACAGGGTTAAATGACTTGCCCAGGGTCACACAGATAATAAGTGTCTGAGGCTGGATTTGAACTCTTGTAGATGAGTTTTCCTGACTTCAAGTCCAGTGCTCTATCCACTGTGCCACCTACCTATATAGTAAATTCCCTGATCTAAAAACTACAATTGACCAGTCAATTGCTAGCAAACAGGATGGGGGCTCATGAGAGATCTCAACACCACAGAGTTGTTCCTAGAATCCTGAGGAGGAAAGCTGTCAGTTGCCCTTGAGGGCCCTCATTTGCCAGGGCTAGAGAGAGTTGAAAGAGTGAGCTCCGAGTGGCCAATGGAGTATAAATACAAAACCTTCATAGTTGCTGCCTTCAAGGAACAATACTATGAACACAGATATAATATATGCAAAGTCATTTGAAGAAAGGAGAGACTTAACTTTAACCTTAATAGGGTCTGTAACTTGTTTTAAAAATATTTTGACAAGTTAATTTGTGTATAATTGGTTTCCTTTGCAATCTTATGTATTTTATGTGTTTAAAAACATTAGTCTGAATTCCAAGGGACTCATGATGGAAAATGCTATCCACGTCCAGAGAAAGAACTATGGAGTCTGAATGCAGAGTGAAGCAAGACTATTTTCTTTTGTGTTTTTTTTTCTTGTGATTTTTCCCTTTTGTTCTGATTTTTCTTTCACAACATGACTAATGTGGAAGTATGTTTTTTTTTAAAATTAATCTGACTTATATGAACTGATGCTGAGTGAAGTGAGCAGAACCAGGAGAACACTGTACACAGTAACAGCTACAGTCTTCGATGACTGAATTTGATAAACTTTAGCCCTTCTTAGCAATGGAAGGACCTAAAACAATTCCAAAGGGCTCATGATGGAAAATGCCATCCACATCCAGAGAAAGAATGCATGCAGAGCAAAGCAGACTATTTTCTTTTGTTTTCTTTCTCATGGTTTCTCCCATTCATTATAATTCTTCTATATAGCATGACTAATGTGAAAATATGTTTAAAAAAGTAGTCTGAGAATGGGTTCATCCATCAGTTTTACCAGACTACTGAAGAGATTCTGTGACACAAAAAAGGTTAAGAACACTTGATCTAAGACCTAGGGATATGAGGAAAGTCTTTTCAAAAGGGTGGCACCTGAGCTGAGCCCTGAAGGAAGCCAAGGTTTCTGAAGGTGGAACAGCAACTGGTACTTGTTTTTTTGGCATGTGCATGTTGGGAAGTGTGGTAGCAGTGACCTGGAGAAGACTGACTAGGGCATTCTTGGGCCTTGTGGACTATCTGCAAACACATACACACATTCTCTCTTTCTCTGTCTCTGTCTCTGTCTCTCTCTCTCTGTCTCTGTCTCTGTCTCTCTCTCTCTCTCTCTCTCTCTCTCTCATTTATCCTTCTTGTCTACCTATTTATCTCTCTTCTATCTGCCCATCTACCTTATCTATCATCTATCTATATCTATCTATCATTTATCTGTCTACCTACTTATCTATCTACTTTTCTATCTCTAGATCTATCTGGATCTCTATTTAGCTCTAAATCTGGATAGGTATTAATATTTCTCTTTCCATATCTATCTAGATATAAGGATCTAGATAGATACAGAGCTAGAGTTCTATCAATAGATATAGATACATATATGTATATCTAACTATAAATACACACATGTACATCCATGTGTCTCTATATACACATGTATATCTATCCATCTATATCTACTACCTTTATCTGTATATGTACACATCTCTATCCACATGTATATTTATCTATATACATCTATATGTATCTCTAGACATGCACATACATATATCTACATGTACACACATATAGTTATGAGATAAGGGAAAATATGACTTTTTAATGGAACTTTTGTATCTTTCAGGCCTGGGGCTTGCAACCCCAGCAAATATAGGCAAACTTCTCTGTGCAAATCATGATTTCCCCTCTTCTCTTCCCCTCATTCTCTTCCTCTCTATTTCCACTAGTGTCACTAGTTGACTGAATTGTCAATCAGAATCAGACCAGGCAGAAATTGTTTTAATTGGTTGTCATACTTTTGCTGGCTGGTCTGATCTTGATTGGCAGCTCTGTCAACCAGTGACTGGGGGAACTCGGGAAGCTCTTCTCCCTCTCCTTCAGTGATCCAACATAATTGGAAGATCTGGGGCAGCTTTTTGAACATATATATTGTCCACTGCCTCTCTGTAAAAACAACATTCTTAAATCTTCCAGTGTGACTTCTAGATTCTCTAGAGAGAAGGAGAGCCATTCTGGAGCATTGCAGACAATCTTGTTTTGAAAGGCATGTAAATTATGCTGATGTATCCAATAGGAAAACTGGGAGGGAATTTGGAGGTCACATTCAACCCCTTCATTTTATGGAGGCCCAGAGAGGTTGTATCTTATCATGTCACATAGGTAGTACGGAACAGATCCAGGACTGGAATCCATGTCCTCTGACCTCAGATATAGGACCCCTCCCATCCCCATCTTTCTTTCCCCATGCTTTATCTCCTGGGATCTTAGGAGCATTGCCTTAGAGTCATAAAGGACCTCAGAGGGCATCTGGTCCAGCCCCCTCATTTTATAGATGAGGAAGCAGAGATGCAGAGAAATTAAATGATTTACCCATGGCCAAACAGGTAGTGAGTAGGAGAGCTGGAACGTGAACCCTGATCTTCCTGATTCTAACTCCCCACTCCACTATGGCAAGCTGCCTCTCAGCTGTGCAGCTTCTCCTTAAATAATATGCAGTTACAGAGTAGCTTATGAACATTATAAACTTTCTACAAATATATGAGGGGAAGTGAAGAGGGGAAATCATGGTTTGCACAGAGAAGTTTGCCTCTATTTGCTGGGGTTGCAAGCTCCAGGCCCGGGAGATACAAAAGCTCCATTAAAAAAGTCAGAAGAGAACATATCTACAGGCTCTTTTACCTGGACAGAAAGATGGGCATTGAATCATCAGCTCTATTCTTCTTTGCTCAGGCAGGTCTATAGAGGGAGTCTCTTAGTCCTTCATTTGTCAGATGACTGACTTTCCATTTTTAGGTTAACCAGGAAGGGTTAGAAGCCTCTTCTGATTGAAATCTCCACATTGAAATCATCTTGGCTTGCCTTCCTGTTTGTTCAGAAAGAATGTGATGACTGATAGAGGCATGCCCTGGCCAGGATTGTACACGAGCCCTGGGCCCACATAAAGAGAAACACTCAGAAATTCCCTGTCTTCTAGAAAAATCTACACTGTTCTCCTTTTGTCCCCTTTACCCTCTCCCCATCATTGCCCTGTTCCACCTTTTTTTCAGCTTATTCCCCACTTGACTCTCATACCTTCATTCTGTATTCTTCAGCAATTAATGGACTCAATCTTTCCTATATTCAAAGGATAATAGGAATTAGGGTTGGAAGGGGCCATACAGATTATGTAGTTTAGCTCTCATTTGCATAGGGAAAACTGAGGCTTACCCTAAATCACACTGTTACCAAGTAGCAGAGCTGGAACTTCAAACCCAAGCCCTCTGATTCCAAATCTCAACCACTTTCCACTATATCATATTATATTTATTTTGAGCTTGTCTGAATGTTGCTTTCTTTCTTCTCTTCCAACCTCCTTCAATGATCAAGTATTTATTCCTCCCCCCCCCCACCTCCTGAACCCACCTCCATTTAAAAAAGAAAAAAAAGGGGTGGCCAGGTAGCACAGCGAGTAAGAGCACCGGCTCGAGTGTTGAGAAGACCTGGAGATCGAATCCCGGGCTCAGACACTTAGCACCCACCCAGAAACACCTGGCCGTGTAACCTTGAGCAAGTTACTTAACCCCAATTGCTTAGGGGCGGCCAGGTGGCTCAGCGAGTAAGAGCACCGGCTCCAGTGTCGGGATGACCTGGATCAAATCTGGGCTCAGATACTCAGCACCACACCCAGAAATAACTGGCCGTGTAACCTTGAGCAAGTTACTTAACCCAATTGCTTTATAAAAAAAAAAATAAAAGAAAAAAAAAGAAAATTTGTTATACGTAAGCATAATCAAGCAAAACAGATTCCTATGTTGGTCATGTCCAAAAATTTGTGTTTCATTCTGCATATTAGTCTATCTCCTCTCTGTCATCAGGTGGACAGCACCCTAAATCATCAAACTTCTGGAGTCATGGCTGAACATTACTTTGATCAGAGTCTTTCAGAATGTTTTTTGTTTTTTTATATCAACATTGTTGTATGTATTATTCTTCAGGTTCTGTTCATTTCCTTTGGTCCTAACTCATACAAGTCTTACTAGGTTTCTCTGAAACTATATCTTTTCTAATTAGTATTCGCTCACTTTCATACACCATAATTTGTGTAGTCATTCTCTAGTTGATGAGCACCCATAAAAGTTGCTTTCTTAAGCAGTAGCTTTTCACTATGCGGTCTCCATAACTAGGTCACAAGCAACATGGAGGCTGGGACAGCTGATTTCTTTTATTATCTGTCCAGGGTACCTAGCATAGATTTCTGTCCAGACTGTGTGTTTATTGAAATGAATTATCTCCCTGGATCCAAAATCTACTCACCTTTTAAGGTCAAGTTCATTCTCTTCATAAATACTTCCTTGACTATTCTATCCCACAATAATTTTTTCCTTCTTGGAAACCCCTGTGGTCTGGTAGCATATATTTCAGCAGTTAATCCTAAACCGTCTTGTGTAATATTACTATTAACTTGGTTCATAAGTGTATGTCTCCTTGAGGACAGGAACCATGACTTAGAATCCTCTAGATCTGTCTTTTGATGTCTACCTTCCATACAGTAGGAACTTAGGATTGTAGGTGTAGACTTAAAGCCACCTTCTCATTTCTTCAGGTGAGAAATTAAGGCCTCAGAACGTCAAGATGGCCTAAGATCTTACCAGTAATAAGTGACCAGATTTGGTTCTTTAATTCCAAAATTAGAACTCATAAATATCGGTTTAATTCAAGTATTGGTGATTTTTCTCCCTAAGAAGATGACCTTATTGTATTTATGACTGAATCTCTTTTATGATCCTCATGTTTACCTTAGGAATTCCTTATATAAAGGATGTGTAGAATAAATGGAACAATAAAGGAATTTACCATAGTTTGGCCCTAGGGTAGCTCTTAAAGTCTCTAAGATCCCAATATGGAGAAACCAGTGAATCTAATAGCAATAACAACTTACATTTAGGTAATTTTTCATGGTTTACAAAGTGCTTTGTATGTATTAACTCAATTTGTCATCAAAACAGTCATGTGATATAGATAACGTGAATATTATTATCTCTATTTCACACATGAAGAAACTGAGGCTCAGAGAGGTTAAATAACCAAGGTTATGCAACTAAGAAGTAGCAGAGGTAGGGCTCAAAGCCGGACTGTTCAATCTAAAATCCGTTGTTTTTTCCACTATATGGCACTACTCTCCAAGATCAATGTATCAGTTCAGACTGGGATCAAACACAAGGTATAGTGATAAAACTCATTTATCTCTAGCAATGCTGATCATAGCCAGTTCAGGCTTTCTCAAGCCGTGTGATTCTTGACTATTTCTTTTTCCACATCTTCCATAATGGATCTACCCAGTGCATCGGAGGCCTTCTTTGGGGATCTTGAACATTGTGTGGGCACTAGTCCGTCACTTAGGTTGTTTCACTCCGTGATCTCAGCATACCCTAGTTCCACCGCCTCTCCTGACCGTGCATTATTGCTATCTTTTATGCAACTCCTTGGGTACAAGTATAGCATCCCCTTTGGGGCTACTCGCTTCAGCCCTAACTAGCACTGGCAGTTTGATAGCTTGCTGACTATTTCTTCCTTCATGGTCTCAGGAATGACCTTGAGGAATTAGAAGGGAGTACTGTTAACTTTTGTGCTCACAATGTTATATTCCATATTTATTATCAATTAGCTGGTCTGAGTTAATTAGCTTTTAGAAATAGTTCAGTAATTAACCATGATCCTGTGGACCATAGCACGTCAATACAATTCATGAGGTTTTCTTTCTTTTTTTTAATTATTAATTTATTCCTTTTTAGTTTTCATAAATTTTTAATTTTCTCCCCCTTTTTCCCCCAAGATGGCATACAATATGATATGGCTTTATACACGCATTCCTATTTAACACATTTTCACATTAATCATATTGCCCAGAAGAATTATAATAAATGGGAGAAATCATGAGAAAGAAAAAGCAAAACAAAACAAAAAAAGAAAATAGTCTGCTTCACTCTGCATTCTGACTCCATAGTTCTTTCTGTAGATGTGGATGGCATTTACCATAATGAGTTCTTTGGAACTGTTTTAGTCCTTGCATTGCTGAGAAGGGCTAAGTCAATCAAAATCAGTCATCCCACATTGTGGCTATTTCTGTGAACAATGTTCTCCTGGTTCTACTCACTTCACTCAGCATCAGTTCTTATAAGTCTTTCCAGGATTTTCTGAAGTCTGCCTGTTCATCATTTCTCATAGCACAATAGTATTCCATTATATTCATATACCACAACTTGTTCAGCCATTACCATTACCATTAGATGGGCATTCTCTCAATGTCCAATTCTTGACCACGAGGTTTTTTTTTTTTTTAAGCAATCGGGGTTAAGTAACTTGCTCAAGGTTACACGGCCAGTTATTTCTGGGTGTGGTGCTGAGTGTCTGAGCCTGGGATTCGATCTCCAGGTCGTCCCAACACTGGAGCTGGTGCTCTTACTCGCTGAGCCACCTGGCTGCCTCTGACCACGAGGTTTTCTTGGCAAAGATGCTAGAGTAGTTTGCCATTTCCTTCTCTAGTGGATTGAAGAAGAGGTTAAGTGACTTGCCCAGGGTCACATAGCTAGTCAGTGTCTGAGGCCAGATTTGAACTCATAAAGATGAGTCTTCCTGACTCCAGGCCTGGAACTTTATCCACTGAGTCATCTAGCTGCCTTCATCAGAGACAATAGTGCTCTATTTTTTACAGCCATATAACATCATCAGAACTAACCTGATGTTAAAAAAATGACCTTTCTGCCAAGGAGCAGCTTATTTTAAGATATCTGGGTTGTATAGTGGACAGAGGGATGTCAGAAAGACCTGAATTGTAACAGTACTTCAAGAAGTTACTGCTTGTGTGACCTTGGCCAACTATTGGCCTATTTTAGCCTCCTTTTTTCCTTATCTGTAAAATGGGGATAATAATAATAATATCTAATTCAGAGGGCTACCATAAGCACTAAATGAGATAATATATGTAAAATGTTTTGCAAACTTCAAAGCTCTACATAAATGTGGCCTATTATTAAATAATTTAAAAGGCGCTAAGATTTCCCCAAAGCAATCCAGCCTCTTTTCTTCATATTCAATGCTGGATCTAGCTTATTGTGCATTTGTAGAACCTATTCCAGATATATGAACTGATATATTAATCTGGGTAATACATATTCTTCATCCACTTGATTTTTTTTTCCTCTTTGGATGATTATACCAGTTTGCATTTAGTGGCCATGGATGCCACTGAGAAGCTCAACTGAGTTTGTTGCACAATGACATCTGCAAATGACTATCCTGATTATAGAGCTGGACTTGAAGGGACCTTATACGTCTTGTCCAACTCCCTCATTTTATACACTGATGTAAAGCCAAGCATGAGCAGCTTTCCAGAAGAATGCTACTATGAACAGCTTTTCAAGATTCTAATTACACAGTTTAGTGAACACTCTATTCAATAACAAATCAGAGCAAAACATTCACAGAAAATCAAGGTACAGCATTCACAATAACATCACAGAAAAACAAAGTATAATCAATCACTTAGTAATTCAATCATCCTTAAGGGTCACTAAATACAATAGTTAAAGTTCTCCACTCATGGGGCACACTAAGTTACAATATCAATCACTTTTCAGCATTCTTTTAAGGGGTAATGTAAAATACACAGGACATCCATGCCTCAGTCACAAATAAGTTACGATCTTCTCAGTCAGTATGTAGTATCCAAGTAAAGTCTTCTTTCAGCTTGACTTGGGGTGGTCTCTCAGATTCCCTGGATTCCCTTCCATGGTCCCAGCTCCTACCTGGATTCAGCAAACTGTCATCTAGGTTCAAAGGCAGATAGCTCCCAGTTCCTTGTTCAGCTCTCCATGAACTTCCTGTTCCACGCTGAAGCTCACAGTGTCCAGTCCATCTTAGATCCTTCACAGTCTCTGTTCCCGGGAAGTCAAGGCTTAACAAGACCACAAACAGGTGCATAAAAAGTACCAGCATCACAGTCATGCTTCCTCAGTCTTTGTCAGCTCCCAGGAAAAGATGGTAGCTCCCCAGCAGAAGTTCTATCTGGTTCCCAGAATCAAAATCACTTCACCCAGGTTCCCAAAATCAAAATCATTCTCTCCAGCCTGGGGGGGCCTTTCCTCTTCAGCCTCCTCGGCAGCAGCTGCTTCTGCCTGCATGAAGCTTATCCCAAGGAGTTCTGACTCTCCCTCTCTGGGGCTTTTTCTTACATAGAGTGTTACTCCTCCCTGTTCAGCCCCTTCCTGTTATGTCAGCAACAGGGGTTCATACCTTCTGTTTCTTTAACAGAGGCTTAATTTGAACTAGGTGCTAAGTATGTTCAGCTTTCCAATACAAAGGGATCAAATTACGTTACTATTAAAACTGAGGACAATGAGCCCCAGAATAAGTGCTTTGTCCAAGTACACCAGAGGTTCTAAGTAGTAAAACCTGGTCATTTGGAAAGCTCTACCCTGTCATCCCAAGAGGAATTCATGGGGCTTGAAGACAATTGAGAGAAAACTGGGAGTATTTTGTCAAAACTTGAGAGAAATGTACAAAACTTGTGGGAAATAGTGTGGGACATCACACTATGAAGTCACTGTGTTCCACCTTCTTTTCAATGAAATGACCAAGACAACTCAGACATGAGAAGAATAGGGTGTATTCTGTACTCCTGGGTGAACTATGTGAGACTAGAGGCCATCAGGAAGCATAATTCAAGGGTAGACTACAATCAGCCCAGTCTAGCCAAGTGTTGGAACTAGAACCTCACCAGGCATTACATTTTCCCCATCAGCCTTCCTGCCCTCTGTGAAGGATTCTGTCCTCTGTACAGAATCAGAGAGCCTAAAAGTTAAATTTTTTTCCTCCAGAAAAGGGGCTTGTGATACCCCATTTGGGATTGTCTTGGCAAAGATACTGGAGTGATTTGCTGTTTCCTTTTCCAGCTCATTTTACAGATGAGGAACAGAAGCAAACAGAATTAAGTGACTTGCTCAGGTCTGAGACCTTCAAGAGAAGGTGACAGAGGCCATTTTCTGGGATCTGCAGAGAGCTATAGTTGGTAACACAAGCAGTTATGAGAAACTGGGAGCATTTTACCTAGAGCATAATTAAGTGCCTGAGGCTATTCAGGTGTCAGGAGAAGGGGTGTTCTTTGGTGGGTGGGTGGTAGTATTTTTGATGACCTCTGTAATGCTCTATTTATTTTTTTTGTCCTATAAAGAAATATTTTCTTCCTCGAGGCGGTAGCCTCTATGTTTACAAGGGGAGTTGTTAGACAGTCAGTCAACAATCATTTACTAAGCACTTACCCTGTGCCAGGCACAGTTCTAAGCACTGGGAATATACAAAAAAGCAAAGAGAAAGAGAATCCTTGCCCTCAAGGTGCTTACATTCTACTCAGGGAAGCCAATGCATAAAAAAGAAGTTGAAAAGGGAGGGAAGGGAATTGTGCTGGTGACAACACACTGGATGAAATTCTAAAATTTTCTGGATGGGAATATCAAATTCCTCCAATTATACCCAGGTTTATCATATCATGTACACATCTCTGATACAAAGGTTACATAAGTGAAAGCACTTTAGAAAAGTAAGGTATTATTCCTATTATGGTACAGACCAAAGACAATGCCACCTCCTCACGGAGCCTTCCTTGTTCCACACACTCCTTGGGCCCTTAATATTCTTCTCCCTATACCTCATATAAACCTTGGATTTTTATCTCTTTATGTATTACCATTACTTTTGCTTTCTCCCTAAGAGTCTATAAGCTCCAAGAGGGCAGAGACTAAGCCTTAGCTAACATTTTTATCTCCTCAGTGCCTACCATTGTGCCCTCTGTTAAGTGAATGAATCAGTGAATGAACAAGTAAATGCATGACTGAGTTAGTGAATGAATTGGCACGAACACTCAAGCTGGGCCAGGGAGCAGAGCAAGGGGACCATCCTAAGAAGTTCATCTTGTACCTGGTCTACACAAGGAGAATGAGGAAAGGAATCTGGGTCAGAGCCAGGCAGACCAGAGAACTCTTAGCAAATACTCAATAGTAATAATTATGTATAGCTTAAAACCTTAACTACTTGGCATTAGAGGAAGTTGGGAAGGGAAGGGGAACTTTGCTGCTATTATAAGATAAGTGATATTCCCTTAAATTTCAGTAGGTTTCCTGTATCTTGAGCTCATTTCCATTGAATTCACTGCCCATTTACATCAGCCAAATGGAAAAGTCAGACTGGAGCTATTTCCCTCCCTCCTCACCCCAGACTGTGTATGGTGGCAGTTCCACTGAACAATTCATTTTCTGAAGAACAGAAACTCTTTCCTCAGCTGACACTAATTGGCTCTTGATCTGGCAGGCTCAGCAGGAACTTTATATGGCACTGAAGACTGAATTCCTTTCTCCTCCTAGGGGCAGGGATGGGGGAGGAGGCAGGTTCTCAAGGTCATGAGGCACTGACAGGTAGCAAAGCAAATTTGTCTTTTCAGAATGGTATGTTTCAGAAAGAGGATGAATGGGCAGTGTAGTGGAATAAACCCCTGGCTTGAGTTCAGATCCCAGTTTTCTCATTGACTAACTCTGTAACCCCATTTGTAGCCTCAATGTTCTTATCTGTAAAATGATGAAACCAGATGGTCTCTAAGGTCTATGAGCTCTAAATCTGGGAAAGACATAGTTTTGTTGTTTTAAATTTTATTTATTTAGGGTGGCTAGGTGGTACAGTGAATAGAAAACCAGCCCTAGAGTCAGGAGGACCTGAGTTCAAATCCAGCCTCAGACACTTAACACTTACTAGCAGTGTGTCCTCAGGCAAGTCACTTAACCCCAATTGCCCAGCCTTTCTCCCTCCAAAAAAAAAAACAAAAAAACAACCCCAAATTTTATTTCATTCTGAACTTAAGAAATAAAACAAGCATTTTCATAGCATAGTAGAATAGAAAAAAGGTGATTGAACATGAAACTGCAAATCTGTTATTTATGACTTGCTATTCCTTTTAAATATATAATAATGTTATCATGTAACTTTCTTTCTTTTCTCCTCTTCGTGCTTCTCATTCCCCATCCTAGAGATGACTACAATTAGACACAAATATGTATATGTATATGTAAAATTATTCTATACATACTTCTTTATCAGTTCTTTCTCTGGATGCAGATCACGTCTTCCTTCATATGTCCTTTGTAGTTAATTTGGGTATTTATAGAACTCAGAGTGTGGCAGAGATCTAGACTTTAACCCATTTCAGCATCCAGTTGCTGACCATGCACAGACCGGCCTAAGAGAGGACAAGGGGATACAAAAATGGATAAGACATGATCTTGAGCTCTTTGTGGGGCTTAGAACCAATGGATTTGTACCTTCTTGTGTCTTAGGTCTTACCACCTAATTGTAGACTTGGAAAGTACTTCAGGTGGGATCATCTTATCCTACTGTTGTTTGAGAGGCCACACAAGTTGTATAGGCTGTCAGTATTATCTGAACTGACTAGTGGTACAGTCAGTTATGGTCTCCTTATTATATGTTACCTGTTACCGTAGTGCCCTTATTATCAGAGCAGCAGTATAGGATGCTCAAAAGTGCACTGAATTTGGAGTCAGAGGACCCAGGTTCAAATTTTGGCTCTGCCACTTCCTATCTGTGTGACCTTGGACAAAACACAAGCTCTCTGGGTCTCAGTTTCCTCATCTGCAAAATGAAGAGGTTGGACTTGATAACTTCTAAGAATTCTTTCAGCTCTGAATCGATTATCCTATAGTCTATTTTAACATATTCAATTTATTTAACACTTACTTACTCTGAGCAATTCTGATGAATACATTAGAGAAAAATGTCCATGCTAAGGATTAACCAGATTATGAACCCTGTTTGAATTTTGTAGATAATTATCCACCATGGTTTTTTTTTTTTGCTTTTTGGAGGGCAATTGGGGTTAAGTGACTTGCCCAAGGTCACATGGCTAGTAAGTGTTAAGTGTCTGAGGCCAGATTTGAACTCAGGGTCCTCCTGACTTCAGGGCCAGTGCTCTATTTACTGCACCACCTAGCTGTCCCATGTTTTTTTTTTAACTTGCTTGTAGACAGAAATCTAACCTTACAGTTAATAGATGCCCATTCTCATACTTAATGGGTGAAACAGCTTAGCTTAAAGAGAAAAATGCTATCCCTTCACACAGCAGCTTGTGATACTGTGGATTTGAGAATTTATTAATAATAATAAATAGTAGCACTTTGCCTACTTTATCTTATTTGATTTGGAGCTAGAAGGGACCCTAGGGCATGTGTTGTCATACATGTAGAACTGGAAGGGACCTTTGAGGTGATCTCATCCAACCCTTTGTAAATGAGGGTCAGAGACCATAGGGTCATAGGTCTACAGCTGAAATAATTTAGTTTACCCATCTCATTATACAAATGAGGAAACTGAGACCTAGACAGATTAAGTAACTTGCCCAAAGTCAAGTGGGTAGTAAATAGTGAATAAAGTTAGTAAGTAGCAGAATGGGGATTTGAATTCAGGTTTACTGACTCAAAATTCAGGGTTCTTAGCATTATATCAAACTATGAAGGGAAAAGCTTTAGGTATGTTGCTTCCAAAGTCACCAGGTTGGCCCAAGAGCCCTGAGAGACATGGAGCTGGGCAGTTCAGTGACCTGATACCCTCATGCTAGCTACCAGAAGAACAGAGAGTACACTAAACTCAAAGGAGAAAATGTCAATTCTCCCAGGGTACCTGCCAACACTCTCTTCTTGAGTTGCCCAAGAATCTTGGCTTCTTTTAGTAATTAGGGGCCCTCAGGGTTTGGGGACTGAGTTTGCTGTCCATACTCTTCCTCTAGGACAGTTACCAGGGTAACGGTGCTTTGAGTCTCTGTCCCACTTGTATTTACTGGCAGGGATACAATACTGTGGGCACCCTGCCACCCTAATACAACCCTTCTTGGTACTTTCAAGCAGAGGCTGAATGTTTGCTTGTCAGGGGTCTCATAGAAGTGCTTCCTGTTGGTGTATGGATTTCATTACCTTGAATGTCTCTTCCTAGTCTAAGATTTCTAGAATTCTGGGGTTTGTTTTCCTTATGCTTCTGGTTACAGTGTCCTGGAGTTTCCCAGGGCACTTGACACTCTTGAGTCTCAGCTGCTCACATCAGTCATTGTGATTCACCCATTCTGAAAGTCACCTTCACTGATGGGTCCAAAATGAACACACAGCAGAGGGAGGGAATAATCTGTATTATGCCCTGGTCACACTGTATCTGGGGAATTTTGTTATGGCTGCCACTTCTTAGGAAGGATATCGATAAATTGGGGAATGTCCAGAGGACAGCAACCCATCAGATGGGGAAGGACTCAAGTCCATGTCACAAGAGAATCAGTTGAAGGAACTATGATTGCATAACTTGGAGACGTTGCATATGATAAAAGAGCTGGCTTTTGATAGCTGAGGGTAGCTAGATTGTGCAGTGGATACAGTGCTGGACTTGGAAGCAGAAAGACCTTAATTTTGAATTTCAACTCAGACATTGACTATCTGTGTGTGACCTTAGGTAGGTCATTGAACTCCTCATTTCACAGAGTTGGTCCAAGAAACAAATGAAATAATGTATGTTAAAATACATTTGCAAACCTTAAAGTACAATAGCAATGTTAACTATTATTGCTATTACTATTATTACATGGAAGAGAGGTTAGTTTCTATTTAGAGGGCAAAACTAGGAAAAATGATTAGAAGATATGTGTAGGCACATTCAGGCTGGATAGACGGGGGGAAAGCTTTCTGACGAGAGCTATCCAAAAGGGGAATGGTCTGCCTGGGGGTTGGAGGTGGTTGGTGGGTAATAGGACCCCCTCACTAGGGTTCTTCAAGTAAAAGCTGTATGAACACTTTTGAGATGTGTTGTAGCAAGGATTCTTGTTCAGCTATGGAATTGGTTACATGGCCTCAGAGGTCCTTTATCAGTCTTATAGTTTACAATTCCAGAGATGTATGCATAGATGATCAGGTTGATGCATGCATTGCCAGAGTTATCTCGGAGTGTGGAAGGCTCTGAAGGAAAGTGTGGGAGAAAAGAAGTATTAGACTGCCTACTAAATTGAAGGTCTACAGAGCTGTTGTACTAACATCATTGTTGTATGCCTGTGAAACCTGGACAGTCTACCAGTGCTATCCCAGGAAATGGAATCACTTCCATTTGAACTGTCTTAGGAAGATTCTGAAGATCATCTGGCAAGATAAAGTACTGGGCACTGTGGTCCTTTCTGGAGCTGAACTGCCAACCATTCAAACTCTACGGGAGAGAGGCGCAACTCTGATGGACTGGTACATTTTTTACCTAAAAGACTATTTTACAAAGAACTCATACAAGGCAAATGCTCGCAAGGAGGTCAGAAGAAGTTCTACAAGGACACTCACAAGGTCCCTCTGAAGAATGCTAGAATTAATTTTGAGACATGGAAGATACTGGAGTGGTTTGACATTTCCTTCTCCAGCTCATTGTACAGATGAGGAACTGAGGCAAACATGGTTACTTGACTTTCCCAGAGTCACACAGCTAGCATCTAAGACCAGATTTGAACTCAAGAAGATGAGTGTTTTTGATCTGAAGCCTGGCACATTATCCACTGTGCCACCCAACTACCAAGAAGCAGTTAGTAGTCTGAGAGTGATTGAAGATTAGAAAGAGAGAGGGTTATGATAGAGAGGGCTATCTGGAGAAGAGAATGTGGAATGGAATCACTAGTGCATGTGGAGAGGTATTATCTTGGGAAGGAGAAGGACCACCTTATTCATGTGAGAAAAACCTGAAGGAGGAAATGGGAGAAAGACATCTATCTATGTGATGTCAGGTGAGGAGAAGGGGAGATGAGGTAGCTCTAGGCAAATGGCTTCAAATTTTTTGGTGAAATAGGAGCTAAGTGTCTCAGTTGAGAGGCTAGGGGGAAAGGGAGCCTTTGGAGATTGGGCACAACTTATCCGTGCCTTCACACACACAGTCCTTTTCCCTCATAAATCCTCTTTTGGGTATTCAGCTAAAATTCTACCACTATTTCTCTGTGTCTCATAACATTACAAGAATAACAATGTAGCAAGATGTAGTAGATACAGCTCTGGACTGGTATTCCAAAGAGCTGAATTCAAACCTTGCATCAGATACCAGCTGTGTAGCTTGTTACTTTCCTTACCTTGTTCTCCTTATCTTTAAAATGAGAGTAATAATTGCACCTACCTCAATGATTGTTCATTAAATGCCTATTCTGTGTAAGACAACATACTAGGTTCTCTGAGACCCAAAGATGGTGGTGGTGGTGGTGGTGATCTAGGTCTGAATTGTAATCCACCGCAAATCAGTGACTTTAAACAGCATCCTCCAAATTGATATACAGAATTGACCAGAATGCTTAGTGAAAGTTGTCCCCATCCTGTTTTAGGCACCCACTGGGGCCCAGAAGTGATGCAGAGGAAGTTAAATGGGCTCCAACAAAGAAGTTTTATGAAGAGCAAAGGTCAAGCTGAACAGGGAAGAGGAAATTGTGTACAAACTGGACTTGGATCAGGATACCTGAGTTTTAGTCCTAGTTTGGACTGTTACCAGCTGGGTGACATTGTAAGTCACCTACCTACTCTGAGCCTCGTTTTCCTCATCTATAAAATGAGCCTGTTTAATGAGATGATCTCTAAAGTCCCTTCCAGCTCTCATAAAGAGCCCAGTATCACAAATCCTGCCTTGTAGAGGGATGACTTTTTTAATCTCCTTACTGTCACCCTGATATGGGCACTTATTATATACATTATTTGGGCTCTGTCTATGAAAGCAAATAAAATGGAGCCTGGAGAAAATTGTAAAAATGGTTGTTGTAAGGATCACATGAGATAATACATGTGAAGAGCTTTGTAAACCTTAAAGGTAAAGGGACTGGACCCATTACTCAAGAGTACTTATGTAGTCGAAATCACAATATTCAAGAAGTGGTTGGAGATGTTCCAAAGAACTTTTCTGCCATCCTTACTACATGATAGTAATAACATTATAACATTGAATTAGTGGTACTACAGAGCATAATACTTTTGATGAGAATGAACACGGCATCTAGGTCAGCTACTGCACCAATGGTAAATTCTTCAGTTTGAAAAGGCTACAAGCCAAGACCAAAGTGGAGGGAGTGTTGGTGCATGATTTTCTGTTTTCAGTTGATTGTGTACTCCGTGCAGCCTCTGAAGCTGAGATGCAACAAAGTATGGATCAATTTTCTGCTGCTTGCACTAATTTTGGCCTAACAATTAACACCAAGGAAACAAAGGTGCTCCATCAGCCACTACCACACCATTCATATGTGAAGTCATTGATTACAGTAAATGGAGAAGTTTTAAATGCTGTGGATAAGTTCACTTACCATTTGAGTTGTCTTAGGAAGATTTTGAAGATCACCTGGCGGGATAAAGATAAGGACCATGAAGTCCTTTCTTGAACTAAACTGCCAAGCATTCAAGCTCTGCTTCAGAGAGCGCGACTCTGATTGGCTGGTCATGTTGTTCGAATGCAAAGTACCCTTGTCAAAAAGACTGTTTTATGGAGAACTCACAAAGGGCAAGCATTCACATGGTGGTCAGAAGAAGCGATACAAGGATACTCTCAAGGTCTCTCATAGGAACTTTGGAATTGATTGTGTAACATGGGAGATGCGGACACAGGACCGCTCAGCATGGCGTGCCCACATCAGAGAAGGGGCTGTGATCTATGAGCAAAGCAGAATTGAAACAGCTCAAAGGAAACACAGGATGTGCAAATTTGGAGAATCCACCTCCACAGACTATTTGTGCCCAACCTGTAGTAAAGCATTCCAAGCTCGTATTGGCCACATTTGGATACATTGAAACTCGACTTTAGCATACTGATGCCATTTTGGTCCTCTGAGAATGAAGGACAGCAACCAACCAATCAACCAACTACAGAGCATTGTAATAAAAACAGCTCATATTTTTATTGTTGAGTTGTTTCAGTTGTGACCCACAGTTCCATTGGTTTAGGGAGCTGCTGGTTATATTCTTCCTCTATCAAAGCAGGTTAGCACCTTAACTGAAATTTATAATCTTGCAGAGCTACCTAGGACACTGGAAAGTGTCCTTATCTGGTGAGGATCACACTGTGAGTATCAGCAGCAAGATAAGGACCCAGGTCTTTCTGGCTCTCCATCAACTACCCTACACTGCCTCTTCAGATCTTAAAGTACTATACAAATGGGGTGGTGTTGGGGTGTTCAGGAAGAATTAGTCCCCTAGTGTGAGAGCTGCTGAGTCCTTTACAGGGATGCTCATCCATAGGTATCCATCTTCCACCCAACTCTCTCCTGTGGCTCTAAGAAGCTGTGGCATGTGCAGTGGCCACACCTGCTGAAACCTTCTAGGAAGAAGGGCCAAACAAGGTTGAGGGTAACCAATGGACCTCAAACCTGTCAGTGAATTAGAGGACTGTCTACCTCAAGAGTGTGAAGATTCCCTTTGTGGAATAGGTGGATATGAACATTTTGTTCCATTGGCCATGAAGCTGATAGAAGTAGGTACTATGGAGCACTGAGAGCTTGGTCAGACACTGAAGATGCCAAGGTCGATCCATCGCATCCAAGAGTCATTGCCTGTCATTTTGACTTTTATCTTGACACTGGACTCCAATAACTCTGGAAGGGAGAGTAAGGATGACCACTTTATGAAACTGCCTCATTTAAATCCAGTTTGCTCCTGAGTCAAAAAAATAAAAAAGACTATACAAATGGACAATATGGTAGGATTAATGGTAGTTAGTATCTCTCACCCTGTCCATATGTCTCACCAATCTCAATACATGGTATCTTTCACATAACTTCTGGTACACAATTCATTTTTTTTTATTAGGCTTCAACAATCATGTGCCTCTCCATTCTTCTTTGGGTGACCTTCAATTGTAATTCTTTGGAGATTGTGGTATTTAATGATTTGCAGCTATGTAACATCAATGAAAGAATATTGATGGTAAAAAGCCGAATTTGTGTTTCAGTGAGAAATTTAGGGACAGTGAAAATGCTATGTAATTTCTCAAATGAAAGGCAAACCATTTTCTCCCTCTAATTCAATTCTTGGCCCAACCAGAAAATACTTGATGTCCTTGCCAAGTGGAGAAATATGGCAACCAAGGACAAGGTTAGCTTAGAATATAATTTTTTTTTTGCAAAATTTTGTACAGGAGGATAGTGGAAGACCATAAGCAGCATCATCTTAGCATGACATAGTGGATAAAGTTCAAGACTTGGAATCAGCAACACCTGGATGCAAACACCAGTGATGCTTGTTAACTATGTGAATGAGTGAGTCTTAGTCTCTGGGCCTAATTTAATTCATTTATAAAGCAGGGATGATGATATCCTATTGTACTTGCCTCTTAGATATATTGTAAGACTCAAATTGTAATATGTGTAAAGTGATTTTCAAACTTTAAAATGTTATGTAAATCAGTTATTATTCCAAACCAGGGAGAAGTCATGTACAGAAAAACTAATTTGCATATATCTTGGTGTGAGACACAATTGAGTCAGATCATTCCAGGAGCAACTGAGGATGAAACTGGAAAACAACAAACATATAAAAAGTAGAAAAGATCTGTTAAAATTTCTATAACAAAAATTATTTTCTTTATCAATAAACAGTGAGATCTCTACTTTAGGATTCTAACACATTAGTCCCCCATATCCTACATGAAGAAGTTGAAATATGCTTCAGTAGAATTAATACTAAAGGTGAAGTGGTCTGACTGTATCCAGACAGTAGATTCAGAAATGGCTCCCACATCATTAACCAGTTGTTTCTTGTCTGTTAATATGTAGTCAATTTGATTTTATTTGGTGTTCCTTATTCATATACATGTATATTAATATAGATGTATATTTTAGCTGTGTATGTATGTGTGTGTATATCCATCTGTCTGTCTGCCTGCCTATATCTATCACTGATTACTCCTCTCTAGAAATCTTGTGTTCTTTTGAGCTATAAAGGAAAGAGGATACAAGAACGTGAAATTAGATGTGTGCTATAATATGCTAGAGCCAGCTTGAACCAGCTAGTGAGAGCCTGATGGCCAAATTGTCATTGTGAGCATTCACACCTTGGAAATCAACAAAGGCTACAAATCCGTGCTTGCTTTTTTGTTTTGTTGATTGTATAAACCAGGAGTAGGGAACCTTAGGCCGTGAGGCAACATGTGATCCTCTAGGTCCTTAAGTGCGGCCCTTTGACTGAATCCAGACCTCATAGAACAAATCACCTTGTTTGGATTCGGTCAAAGGGCTGCACTTGAGGACCTAGAGGTCCATACGTGGCCTTGAGGCTATAGGGTCCCCACCCCTGGAAATTTTTAAAAAGTGATGGAGAAAATATTAATAATGTAGATTAAAATTAAAAGTGTGTTGCACCTTCCCAGATAGCTAGTTGTTAAACAATTGCCAGCATACCACTGGACGAGTGATCAAAAGCTGCTTATGATGCATACAAAGTTATCTGGTTTTGCTGACACTGACCATATTGCTGACTTTTACTAGACTTTTACAGCCTCTTTGAAAAAGTCCTTGGCAGAATATATGGTTTATATAGCTCTGTGTATGTTTACATAGACACATATTAAGATATATAAATACATTTACATTATGGATGTATATATACACACATATTTATATTTATATGTACGTACAGGTATCCTTTTTCACATTGTGACTTTCTTCATTGCAGTTTCAATATATCATGGGTCAGCATAAAAAATCAAATGGCAATTTTTGAGGAGTTTTGTGGAAGCTGCAGAAGGCCAGTAGATGACATAGAAAAAGTTTAGAAACTCAGAAATGCATAAAATATATGCATAGTATTGCATAATATCAACATATTTGATCTTTTAGTATCATAATAATCCAGACTTCTCTGGTACAAAGGGAGGGCCAAAAAATTTTATGTAGATTTTCCAGATTGCAGGGGTATTGTGTCCCTAACCCCTGTAATACAGAAGGGATAACTGTATATGTATTCACACTCCATATCTATATCTATATCTATCTATATCTACATCTACATCTATATCTGTATCTATATCTAATCAATAGGCATCCTATCAAGTTTATCTATGACTTTATGACTAAGGTGATGACCATGGTCTGTGAATTATTCTACCATAATGAAGGTTGTTCTTTTTCTTTCTCTCCACATATATATGTCTTCATAGGATCATGGACTCTCAGAATTGGAAGGTGCCTTAGAGGTCATCTTTCCAACATATACATTGTACTCGACATGGGCAAAGGCACCCTGAAGGCTAGCTGGTTTCATGGGAGGCTGAAGGATTTCCCTGATCCTGGGGACACTGTAGTCCTTTTCTCAGTAATCATATCACTGGGGGCTGATCTAGTTTGGAAACATGGACATAGAGAGGGCTTTCCAAAGTCATCCCACCCATACTCCTGGTATTATTTCTTTTCTAGCATTAGGCATTTGCAAAAACAGACAATGCAGCTTTCTTCAGTAGGTCAGTCTCAAGTTTCATCTGTGAAGTCAGGAATCTCTTTTGAATAGATGGCCCAAATCCTTTCATTTTTCAATGAAAACTTATTTCCTCTTCATCTGCAGAGAGGAGCATGACGTAGCCACCAGGGGACCAGGAGTTAGCTTCTCATGCTGCTCTATTTGACACATAATCATATTCTAACTTGTATTCATGGAAAGAAAATCAAACTTGGACTAGAGACCTAGTTTCGAGTGCCAACGCTGATACTTCCTAGCTGTGACTCTGGGCAAATCCCTACCTTTCAAAGCCTAAGTTTCCTCATCTATAAAATGGGGATAATACGTTGTAGTGCCATTGTAAGGGAAAAGCTTTGTAGACTTTAAAGTTTTATAGCAACATGTCTCGTTATTATATCTTATCCCCCTAATAGATCGAATAGGGGGTCCTTAGAGGCAAGGACTATGTTCTTTTTCATATTTGTACCCTACCAAAGCCTAACAAAGTACCCCCTTCTCCTAAAATTTTGGTTCAGGCCTGTGATTTCTTCAAAGTGGAAAATTCCTGGTTTATAAGCTCTTGTATTTTTTTTTTGGAGAGGGAAAGGCAAGGCATTTGGAGTTAAATGACTTGCCCTAGTCATCACACAGATATAGTAAGATATCAAGTATCTAAGGCCAGATTTGAGCTCAGGTCCTCCTGACTCCAGGACAGGTGCTGTATTCACCAAGCCCCTTAGCTGCCCCTAAACTCTTGTTCAGATGAAGGTCTAGAACTGGTCTGGAACTTCAAGTCTTAGAGTCTCACTTATAGCCACTGAGAAGCTGTGACTTATTTGCTTCTGGTCATACAATGAAGTCAGAACATGACAAAGAAAGTCTGTGAATCCAGTTCTTTTCTCATTTTTCTTGTACCATTAAGTCTTTCATAAGTATGTGTTGATGTAAATTTCTTCTTTTTCTTCCCTCTCCCACTCTAAATTAAAAAAATTAAAACAAAAAATTATTCATTGAACTGAACTGTATTGACCTGAATAATCTACACTTTCTCAGAGAAAAGATGTGTGTGTGTGTGTGTGTGTGCGCGCGTGTGTATGTGTGTGTGTGTGTGTGTGTGTGTGTATGGGGGGGGGAGGGAGACAAAGTCATCTAGATCCAAAGCTCTCACCTTTCTCCTACCTCCAAGGGATAGCTAAAAATTTATTACCAATCACTCCCTCCGCCCACCTCCCTCCCCCCCCCCCCCAAGAACATACCCCAGAAGTCCTACTGAAAGGCATTCTGCTCAGTAGCTTGGCATCATAAGGATTTGGCTGGCTTACTGGGTGGAGCTAGTTTGGCTCTGAGTCCTCATGTTAAAAATAAATGCAGTTTATTGCTCTGTCCTAGTTCTTAACCCATTAACAACCACACTGCTTTCTTCTTCTTCTCCCCTCTCTCAACCCTTCCTCTACCCCAGGAAAATTCTTCAATTTCTTTCCCCGAGATTCTTCCTTTTTATGCTTTGTTTGGATAACCACTTTAAGAATATCAATCAAGTTCCTGGACTCTCTTGAAAACCTCATTCAAAAGTCTGTTAAAGGGAAATCAACAATAGCCAGTGTTATAAACCAGTATCCTACTGCAGTTATTTGATTCATTAATTTATTCGGTCAATAAGCATTTTATTAAGTACTTTATATGTTCCTGCCATTGTGCTCTCACTAGGGATAAAAAGTGCTGCTGAAGAAAGGTGGAGAAAATCACCCAAACCTTCTGACTGTGTCCACTACACATTTATTTATACAACCTCAACTGGTTCCAGGCAATCCTACTATACTTCCCTTATGAGCTCACTATCCCACTCTCCACAGCGGCTCTTCCAAACCTTTCCCTTCCCTCACTTTCTTGGCTGAGAACCTTGCCTCCTATGTTACAGAAAAAATGGAGGCCATTCATTATGAACTCTCTCTTCTCCCTTCTTCCTCATCTCTGGTCACTCAGGTGCCTTCTGCTACTCTTTCCTCCTTCACCCCAGTCTCACATGATGAAATAGTCTCACTTCTTACCAAGGTTACTTGTTCAGGTGATCCCATTCCAACCCATCTCCTCCACCAGATTGCCTCCTCTGTCATCTCCACTCTTTTATTTAAGTTCATTCTTTCCCTCTCTCAGTTCTGTTTCTATTGCCTACAAACAGGCCTGTGTCTTTCCTATCCTGAAAAATCCCTCACTTGATCCTTCCATCCCTGCTAACTTATCATCCTATATTCCTTCTGCTCTTTGGAGCTAAAGTCCTTGAGGTCATCTATGATAGGTGCCTCCACTTTCTCTCTAACTCTCTTCTTAATTCCTTATAATCTGGCTTCTGAATTTATCTTTCTACTGAAACTGCTCTGTCCAAAGTTACTAATGATCTCGTAGTTGCCAAATCCAATGGTCTTTTCTCAATCTTTACTCTCCTTGACCTCTCTGCAGCCTTTGACATCAACAGATCACTTCCTCCTCCTTGATACTGTCTTGTCTCTAGGTTTTCAGGACGCTACTCTCTCCTGGTCACCCTTGAACCTATCTGACCACTCCTTCTTTGTCTCCTTTGGCTGGATCCTCTTCCAGATCACTCCCTCCAACCATAGGTGTCCCTGAAGGTTCTGTCCTGGGCTGTCTTTTATTTTTCCTCTACATTACTTCTTTTGGTGATTTCATCGGTTCTCATGTATTTAATTATCATCTTTATATTGAAGATACTCACATCTAACTATCCTGCCCCAAACAATCTGCTGGCCTCAAATTTCACATCTCCAACTACCTCTCAGACATTTTCAGCTGGATGCCCAGTAGATACCAATAGGTACTTAATGGAACTCATTATCTTTCCCCTTAAATCCTTCCTACCTCCTACCCTCCCAGTCCCTCAGGCTGGAAACCTAGAAATCATCCTGGATTTCTCACTGTCTCTCACTCCCCCATATCCAATCTGTTGTAAAGCCTTCTATCCTTCCTTTGCAACATCTCTCTTATATATCCCCTTCTCTCCTCTGACACTTTTCACCACTCTGGGGCAGACCCTCATCATTTCATGTCTATAACATTGCAATAGGTCTTTGTGTCTCAAGTCCATTCTCCATAGAGGTACGAAAGGGATTTTCCTAAAGCACAGGTCTCATCATGTCACTCCACACCTCATTAAAATCCAGGGGTTTCCTATTGCCTCTAGTTTGTTGTTGTTGTTCAGTGATGTCTGATTCTTCATGACCCCATGGACCATACTGTCCATGGGGTTTTCTTGGCAAAGATACTGGAATGGTTTGTCATTTCCTTCTCTATGGATTAAGGCAAACAGAAGTTATATGACTTGCCCAGGATCACACAGCTAGTAAGTGTCTGAGACTAGATTTGAATTCAGGCCTTCCTGACTCCAGGCCCATTGCTCTATCCACTGAGCTGCCCCTAAGATCAAATACAAAATGCTCTATTTGGCATTCAAAGTCCTTCATAACTTAACTGTCTCCCACCTTTCCAATCTTTTCACACCTTACTGCCTGACACTACTCTGACCCAATGACACTGGCCTCTTGACTGTTCCACGTCATTTCCTCTCTCAGCTCTAGACACTCTCTTTGGCTGTCCTAGAGTGCCTAGAGTGGACTCCCTCCTACCCTCTGACTACTGACTTCTCTGGCTCCTTTCAAGTCCCAATTAAAACCTCACCTTCTACAGGAAGCCTTCCCAACCCCTCTTAATTCCAGCACCTTTTTTTTGTATATATATATATATATATATATATATATATATATATATATATATAT
>NW_027187419.1:29809679-29865122 GCF_028583685.1 Petaurus breviceps papuanus | reverse complement strand
TATATATATATATATATATATATATATATATATATATATATATATATTAGTTTGTATGTTGTCTCTCTTATTAGATTGTAAACTTCATGAGGGCAGGGACTGTCCTTTGCTTTTTGTATTCCCCAGAGCTTAGCACAGTGACTGGCATACAGTAGGTCTTAATAAATGTTTATTAAATATTTTTAAAATGTTAAAAACATAGACATCAAAACAATCTCCTTTGTCAAGGATCTAAATCTCTTTAAATTTGTCAATGTCCTTGTCAATTTGTCCTTTCAACTGGGGCTGGGAGTATGATGAAGGTGGGGGAATAACACACAGAACACGAAACACAAAACATACACAAAATAAAAATTTAAAACTGCTGAAGGACAGTCTTAATAATTGCAGGTGCAGTGCTATGATTTCATATTCTACTCTTTCTTTAAGGAAACCTGCCATCTTTTCTTTAACATGCTTCTTTGCCTCTCCTATTTTATTAAATACATATGATCACTTTTGCAAGGTGCGGAGGGAGGAGACAAAATGCTGCCTTTGTCTCCTTTAATAGGGACCCTGTAAACCCTGAGCTCAGAAGATCATTTAGTTCAATGTTAAACTCCTCCTTTTGAACATGGTGGCTGTAGTGGTGGTGGTGGTGGTGGTGTGTGTGTGTGTGTGTGTGTGTGTGTGTGTGTGTGAGTGTATGTGAGAGAGTGTGTGAGTATGTGTGTGAGTGTGTGTGAGTGTGTTGTGACAGTGTGTGTGTGTATGTGAGTGTGTGTTTTCTTCCTCCTGGGGAGGCTGTCTACCTCCTGGGAGTTTAAATAACTGTTTCCTTCCATACTGCGCTTCAGACAATTTGATTCTTGAATGATAATGATATGACTTGGGAAAATGAATGCATAGCTTCTATCCTCTCGTGCGAGAGAAGCCAATTGGTGCTTTCCAGCATTCTGCAGCACCTTGAAAACAGTCAAATTCCATTGATTTACCTGGAGAAGCCTATGCATGTCTGGGCAGCAGCTGCATTGTTTGGATGGAATCATCACTGGATGAAACTGCACTAGCTCAGCCAGGGAGCACTCTTTGCTCTTTTTAAACTCTGTGGCACTGAGAATGAAGTCACTTCTCTTAAAACCAACAGCTTTTCCCTAAGGTTTCCTGTTATTATTTTTAAACAGCTGCTGCTTGTGGATGGTCTTCCGAGGTAAGGAAGTTCTTGCTCTGTTGTCTTAAGGGTGGCTTTGGGCAGTTTCTCTGGTGAGAAGGGGGCGAGGCCATGCGTGGCTCAGGGACGCATGGCTGTATATGGGGAGGCAGCCAGGCCCGCCAGAGGCCAGAATGGGGTGCCAGGGTTTGGACCTGGGCTAGAATCTCAGCTCTGCCACCTGTGTGACCCTAACCAAACAAACCTCTCTAGTTTCTACTTTCTCAACTGTAAAATGAAGTAGGGTTGAACTAGATGACCCCTAAGGTCCCTTTCAACTCTAAACAGATTAAGATCTCAGAAGATCCTTGGTCCTGGTGCTGAGCAGAAACAGCATTCTTGCCTAGGAAAGCTGGTTCTGAGGTCTTGGGGTTTGTAAGCTGGGTATGGAGTTCTTTATTTAGCTTTGAGTTGGGGAGAGTGAGATACTAATAACAATAATGATAGATAATATTTATATAGCACTTTCAGGTTTGCAAAGCACTTTACATATATCCCATGGGGATGCTGAAACCAGATTTGGCATCTGCCTCAACAGCAAGGGGCAAGGCGGCAGCTTGAGGGGAACCAGGGCCATGTGGTCTCAATTAGTTGTTGCTGTTTTGTTCACTCTGTTTTCCATCCCAAGACTTCCAAAACTGGGCTTGTATTTTTGGCAGGACCTTTAGCAGTCTGATGACACCTATCTATATAGCCAGACAATCAGCAGCTCTCCAGAGAGCCTTCATTTACTGATTAGTTTGCTTATAGTCTTCATTTCTTCTTTGGGAAGATAATGGCACCCAAACTCGGTCCCAACATACAGAGACTTTGTTTGAATGAGCCCTTCAGTGGCTAGGAAAGAGGTTTGCAAACAGCTTTCTTCTCTGGCTTTTGGGACCCCCTCCTTACTCTTTGCTTTCCCATTAATGGTGCATTTGTTGACAAAAGAGATCATGAAATCTTTCCATCAGGACAGGGGGTAGTTAACTGGAATTTCGTTGTAGAATTGTCAGCCTGTTTATGAGTCACTCTTATTGCCTGAATTACCTTAACTCTTCTTAGTCTTTGGTTGGCTTAATGAAGACATCATATTTATGGCAGAGGAACATGCCAGGTGATAAATAGCTTTTGGAGTCAGTCAAGCAATGATTAAGCCAAGATATTTGACAATTACAGGGGGCCCTTTATTGCATTATTATACCCTGATGCCAGAAAAATTATTCCTCTCCTGAGACAAGGCCCCTAGCAGCCTAGAAGCCCAGCAACCCAGTGTGGAAAAGGTAGAAAGGATCTCATTTGAACAGGGGACTTTAAACTTCCCCTATCTTTTTTTTTTTTTTTGGTAGAAAATATTTCTAGAAATTTAGATTTCTAGAAGACAGTTTTAAAGGGCTAAAAGTAGCATTAGGGCAAGGTATGTGTGTATGAGAATCCATTTATACTATTCAGTCTCTAACCATAACGTATGTTGCTACATATGTGTTTATGTGTTTGCATAGAACAGAGAAAAGCATTGGGACATAGTGGATAGAGGACAGGCCACAGACTTAGGAAGACCTGGATTCAGCTCCTGCCTTTGATACAAAAGGGACAACCAGGTGACAAATTGGTTAGAGTTCAGGGTTCTGGAGTCAGGAAGATCTGAGTTCAAATCTGCCCTCAAAAACTTTCTAACTGCATGACCCTGGGCAAATCACTTAACCCCAATTGCCTCTCCCCCCAAAATATGTATAGATAGCGATATCTATATATCTTTGCCATCTCAGAATTTGGAGTTAGGAGGCATTATACTTTCATAGTGAGTTAGGGACATTTATATTTAAGCTTAATTGTATTTAAACTGGATGGTCAAGTACATGGAGAGGAGTAAGATGTAAGAAGACTGGGAAGGGTGTGTGTGTATGTATGTGTGTGTGTGTGACAGTAGGTTGTGAGAGACCCTGAATGCCAAATGGAGGGTTTCATATTTGATCCTGGAGGTGATAGCATGGCACTGAAGTTTATTGAGTAGGGGGTGACAGGGGCAGACCTACATTTTAGGAAAATCACTTTTACAGCCGAATGGAGAATAAATTAGGTACTTAAGACAAGGAAACCAATCAGCAAGCTGTTTCAATAATTCAGGCATGAGGTGATGAGAGACTGTATTAGGGGAGTGGCTTCATCAGAGGAGAGAAGAGGGCACACATGCAAAAGATTTTTCAAAGGTTGACAGGACTTGGAAAAGTTTTGGATATGGGAGCCATGATTGAGGAGCAGCAGCTGATGCATAGGTTGTGAGCCTGGGAGACTGGGCTATGAGGATGGTGGTGACACCTACAGGGATGAGGAAGTTAGAAAGAGGGAAGGGCTATAGGGGAAAGATAATGAATTCAGTTTTGGAGATAGTGAATTTAATATGGCTACAGGATATCTAGTTCTAGCTGTCAAATAGGCAGATGGAAAGATGTGAGAATAAAATGTTAAAAATGGTTATCAAGATATTAAAAAAAAGTTCATCTGCCCCTGGTCAAGAACCCTTGTCCTAGGCTAGATGAGATTCCTCTGGTGGTACTGCAAGGATACTAGGGAGTCCCTTTGACATTATATGATGAATTATTTTGTAAATTGATTATTTTATTCTTAATTAGGCCAATGAAAAATCTCTGAATCAGTCTCTCTCTCCCCTCTTCATGGGCAGACACATTGGCTCAGCTTCCTTCTTGGACTACTCTCCCCACCATCACCCACTGCCTGCCCCTTCTATATTCCCTTATCTTTTTTTTTTTTAAGCAATCGGGGTTAAGTAACTTGCTCAAGGTTACACGGCCAGGTGTTTCTGGGTGGGTGCTAAGTGTCTGAGCCCGGGATTCAATCTCCAGGTTATCCCAACACTGGAGCCGGTGCTCTTACTCGCTGTGCTACCTGGCCGCCCCTCCCTTATCTTTCAAGCAGGAAAAGAGTCAAGAATCTTAGGGTCCAGTGGAAAGTATTCTCTTAGAAACTGGTAAGTAACTGAGAATCACAGGGCAAAGTCCCTAAAGGAACAGTTTAAAAAATGCATTTGTAAATATTCTTATACCAACATTTTGATGGCTATTGACTGAGCTTTCTACCAGCAGAAAGAGGAAACTTCCAGGGGCTGACTACCTAGATTTCTGAGAATTGTAGCCCAAGTGATCAGGTTTTTGGAATCCTTCCTTCTCTGTCTGCAGGTGGGTCTGCCTCAAAGTCTGGCTACATTATCATAAATTCTCAAAAACTCCAGAGGCCTGCCAGTCCTAGAGACCTCCTCCCTGAACCACATCAAGGTAGCAAGTAAGGCCCTGTAGGGTCTCCTCTGGGAGGGCTTTTGTCACCTTTTGGTTCTGAGGAAATTTGTATCCAATATATGTATTTACCAGACTAGCACATAGAGAAGCATAGTAGGACTACTGGAGGTTAACCTTCTTGGAGTGTGATAATCCCCTTAACAGAGGATATTGGGAAGCCTTTTGTTGTTTTTGCTGAGTCATTCAGTCATATCTTACTCTTTGTGACCACATGGATTAGTCCATGAAATTTTCTTGGCCAAGATCCTAGAGTGGTTTGCCATTTCCTTCTATAGTGTGTCCCTATTTTATAGATGAAGAACTGAGGCAAATGGGGGTTAAGCGACTTGCCCAGAGTCACACAGCTAATAAGTGTCTAAGGTCAGATTTGAATTCAGATCTCCCTGACTCCATATCTGGTATACTATTCACTGCACTACCTAGCTGGCCCTGCAAAGCCTTTAGTCAATAGCAATTCTGCTTGCTCTTTCCCTAGGGAGATGTGTACATCTTCCCCCAGCCCCCAACTCTTTCAAATGGAATGGGGTAAAGAGGGGGAAAAGTAAGGTAATGGGACAAATCACTGTCTGTAATTTTTTGGTGACTTTTCTTTGTAAATAAAAAATATAATATCACATTTGCAGTGATTTGTTCAAAATAAAAAAAATTACCATTTTTCAGATTTTTTTTTGTACTGACCAGTCTTATTTCCCACTAAATATGTTGGTTGATAGGTTAGAGGGAGAATAAATATTATAAATATTAAATAATCTTTTTGGTCCCAAGATCTGTGATTTCATAGATATAAGAGAAACTCCTTAGATTTGAGGAAACTCCCTCTACCAGTTCAGGTCATTGCATACTTTAAAATTTTCAGTCTCAGGGCAAGAGTTCTTAATGTTATTTTGTATCATGTCACCCTTTGACAGTCTGGTGATGTCTATGGACTCCTCTGAATCACGTATAAAATAAAATATATAGGACTGATTACAAAGGAAACAAATGAAATTAAAATGGTTAACAAAAATATTTAAGAAACAAATAATTTGATTTCAAGTTAAGAACCCTTGCTTCTCTACGTAACTAAAAAAAATACCTATCCCTTAGTGATATGTAGCCTTGATACATACAACGTCAAATGGATTCCCTAGGATCCTTGCCATACCACCAGAGGAACTTCATCTAACCTAGGGCAACAGTTCTTAACCAGGGGCAGATGAGCTTTTTTTTTTAATAACCCTTTCCTGAAGTGTCTAGAGATCTTGCTTGAGTTTACACAGCCAGTTTGAATTTGTATTAGGATGAGACTTGAATCCAGGTCTCTTCCAACTTTCAAATTCTGTGATTCTATGATACTGTCCACTACAACTGTCTGCCTTTCAGTGTAATCAAGAATATAGCCATATATTATGCTTATATATAATTTATATGCACACATATATTTCTGTATTATACATGTATATGAAAATATACATGTAGGTATGTATTTGTGTACATGTATATACATACATCTATACACATAGATGTAGATTTCCCATGTATTTCATATATATGAAATTTCCCATGTATATATAAATTTTTCATATTATTGACAACCATTTTCTTCTTGAATAAAACTCTTCTCTCTGGCATTCCTTGATGGTGTGGTGTTTAAAAAAGTTTGAGAGACATAATTTCTGAGTAATTAAGTCATTTTATTAATAATACTAGCATTTTAATAAAGGTCAGTGGTACTCTTGAATGTCAAAGACAATCATGGCAGCAGCTCATGGCTTATATACCTCTGGAAGAGGGATGTTCTTCAGTATGTCAATCAATTCTGATTGGTTAACAATTAATGGGAGAATGAATATTACAATGAGGAGCTAAATCTGTTCTAATGAACTTTGATTATGTCATTTACTTCTAAATAGCCTAGCTTTGGGCAATGTATTCAAAGAATTTATCCCCACTCAAACCTGAATAGAAGGTTGGGTAGAGTCTGAGCAAGATTGAGGAGAATTCATTCAATCTCATTATCAGTAATGTCCTTACTGAACTTTGAAATGAGGACTATAGAAAAAGGTGGAACTCCAGATCTCCCCAAATCACTGGTTACAATAATCATTTCTCTCATTAGTACAGTTTCCCCACCTCATCGTCCTTTACTGGTTATCATTCTCTCTCTTGGTTCCATTTCCTCTTCCAATTCCCTACACAGAAGCAACCCTCAAAGATCACTTTTTCACATTTCTGTTCTTGCCGCTCAACCCTTTGAAATCCCAACTGTTGTCATAGCTTTAGCGTTCATCTGTTTAAATGATTCTAGTTGTATCTGGTATCTCCTTCTACCGAAAACCAATATATAATGTTTCATTCCCCTTTTATATTTGTTTGTTTCTCTCATCATCCTTCTAGTCACCCCAAAGCCTAGAATCATCCCCTGCACTCCCTAGGTCCTATTCCAAGCAATAACTAGGGGAGGCAATAGGGGCTTCGATCCAGGTGACAATGTCAGGAAGGTGTACCTTTCCTAATCCATGGCAGGCTGGAGACCTACACTTCTAAATTCTGAAGTTCTACACCAGACTACACCTGGGAGAGAGCATTGCCAAGGAGGACAGAGTAGGGAAAGTTGTCCCCAAAGAGCCCCAGACTGTATCTCTCACTCCATTCACCCTCCTCCTATCACCAGAATTTGATCCGGGTGCTGTGAATTCTAGTTCTGGTTCTGCTCCTCTTATCCTTTTTTTAATGTCTCTGTCATGATATAGTGGATAGACAGTCAGCCAAATGACCTGATGTACTGATACAATGACCACATATACTGATCATGTGACTTGGGGCAAGTCACTTAAACTTTCAGTGCTCTAGGCAACTTTCTAAGACTATGTGTTGCAGAAAAGGTGCAAACATGCTTTGATGGAGGGAGTTTTTTCACCTGGGATTTCCCTATATCAATGGAATTACAAGTGCAGTCTTTATCCTTATTTGTCATTACTTTTCATTTCTACTGCCAATTCCCTAGCTCAGGCTACCTATCTTTCCTAACTGATTTTTCTGCCTCCAGTCTCTTCCTCCTTCAATCAATCCAATGTACCACTGCCAAGTTAATCAAGACTTTATTTGGTGCCATTAATTTATTTGGTGCCTCCTAATTAGGAGCCATTAAAGGGCTTCTGAGCTGGGAAATGATGTGTGCAAAGTGATGTTTAAGTAAGATTAATCCAAGTCTCTCCACAGTCTGGTTCCCAGTTTCCTCTTCATTCTTATTTCTAACTATCTCCTTTATACTATTTTTCTGCTTTGGTCAAATTGATCTCTTCATTGTGCCTTAATCACATTGCCCAATTCCATTTCTGTGTTTTTGTGAACACCTCTCTTCTCCCTCTTCTTTCCTCTCAAAATTGCCAAGTCTAACCCATGCTTCATGGCCAAGCTCAAGTCTTTCCTCTTTTAAAAAACCTTTCCAACTTCCTCAGACCTTGACATTTTATTTGTCACAATACATAGGCTACCTTGTATTGCTGGCTATCTTTTTATGTCTATGTTTTGTCTCCTCAACAAGACTGGAAACTGCTTGAGGGAAGGATTTTATATTTTAAACCTCGGTGTACCTCTAGTGGCTATTGAAGTACTCTACACATGATGATGATTATGATGATGGTAAAAATTTACTTCTTTGTGGCCCCTATAGAGCTAGGCACAGGCAAAAAATATTTATTGAATTTAACTGAAAAATTATGCCACTCATCCATGGCAAATATTTCTTTCACTATTGTGTCTTGAATTTGAATAACACCTCAGACACTTACTGTGTTTTCCTGCCTTCCTGGCAATGTGACCGAGGCACAATGAATAGACCAATTTGGCCAAAGCAGAGGAATAGTATAAGGGAGATAGAAATAAGAATGGAGAGGAAACTGAGAACCAGACTGTGGAGAGACTTGGATTAATCTAACGGAAACATCCCTTTGCATACATCATTTTCCAGCTCAAAAGTTCTTTAATGGCTCCTAATTAGGAGGCACCAAATAAATTAATGGGAAAGTCACTTAACTTCACCTGCCTCAATTCCTTTAAACTTAAAATGGGAATAATAGCAGCACCTATCTCTCAGTGGTGTTTCAAGGTTACAAAGAAACAGCATATGTAGAATGCTTTGCAAATCTTAAAGCCCTATGTAAATGCTAGCTACTATTATTGTTATTATTGTTCTTATTATTGAACGTGTCCAAATACACTTTAAGGAAATTCTGTTGGTGTGTTGCTGATAGTTTGAAAACCTTTTCTATTGAATGTTTTTCCTATGTATTAAACTATGCTGCCTACGTCTGATTTCATGAGTTGGAAAGGCCCTCAGATGCCAATTAAGCCAATCTGTTCCTGAATAGGAATGCTCTGGGTGTCATGCCCTGAAAGGGGGTCAAGAATTTCATACTCACTTGTCATTAATATTTATCTCCTACTACATATTAGATTACTATATTTAACTAAATTATTTGAAAGACTGAACTTGAATGGTTACTCAGTGTAACTTATTAGGAAAGTTTCCTTTGCTGCTAATGCCTCTTGTCATTTTCCTTCTTTTATGAGATTTCCTTCTGTCTACTCTGTAGGTATCTGATATGTACATAGTTGTTTACATGTTCTCTCTCCCATTAGAATGTAAGCTTTTTATAACGTTAGCAAAGTTACAAGATATAAAATAATCCCACATAAATCATTAGCATTTCCATATATTACCAACAAAACACAGCAGGAAGAAATAGAGAAATTCCATTTAAAATAACTGCAGATGATTTTCAGAAGAAGAAATAAAAACTATCAATAGTCATATGAATAAAGGCTCAAATGACCAATAATTAGAAAAATACAAATTAAATCAATTCTGAAGTGTCCATCTTACACTTATCAGATTGGCTAATGTGAAAGAAAAGGAAAATGATAAAGGCCAGAGGGGATGTGGAAAATCAGGTACACTAATGTATTCTTGATGGAATTGTGTGAATCTGTCTAACCATTCTGGAGAACAATTTGAAACTATTCCCAAAGTACTCTAAAACTGCACATGTCCTTTAACCCAGCAATACTGCTACTAGGTCTAGATCCCAAAGAAATCTAAGAAAAGGGAAAAGGACCCATATATACAAAAATATTTATAGCATTTCTCTTGGTGGCAAAGAATTTAAAACTGGAAGGATACCCATCAATTGGGGAATGGCTGAACAAGTTGTGATATATGATTGTGATGGAATACTACTGTGTTGTAAGAAATGAGGAAGGGGATGGTTTCAGAAAAAACATTGTACACTGCAATATTGTAATGATAAACTATGAAAAACTTAGCTATTCTGATCAGTAGAAGGATGTGCAACAATTCCAAAGGACTCATCATGAAAAATGCTATGGAAATATGCTTTGCATGACTTCATATGTATAATAGCTATCATATTACTTGACCCCTCAATTTCTTCCTTCCTTCCTTCCTTCCTTCCTTCCTTCCTTCCTTCCTTCCTTCTTTCCTTCATTTCCGCCTCTAGTTTCTTTACTCTCCAAATCCATCCTCCATCTAGCTCTGGAATAGATATTCCTATAACATAAGTTCTGACCATGCCATTAGCCCTCCACTCAAAAATCTTCAATAGTTCTCTATTACCTCTAGGACTAAATAGAAACTCCCTAGCCTGGTGTTTTAAAGCCCTTTGCTTTCTGATTCCCACCTGTGTTTCTGGTCTGATTTCATACAATCTGCATTTCAGTCAAGCTGGATTTCTAGCTGCTCCCTGTATAAAACGTAGATGAATGAATGGCCTCTGCACAAGTGATTCCCCCAGGCTTGTGCACTCTACCCTTACCTTCAGTTTGTAGAATCTTCTTTCTTTGAAGCATAGCTCAGGTGCTGCCAACTACATAAGGCCTTTCCCAATTCCCTTCTTTCAACCCCAGTTATTAGCAGCCTCTCCTTGCTTCCAGTTACCTTGGGTTATGCTTTGACTGTGTACCTGTTGTGTTTCCCAGTAGAATATGATCTCCTTGAGTGAAGGAACCCTTTTTTTGTCTTTTATCTCTATTGTCTATTGTTGGCACTGAATAAATGATGATGAGAATTGTAAAAAAAGAAATACAAGGAGACAGAGAAAGAAAGGAAGAAGGAAGGAAGGAAAAAGAAGAAAAGAAAGGAAAACAAAAAAGCAAAGACAGCTGAGGGTCGTATGAGTAAGTGGGAAACATAATGAACTTGGAGTCAGAAGATCTGGATTCTAGTTCCGGATCCTATATGTCCTTGGACAAATTATTTAATCTCTCTGAGGTTTAGGTTTTTATTTGTAAAATGAGAATGATAATCTTTGTTTTGTCTAATACATCGAGTTACTGGGAGTCCTGAATGAGGTAATTCATGTAAAAGTGCTTTGTTAAGTGCTATAAAATTTAAGATATTATTATTCTTTTCCCTTGAATTGTAGGGCAACACAATTCACTTGAGAAATGAATGGAGGTAGTTTTTTGATTCTCCCAACCACTGAATTCTCCAAAAAAAGAGAAGAAAACACAGTCCCTACCATATTACTCAGGATGGGCCCAAGAATGAAATCTGTATGCAGAGCCATAACTAGACTGGAGTCACTGGGGCTTTGTTCCATGGTGGGAAATTTAGAGAGCGCAAAAATTGAACACAGATACTCCTTTAGCAGAATAGAAGGATGTGAGGAAGAGAAGATTCTGTTCCATTGATGGCAGCAGACTGAAGCCTGTTTGTTCCTTCTACTTCCCTTCCTCCATCTCATAAAGGAATCCCTTACCCACTCTGTGATCCCCTTCCCAGAACATTGCCTTTGCTCCCTCTTTCTCCAGGCCAACCATCCCCTTTCTCATGCTCCCTCTGCAAGCAACAATACTTTTCCTGAGTGAGAGCAAGGGTAACTTCCCTTCTCATGTGGGAGGGAGACATACTAAGGCCCATGTGGTACAGAAGAGAGAAGACTGAACTACCAATCCTGTGGATAGGGCTTGATGACGTCTGGTGCTTCTTCCAGCTCTGAGAATTTAGGCAACTGTTAGCAACTGTTATAACGACTTTCCATTCAATCAAATTTATCTCAATAGCTTTTTATATTATTTTCATGTCTTGAATCACAGTTATTTGGGAATACATTTCATGTTTCTGGCCCCATGTGGAAACTGTATTCCCTGGGCTGTGGAAATTGGCCAGGCACAGAAATTGCTAACTATGATTCTGTCAGCATTCCATTTATTGTCCTTTGTCATCAGAAGCTCTGGTGTTTGTGTGGGTATGATATGAGTTAGGTAGGCCAACAATTATTATTGCTGTTTGAGGCGTTTCAGTCATGTCTGACTCTTCGTGACCCTGTTTGGGGTTTTCTTGGCAAAGAGACTAGAGTGGTTTGCCATTTCCTCCTCCTGATTATTTTACAGATGAAGAAACTGAGGCAAACTGGGTTGACTTACTCAGGGTCACACAGCTAATAAGTGTCTGAGGTCAAATTTGAACTCAGATCTTCTTGACCCCAGGGCTTGTGCTTTATCCACTCTACCACCTAGTTGCCCCAGGAACGATGCATTATCCAAAATCTCTGATAATGTGTGCATATAGACTGTCCTTTGCTTTCTAATGGTAGCTGCTGACATTTAATCAACACCTCTATTTCTATCAAATAGAGGTAGTGTCATTTGGACTCATAATTTGACAGTCTGGGCACAAGCTCCATTCTGCTACTTACTAACTCTGTTACGTATCTTGGGGGAAGGCAATTAGCCCATCTGAACTTCAGTCTCCTCTGAGATAGCACCTGTAGCATTTCCCTCCTACGCTTACTGTGTGAGGTTAAAAGATGATAATGTCTATAAAGCAGCTTATACTTTTTTAGGATTCTTTTTAGCACAAATAAGTGCCATACTTTCTTAAAGGATTTTTCTGCACTTGCTGAAATAATCATGTTGTTAAACTATTATTATCAAATGAGATATTTGTAAAGTACTTAACACAGTGCCTTGCACATAATAGGCATTTAATAAATGATTATTTCTTTACTCCTATTTTGGATGCTTTTATTTTTAATTTGATTAGTTATGTTGATTGTTTTCCAAATGTTTTCCTAATGTTGAACAATCTTTGCAGCCCTGGAACAAATTCAACTTAGTCATAATGAATGATTTATTGGATAAATGACTATAGTCTGTTTGATAGGATTTTATTTACTATTTTAAAATGTTATGTATCTATATGAATATCACTAGCAATATTAATCTATAATAGTTCTGAATCTTATTGTTCGCCGGCTTATGTATTAAAACTAAATTCATCTATAAAGGAATTCTGGCAGAGTGCTTTCTTTCCCAATCTTAAAGAATAATTTGTATAGTATGGGAACAAATTATTCTTTAAAAGTTTGATAGAATTCTTTCATGAATCCATCAGGACCAGGAATTTTTCCCTTTTTACTAGTTTTTTTTTCCCTTGGTAGTTCCCTTATAACTAGTCCTATTTATTTTTTTCCTGAGATTGGGTTACTTAAGAACTCTATTTGGTCTTCTGTTAGTTTGAGCATTTTATATTTTTCAGAGTATTCCTCTATTTCTTTTGTGCTCTCAGTTTTGTTAGCATGTAATTATATATAATGGATTTTAATTATTCTTTTTATTTTTTCTGTGTTTTTTTGTAGTAATTTCACTTTGCTCATTTGTTAATTTGATTTTTTTGTTCCCTTCTTTTTAATCAGAGTGACTAAAGGTTTATTAATTTTATTAGTCTTTTCAAAGAACCTGTTTATAGTTTTATTTATCATCTCTGTAATTTTAGTTCCCAGTTTGTCTATTTTCCCTCTAATTTTATATCTATTTTTGTGTTTATTTCATGTTTGTTCATTTGTTTTTTTAATTTTTAAAGTGCACTTTCAGTTCATCAATTCTTTCTGTTTTTATTTTTGTTAATTTATATCGTAGATATTTTTTCCTCCTGAGGAGTATTTTATCTACAACTAAGCAATTTTGGTATGTTAAAATTTTTCTTTTGCATAATTATTTGTTTCTATCATTTGTTTTTTGACCTACACATTCAATATTTCATTGTTAGATCTCCATTTGGGTCTGTTTCTTTTGTTTCTGGTGCTCTGAAATAATAATTATTTTTAATTGTGTTATAGTCTGTAAAGGATGCACTTACTATTTTTGTCTTTTTACATTTCTTTGCAATATTTTTGTGCTTTAAGAAGTGGTCAATTTTTGTAAAAGTTCCATATGGTACTAAGGAATATGTATATTCTTTGGCAGTCCCATTTAGAAGACTCTAAGTCTTTTATCTCCCATTTCTCAAACTATTTCAGTTCTTCATTTTTCACTTTTTCTGCTAGATGTATCTAAAACAGAGAGAGACATTGAAACCTCCTGTCAGTTTTGTGTTACTATGTTGTCTTATAGCTCAGTTAATATTTCCTTTGTGAATTTTGGTGCTAAAGCATTTGGAGCATATCAGGTTAGTACTGATGTTGGTTTATTGTCTAAAGTTCATTTCAGTATAATGTAGTTTCCTTCTTTTTCTTTTTTATGTTTAGAATTTTTTTTTCTTTGATAGCATGACTACACAACTGTTCTTTTGGATTCACTTGATATATAGGAAAACTTTTTCTATCTCATCATTTTTTTTTTGAGCAATCAGGGTTAAGTAACTTGCTCAAGGTTACATGGCCAGTTATTTCTGTCAGAGCCCGGATTCGATCCCCAGGTTATCCCGACACTGGAGCCGGTACTCTTACTCGCTGGGCCACTTGGCCGCCCATATCTCATCATTTTTATTCACGCATGTCTTTGTTTTTATATGTGTTCCTTAAAAGCAACATATTGTGATGTTTTGTTTGCTTATCCCATCTATCTATTTATATATAAAGTTATAAGATTTAGGTTTATATTTGTCTCTAAAATTAGGGTTTTTAAAAACCCAATTAGGATTTCTCTCTCTTTCTCTGTAAACACAGTTATATTTCTCTTCATTTATTTTAGCTTAATTCATTTTAAGACAACTTAATTCCCACTGGCTCATTTTTCCTCATCCTCACACCTGTCTCCCCTCCCTTTTGCTATTCCTTTCCCTAGTTTTGAAGTTTTATTTATTAGTTGCTTTTTCTTGATTTTATCAAGTTATTCATTTCTTTCCCTTCTTTCCCCCCTCTCAACTAAGTATTCAAGCAGAACACCCCCTTTTATCCTTTCCTCCAACTTTTGATTCATTAGTTTTAAGTTTTTAATTTTCTGTGGGTTTTTCCTAATAAAGTATTTCTTTCCCTCATTCTTTTCATTGTTTATCTTCTCTTTCAGACTATTCTAGACTTTTGTTCTTTAATTAGTAACTTTTATATTTAGTCCTTTATTCTCTGTATTCCTCATGGAATTAAAACTTTTAAGGCACCTATTTTGGCTTCCTACTTCTAAATAGTTTCTGTTGTTGCCTTGTAGATCTTACCTTCTGGCCCCCCATTTTTTCCACTGTGCCCTATTCTCAGAAATACCAATTCCTGCATGTAATAGAGAAAATATTGCCCTATGGTATGGATCTTCCTATGTTCCTGAGTGTGCAGTTCATTATTGAACTTTGCCTCCTGTTTTCCTCAAAACTTCTTTCCTGGATCCACACTCTCCCAATCTTCTGGGTGTCAGTTTTTCCCAGAAACTCTGATTTCCCTTTTCCTGCAATAGAATCAGTGGTTCTTCTAAGTACAACATCCTTACAGATAATACCTATGTAAGGTCTCCATCTTCCTCTATAGAGTATGTCTCTTTTCCCATAGAAGTATTCATCAGTAGTACCTGCTACCATTACTGACACAAAATTTCCTTCTTTCTTTTCCCCTTTTTTAATCCCTTCCTTTGCCTCTTCACCCATTCTACTGTAGGTTCTCTTCTTCCTAATACAGTTTTTATGGCACAATAATATTCTATTTATATTCATTTGCCACAAGTTATTAGATACTCCCTAATATCTAGGCACCCATTTAGTTTCCAATCATCTGCTAGTACAAAAAGAGCCAATGTAAATAACTTTGTACCTATCAGTCCTTTTTCTATTTCTTTGCTACAGTGACTCAAGACTTTGGGGGTGATAATTTCCATTAGTGGATAGAGGGTCTATACCAATGAAACTCAGATCTTTAAAATATTAAATATCTTAGTCAATTTATGCTTATAAATCTAATATGCATATTATTTATGGACTCAAATAATTTCCCCAATTTTTTGTTGCTTAGTTGGCATGCATGTTCTTTAATTTCTGGGAACTATGAGGAAAAACCTATTCCCCATACACCTGGCAGATGGTACATGCCTCTCCCTTCCCTAGAGACAGACATCCAGGGCATTTACCTGAATGGTTGGTATGTATACTTCGTTCCAAGAGAGATACTGCCAACTTTTCAGAGTTGTTTTGAGTGAAGTAATTTGTAAGCTATGGGGTGGTAGGTGAATGTAAGCTATGATTTTTATTCTGTGTAGGTTATGATCCCATGTTTTCCATGGCCAAAGTCTTCTGAACCCTGGTCAACATTTTTGAAACCACAAGAACTCCCAAAGATTTCTGTAGGACAGGTGATGAAGTCAGGATGGCAATAATGTGTGTGATTGATCCAAATCTTCCTTCCATATCCTAGCTGAGTACAATTTTATTTCACACTTTGTATTCTGCTTTTCCTAGGCCAGGCATGAAATTCAACCATCTGGACAGCCAGAGGAGTTTGAAGGTTGAAGTTAATAATACACTCATGATGAGCTTAGGTAGTTTTGATTCATAAAAGAAATCGTATGTGTGGCAGAGCCTGACTTCACGTAAGCACAAGATATTATCATGGGGCATATCTGTTATCAGTGGGCCAGCAGTGTGGCCACTGGAGCCAGGGGGAAGAACATACTCTGGAAACTTGTTACCAAAGAGGGTGAGTCAGTAAAACATGCTTTCTGTAACACAAAGACACAGCTATTCCTGGTCACTGCATGCAGCAGTGTTAATGAGATGATGTTTGATTACCTGCCCCTTGCAGCTAAATAAATGATGCTCCCCTACTGTGGGAGAGCTGTTTCTACCCTTACTGTACATTCAGGCAGAAAGTGGGAGTCTGTGGCCTTTTTGGCCTGGTTAGCTCATTTTATTAAAGCATACTGTTAATGTCATAAATCTGCAAATCACGGCACACTGTAGCTACTGAAGAATTTTATAGTCTCAGAGGCAGTCTGATAGAGTAGATTGAGAATTAAGAATTAAGCAGTTCTTAAGTGTTTTTCTTCTATGGACCCCTTCAGCAATCTAATGAAGTTTATGGACTTCTTCTAAGGATAATATTCTTAACTGCATAAAATAAAATATATAGGGTTATAAAGGAATCCAATTCTACATCTTTTATACATTCTACAAAGATATATTTTTTTTCAAAGGGGTCATTGACTTGGATAGGGTTAATAATTCCTGAGTTAGAGTCAGAAAGATCTGAGCTAAATTCCAGCTTCAGGTACTTACCAGAAGTGAATGGGCAAGACAGCCTTGGTTTACTCATCTGTAAAATGAAGATGATAACTGTGTTTACTTCATAGGATTGTCGAGATCAAATGAGATAATATATGTAAAGTCTGTTACAAACATTAAAGGGCAAAATAAATATTAGCTATTATTATTAATTAGCTAAAATGAGTATATAGAGGGCAATGGAGAGATGCACGGTGGTTCTAAGCAGGCTGTAACACATAACAACTAGAAAGCTTCAAAGAAGAAGGGTAAAGGATATGATCAGGGAAATATCTGATAAAATATCAGATAAATATCTGATAAAATATCAGATAAATATTTGAAAAAATATCAGATAACTATCTGATAAAAAAGAAGGTGGATCAATCACATAACAAGCATGAGGGAAACACATGGGCCTCCCAAGTGCTCCACTAGCATCTTCAGAGTATCAGGAGAAAGCAAGAAAGGCCTCCAGAATGTTGGTGACCAACATGGAGTGTGTCCTACCGGATGGGCAGACATGAATGGGTTGCCATAAAGATTGTGGGAGGGAATATTCAAATAGGTGAGATCATGGAACCACTGGAGTTTTGGAGGATGCTGCTAACAGGAAAAGGGTCATGAGTTTGAGTCCCAATGATGTCTGTTAGCCTTACTCAGAGAAAAACCTCATTACTCCACCACAAAGTACACTCAAGCATTAGCCCCCCATATCCTGCATCATATTATTGGTCACAGGCATATGGAGGCATGGGGGAAACTATAGGAGTTGTGAATTATTTAGCATAGACCTGCTGTAATTCCAGGAAAAAATAATTCAGAGTTCGTGCCCTGCTGAATCAGCACGGTCATCTTTGTATACAAGTGAGCATGTGAAGGCCATCTTCTTAATAATGACTGCACGTTTATACAGCACTGAAATGTTTATAAATAGCTTTCTTCATGGTGAGGATTGTATAAGGTTGTATAATTTCATTAGTTAGGAGCCTTCCTTTAGAAAAGCAGATTATGACCCTCTAGAGATGGGCTTTAAGAATTGATGTGACAAAAAGAAAAAAAGAAAGAAGAAAAAAAACATAATCCTGTGACCAATCTGCTGCTGAGCCTCTCTGAACTTATCCAGGGTGGTCCTTAGGCAATAGATATGAGAGGCAGTATAGTGCAGTACATAGTTCTATAACGAAGTTGGAAAGATTTAAGTTCAAATCTTGCCCCAGACCTTTTCTCATCTGTAAATTGGGTGTGTGTATGTTAGACTTGATGGCCTCTGAGGTCTTTCCATGTCTAAATTGATGATCATGTGATCTTCTGCATGAAGTCCATCATTAGGCCTTTCCTGCTTGGCAGAACCTGCCAGAGTTTGAGCTCCACTGGCACAGCCAGGGTGAACTCTGCACTAGAGAGAGGCCTTGAAGTAAGGCTTTGGTAGGGTAGACAGGGCCAGTGATATTATCATTATCGTCCTCATTTCACAGATGAGAACATTGCAATTCAGAAAAGTTAAGTGATTTCTTCAGCACCACCCAACTAGGGTGTGGCAGAGCTGAGACTAGAACCCAGGCCTTTGGACTTCTGGTCAAATGCTCTGTCTTCCATTCTTCTTCCATTTATGTAGTTATAACTACGTATGTAAAATGAGAAAATGTAAATAAATGAGGGAATTACATCCTAAAAGTGTAATTTTAAAAATCTATACAAACATTTTCATAGCAACATTAAATGCAGTTACATACATACAGCAACAACCTAAATGTCCAACAATGGGGGAGTGACCAGATATATTGTGGAGCGTGAATGCAATGAAATACTACACTATGATTCGGATTGATACATGTGAGGCACATAAAGCAATCTGGAAAGATCTACATGGATGATATAAAGTTGGAAAAAAGGACAACCAAAAGTCTGGAGTGCCCAGTAACTATGACTGAGCATGGACAGACAGAGAATCTTTTGGAAAGTGTCCCACACATAGACCATCTCCTCTGATTCTCATAACGGCCCTGACAGTTAGGTGTTATCCCTATCCTTGTCTTATACATTAGGGAGCTGAGGCAAATAGAGGCTAAGGGACTGCCCCAAGGTCACATAAACAGTCGGCGGCAGAGCCGGATTCAAACGTACATGTTTACAGTTAAATCACTCATTATTTTTAAAAACTTTATTTCTCTTGGTTTGTTTTTGTTCTTTGGTCTGCTTTCTTTTGTAACATGGCTAATATGGAAATTATATTTTACATTATGTATAATCTGTATTAAATCTCTTGGCTTCTCAAGGAAGGAGAAAGGGTTGGGAAGGGGAGAATTTGGAAATCAAATTTTAAAAAATGTTAAAAATTATTTTTACATGTAATTAATAAAAAATAAATTAAAAATATTATATATGCTATATGTACATATATAAAGAGGCTCTGATATTCAGACCCACATGATCTATGGCACATCCATGCACACATATACATATGAACACATGCACATCTACATGTCAAACATTCTATGTAATATTGGATTAAAAATTTTTTTCTTTATGTCTTTTGCTGTTTTTTTACATCACCAGTATCACTTTCCACTTTCTAAAACATTTTCTGTCTATCCATCCTCAGTCATAGTTACTGGGCACTCCATCCTTTTATCTGACTTTATATTATTCATATTGCTTTATATGTCTCACACATAGCAATCCTAATCACACTGTAGTATTTCATTACATTCACCAATATCATTTTCCCTTCTTCTTCCCCTCAAAGAGTACCATCCCATGTAACAAAAAGTACTTTTTAAAGGCAAAGAGGGAAAAGAGAAAAAAATCAGCATAACTGATTAATACATTGAAAAAGTCTGAAAACATGTGCAATGTGCAGCACTTGTAGACTTTCTACCTTCATGAAGGGGTGAGTTAGGGGTGTTCTCTCATATCTCTTCATTCAAACTATGCATTTCTTTGTAAATTTACTACATTCACTTTTGATTTTGTGTGTATTTGGTTGTTCTTTCCATTTATATTGTTGTAGTTGTGTATAAATTTTTTGGCTCAGTTTACTTCATTTGCTATTAATTCATATAGATATCTCCATGCTTCTCTGTATTGATAATATTCATCACTTCTTACAGTACAGTAATATTCAATTATATTCATGTAGCATACTTTATTTAGCCATTCCCCAATTGATAGGCATCAACTTTTTTTTTCCAATTCTTTGCTGTCACAAGAAGTCATGCTATAAATATTTTGGTCTACTTGGAGGCTTTCTTCCTATTAATAGCTTCCTTGGTGTATAAACCCAGTAATAGAATCTCTGGATCAAAGAGGATGGACATTTTGGTCACATTTGCATAATTTCAAATTGTTTTCCAAAGTAATTGTTCCAATTTACAGCTCCACTAACAATATATAGTGTATCTATCACCCCATTACACATCCAACATTGATTATTGCCATTTTGGGTCATCTTTGTAATTTATGGAATGTGAAGTCAAACCTCAGGGTTGTTTTGATTTGCATTTCTCTTATTATTAGTTATTAGGAGCATTTTTTCATGTGGTTGTGAATACTTTGCACTTCTTTTGAGAATTGTTCACATCCTTTTATCACTTATATGTTATAGAATTGTGATTAGTCTTACATATATATGTTCGTTGTTTATATATCTTGGATACCAAACCTTTATCAGTGAATTTTGATACAAAGATTCCCCCTTCTTCCCCATTCAACCATTTCCCCTCTTATCATGAGTGCATTAATTTTGTCTTTGCAGAAACTTTTCAATTTTAATTATCCTGTGTAATTGCCTCTTTCTCTTGTTTGGTTAGAAATGCATCTCCTGCCCATAAATGTGAGAGGTATATGATCTACTTTTAATTTTTTTTTAATAATAGGAGCTTTAATATTAAGGCCACATATTGATTTAGCATGTGTTGTAGAATATGGTGTAAGATGTTGGTCTAAGTTTAATTTCTTTCAGATTGCTTTCCAATTTTCCCAGAAACTTTTATCAAATAGACAATTCTTTCCTAGGTAATTTATGTTTTCTGTTTTTATCAAACACTAGATTATTGAGTTCCATTGCTTTTGATTCTTTCTTGTCTAGTTTGTTCCATTGATTTACCTTTATATTTTAACCAAAATCCAGATAATTTTGATGATTTCTGCTTTTTAATTTAGTTTAAGGTCTGGAAATTCTATTCCACCTTTCTTACTACTTCTTTTCATCATTTTCCTTGATGTTCTAGAACTTTTTATAGTATGTAATATTAGCTTTTAATTCAAGTCAATAGCACTCTCTCCTCCCTCTCCCCAGTTACCTTATAGGGGTATGTGTGTATAGTATGTATGTATGCATACATATGCATACACCTATAAGTACATATGTGTATGTATGTGTGTATATATATGTGTGTGTGTGTGTGTGTGTGTGAAAAGTGCCACAATACAGTGGATTAGGCACCAGACTAGGAGGCAGGAAGAACTGGGTTCACATTCACCATAGATAATTGATAATTATATGACTTTATTTATTTATTTTTTGAAAGCAATCGGGGTTAAGTAACTTGCTCAAGGTTACACGGCCAGTTATTTCTGGGTGTGGTGCTGAGTATCGGAGGCCGGATTTGGTCCAGGTCATCCCGACACTGGAGCCGGTGCTCTTACTCGCTGAGCCACCTGGCCGCCCCTAATTATATGACTTTAAACAAGTCACTTAACCTCTCTGTGCCTTAGTTTCTTCATCTGCAAAATACAAGGGGGTACTGAATATGATGATCTCAAAAATCCATTTCAGCTCTACATCTTCAATCCTATTATGTATAATCCTATGATCTCTGATTCCACTGTCTATCTGTCATGGTAATTTGAAGATCTTCCCTGCCCTTTAATAGGCTGAATGTAATCACATAGAGCCTGTGGTGGGAGGAGTTTTCTGGAGCAGGAAGGGTGAAACAGAGCTGGGAGGAAGCTGGGAGTCAGAGCAGTTAGAATGGAGGGATGGCAGGCAAGGATGTAGGCAAGGAAGCAGCTAGGCTTGTGAGTATTTGTTTGTGGGAAGGCTTTGGGATGGTGTTGCTCTCTGCAGTGTTATTATATATAGATTTCTTTGTTGCTATGATGAATTTGGTTTTTCTGGTGTTGGGATTTGACTTTCTGGTGTCTGAATAAATGTTTTGCTTCTGTCTTATACATGGAGAGTCTATTATATTTTATGCTTCAGAATTATGCTGGCATATTCATAGTCTCCATCGGTACTGTGAATATTGTGTTGGTGCAATCTATCCCAACAGAATGGGATGAACCATTTTGTCTGTATATCCCTAGCATCAAGCATAGTGCCCGAAACATAGAAGACATTTAAAAATGTTTGTTTATCAATAACCATGTACTTAGCAATATTAAATGGGGAAAAGGGCAGACATAGTCAAGCAGAACTACAATGTAATCGGAAAAGCCTTGGATTTGGAGACTGAGTTTGTAGGGTTCAGATTTGGGCACTGCTACGAGTTCTGGGTGACCTTATAGTTGGTCAACTAGAATATTTTAAAATTAATTAATTAATTTTTAGTTTCCAACATTCACTTTTATAAGATTGTGAGTTCTAAAATTTCCCCCTTCCCTCCCCTTCCTCCTCCCCAAGATGGAATGCAATCTGATATAGGCTATATACATACAATCATACTAAACATATTTCCACATTAGTTATGTTGTGAAAGAAGAATCAGAATAAAAGGGAAAAGCCATGGGAAAGAAACAACAATAACAATAACAAAAGTGAAAATAGTCTGCTTTGGTCTGCATTCAGACTCCGTAGTTCTTTCTCTGGATGTGAATAGCATTTTCTGCCTTGAGTCTTTGGGAGTTCTCTTAGATCCTTGCATTGCTGAGAAGAGCCAAGTCTATCAGAGTTAGTCACTGTACAACGTTGCTGTTACTGTGTACAATGTTCTCCTGGTTCTGCTCCTTTCACGTAGCATCAGTTCATGTAAGTCAACAAACATTTATTAAGTACTTATTATGTGTGAGGCCCTATGCCAAGTGCTAGTGACTCAAAGAAAGGTAAAAAGAAAACTTGAAATGGGGGGAGACAATGAAATGTCTAATGGGGGAGACAGCATGCAACCACCATGGACAAACAAGCTCTAGAAAGGATAAACTGGAGATAGTCTCGGAGGGAAGGCTCTAACCTTAAGGACTAGGAAAGGCTTCTTGCAGAAGGTGGGCCTCTAGCTGGGCCTTGAAGGAAGCCAGGGAAACCGGGAGGAGGAGAAGAGGACAAGTTCCAGACATGGGAGACATGCAGGGCAAATGCTCAGGCAGGAATGGGGGTGTCATGTATGAGGAGCAGCAAGGCGCCTCGGGGTCTGTAAGGTATAAGAAGACTGGAATTTGGGCACCAGGTTATGAAGCCTTTTGAATGCCAAAGAGGATTTTATATGTGATTCTGGAGGTGATGGGGCATAACTAGACTTTGGTGAGTGTGAGTGTGTGTGTGTGTGTGTGTGTGTGTGTGTGTGTGTGTGTAAAGGGAGGTGCTGGTGTGTAACGTCAATCCTGTGCTTTAAGAAGGATCAATTTGAACAGTTTATTGGAGGAGGATAGAGAGAGAGACTTGAAGCAGGGAAATCAATCGGTGTACAAGTCATTTAGTATCTTTGGGCCTCAGTTTCCTTATGTATAAAATGAGAAGGTAAGAGTGGGTGGCCTTTAAGGTACCCTCCAGCATTAAATCCCATGATTTCATTCCTGACATCATTCCACCTTCAGAAAGAGAACACAGACCTTAGAACAGCGCAGTCAGAGAAAAAAATAAAGTGAGAGTTAGTGGTAGAAGAGAGTAAACACAGAATTTATTCACACTGGAGGCTTCACCAGGACGCAGCCTCCCTGCTAAAGCTAAGGGAAAGAGCTGGGATGAAATATAAATTGGGTGCATTTGTATTTCTGCCCAGGCCTGCAGTTAGAGTATTTGTGGAATCTGGAGTCCAAAAGAGGAAAGAACAATGAGAAAATGGTGTTCCACTAATTAGGCCAACGACAAGAATGGGAGGGTATAAGCAGAAAACCCAGGTGAGGTTCATGGAGGGGTACAGTAGCATGCCTAGAGGATACTGAATTTCTTTTTTCTTTCTTACATAGCCACTTGACTTCCTTGGTCTTTAGTCTCCTCATTGTAAAAAGAGGGTGTTGCACTAGCAGGTTTCAGACATTCTTTGCACCTCTAAAATTATGATATTGTACTGAGTGGGGTTTTCTAAGAAGTCTGTATGGGTTGGTTTACCACAGAATATGAGAAGTAAGTGAAGTTCTGTTCAGCCTAGAGCTGCCTTTCTGCTTATCCCAGCTGAGCTCCTTCCCTCTTCCCCATCCCAAGACAGTGTAGGCATCAGAATGGTCACAAGCTCTTTATCCATGGTGACAACTTAATGAACCAGAAACTGACTATATTCCTGACAGAATCCCTAACCCGCCTTAAAAGCACAGTTATAGGAATTCATTCCCTCTTTTGTGTGTTCACTTTCTGGTTTTAGGAGACTAGTCTGACAAGCTGCTCATAAAAGACTTCCATTGACAGGATGGACCTCGTTGACAAATGGACTTTGGAGGAAGGTCATAGGTTGGCTCATCCCGGAATGCACCATTTCGCAAGTTCAAGGGCAGGTAGGGTAGCTTTCCACTTGCCTAATCCACCTGCTGTCTTCTCTCCTCTGGTCATATGACTCTAGTACTAAACTCTCAATCAGAGGTTCTTAAACTTTGGGGGACCGTGGACTCCTTTGGCAGTCTAGTGAGGTCTATGAACGCTTTCTTAAAATAATGATTTTAAATGTCTAAAATAAAATATATAGGATTAAAAAGGAAACAATTGGTTATCAAAAATTTTTTATGCTTTTTTTTGGAGGGGGAAGGCAGGGCAATTGGGATTAAGTGACTTGCCCAAGGTCCCACAGCTAGTAAGTGTTAAGTGTCTGAGACAGGTTTGAACTCAGGTCCTCCTGACTCCAGGGCCAGTGCTCTATTCACTGCACCACCTAGCCACCCCCATTAAAATGTATTTTTTTTTTAAGTTTACAGATTTCAGATTAAGAACATTTGTTCTAGAAGTTCCAACATTAGCAAAGCAGACAAAGAATAAGACTAGGGTTGAAGTTGGAAGATATGGATTCAAATCCTGCTTCTGCCACTTAATAGCTGTGGGACTAAGCACACCATATAAAGGGCTTTGAGCCTCAGTTTCCTCATCTTCAAGATAAAAGTGATTATACTTGCCTGACCTGTCCTATAGCATTTTCATGAGGAAAGCATGTTAGATCTAATTAAGGGAAAGGTGGCAGTGGATAGGGAGCTGGCCTTGGGGTCAGAATCTTATTCTGTCACTTGTTGACTGTGTGACTCTTGGAAAATCACTTAACCTCTCAATGCTCCAGACAGTTTTAGAGTCTGTCTTTCAGAGAAGGTGCCAGCTTGCATAGGTAGAGGAAATTTATCACCAAAATTTCCCTATCTCAATGAAATCATTGTTCTAGTTTTTTGTTTTGCTTTGTTTTAAGGCTATATGGTACCATGCAGGCGATCTATTTAAACTCTGAGCCTCAGTTTCTACAACTACAGAATGAAGGTAACAATAACAGCCCAGGCAGCTGGTGATGCAGTGGATAGGATGCTGGACCTGGAGGCAGAAAGATCTGAGTTCAAATCCAGTTTCAGACACTTCCTAGCTGTGTGAGTGTTAAACTTAACCTTTGTCTGTTTCAGTTTCCTCATCTCTAAAACAAGAGTAACAATAGCATCTAGCTCCTAGTGTTGTAAGGATAAAATTTATAAAAACAAACAAAAAACTTTGTAAATCTTAAATCACTACATAAAAATGAGCTTTTGTTACTATTATTTTTTTGAAAGGCAATTGGGGTTAAGTGACTTGCCCAGGGTCACATAGTTAGTGTCAGGTGACAGAGTCTGGATTTGAATCTTGGTCTTCCTGACTCCAGGGCTGGTGCTTTATTTACTGTACCACCTAGCTGCCCTGCTATTATTATTATTATTATTATTATTCCTATTTTAAAGAGTTATAAGCATCTGATGAGAAATATATACATATACATATATATGGTACAAAGAGCTATGTAAGTTTTTGTTGTTCAGTTGATTCAGTCATGACCAGCTCTTTATGACCCCATTTGGGGTTTTTGTGGAGTGGTTTTCCATTTCCTTCTCCAGCTCATTTTACAGATGAGGAAACTGAGGCAAATAGGGTTAAATGACTTGCCCAGGGTCATATAGCTAGTAAATGTCTGAAGCTGGATTTGAACTCAGATACTCCTCATTCGACTGGTGGTGTTCTATCCACTGTGCCACTTAGCCGTCCATAATATATGTGATATTATGTATGGACATATATAATAGATGTGACTCTGTGTTTGTCTGTGTGTGTGTCTGCGTCCCTGAAGCACTTCTCAGAAATGGCCTTCTCAGAAAGGGCTGAGAGGGTCTCTCATATGTCGCGCTGCTGGACCATTCTTCTTGATTCAGCTTTTCATTCATCAGAAGAGACCCTCTCAGGAAAAGTCATAAGATTCTATTGTCTGTAGGACATCGTCCATGGGAATGGAAGGCTTGGCTGTTAAGTATATTAGAGAAGCACCATGTGAGTGGTGAGAAGAGAAATTGGGAGTCAAAGGCACCTGTCTCTGCCACTGATGATGATGGTGATGTTGATGCTAGCTAACATTTATATAGTACCTACTGTGTGCTAAGTGCTTTACAACTATTGTCTAGTTTGATCCTCACAACAACCCTGGGGGGTGACTGCTTTTATTATCAGCATTGTTGTTATTGTTGAGTTGTTTTCAACTCTTTGTGACCCTGTTTGGGTTTTTTGTTTTTAAATTTTTTTTTGGCAAAGATACTGGAACGGTTTGCCATTGCCTTCTCCAGCTCATTTTACAGATGAGGAACTAAGGCAAATAGGGTTAAGTGACTCGTCCAGGGTCACACAGCTAGTAAGTGTCTAAGGCCAGATTTGAGTGCACAAAAAGAAGTCTTCCTGTCTCCAGGTCTGGCACTCTGTCCATTGTGCCACCTCGTGGCTCCATTTTATAGAAGAAGAAACAGAGGCAAACAAAGGTTAAATGGCTTGCCCAGGCTCATACAGCTAGTAAATGTCTACAGTTGGATTTGAACTGAGGTCTTTCAGAATTCAGGCCCAGAGCTCTGTTCACTGTGCCACCTAGCTGCCCTTACTCACTGGGTGACTTTAGGTAAGCCACCTTGTGCTTTGGGGTTTCAGTTTCCTCATCAGTTAAAATGGGGGAGTTGGACTAGACTCTCCAAGGTCCCTTCTAGATCTAAAATCCTATGAGCATATGAAAACATAAGCACCCAAAAGCTCAATGACTTAGCCAAGGCCACACGGTCAACCTCTGTTTTTCTTGTCTTATGACCTCCTTGCCCCACAAACTTGCCCCTTCTTGCTGAAGCTGTACCACCCTGTTGGCACTTTACTTCTCTTTCACATGGAGAAAATAATACCTGCTTTACACCCAGCTCACATGGGTATTTTGAAGATAAAGTGAGATAATTAATGGTTGTAAAATACTTCAAAAAGCTAAACACAGAACATAAATATGAGGTTATTATTATAGCTTTTAGTCATAATAATAGCCACAGAGGAACAATATCCTTCTAGAGTCTACCTTTCTGCTTGTTCTTTTTTAAATTCCACTGAAGCATTCTTTAGTTGATCCCAGGCATGCCATTTACTACTTCTAAAGCTTAGGACCAAACTCTCTGTGTGAGTCTGCCGACAGCTTAGAGCCCTCACTGCTGCCCCACTGACTCCAGCCCCCCAAGTCTAGCACTCTAGGAGCTCTAGGGCTCAGGATGCACTTTAAAGGCTTGTAAACAACCTCCCACCTGTAAATGCTGTAGCCACTCCCAGAGATTAGCCTACATTTCCACCTGGAAAACTGCAAGGTTTCTGCTACAAGTCAAGTCAAGTCAAGTCTAGTCAGAAAACATTTATTAAGTACTTTCTATGGGTCAGGCACTTTGCTTAATGCTGGGGATACAAATACAAATTAAAAAAAAAGAAAGACAGTCCCTGGCCTCAAGGAGATTGCATTCTAATGGTAAGAAAACACATAGAATAGAGCTGAAAAGGGAGTGGGACGGGGAGTACTGGCAATGGAGGCATGGTGGCAAAGTCCAAAGAGGGAGGTATGACTGGTATTGGCCCTTTATCAAAACTGAGGTTCTGGGAGAAGCTCACCAATGGGAGAAGAGAGGGTGGCAGGAGAAAGCAGCAGTATGGCAGTCCAGTCTGAAGAGTGAAGCATGGCTGGAGGAATGATCATCAGTCAGCATAGGGGAAGCTTTTCCCCTGGCCAGTTTAGCCTACCCCTTTCTCATGTGGCCTGCAGAATTATTGAGGAATGGTGTCTGTATGTGAATAAAGTGAGGGAGTTTGTGCAAGACCTGGTAACCTCAACATCTCTACCCTTGCTGGTTGCTGGCCTTGCATTTGAGTGTGTTTCCCTCGGGGGAAAAACAGCCACTGATCAAGAGAATGAATTTTTTGTCTTCTGGGTCTCTGGGAGATCATAAATCTGTGGAGAAGTCCAACTAGACCATGCATCTGTGGAGCCGGGGGCCTAGTCTGAGCTAGTCAGATCATACTACCAAGGGGCCTAAACTTATCTGTATAAACTTTTGTCTAAGAATGTGATTCTGAGATCCCACTTAACTTTAATACAAAATAAGAGCTACCTGTCTTAAGTAAGCATGAGATGTCAACTGGTTTCCCAGCTGCATTATAGACACATCTCAGCTAATGTCATTAACCAAAAGCATCACTAATACATTGTGACAAAGCCAAACTTTCGTCACTCAAAACTCAGCTATAATATCATTCCATTTATAGCATTCCATCCAAGAAATTTACTGCACCCCCCCCCCTTCCCTGCCATCCCTTCCATACCCCAATGTGTATTTTCATGGTTAAGCAGCATATGGCAGTATTCCGTTTAGGTGCCTGATAATTGCTGTTTGAAGACTGCCGAAAAAAACTGCTTTGTAGTCGGGAGCCATCTTTGTCTTGTGACTCTCTCAACAACATTATCCCATCTGTTGCAAATTCTCATTGCCGTCACTTCCATATCTCTCATATCTTTTTCCTTTTCTCTTCTAATACGACCACTACCCTAGTTAAGGTCCTCCTCACCTCTCATCTGGACTATTGCAATAGTCCCTTAATTGGCTTCCCTGCATTCAGCCTGTCCACACTCCAATGCATTTCCTACCAGCTACCAAAGTGATAATCCTAAAACACAGTTTGGACCATCTAATTTCCCTTCTCAAGAAGTGTTGGTTCCTCTTGGGGGGAAAAGCCCACATTTCTGTGTTTAACATTTAGAATCCTTCACAATATGGCTTTATCTTTTCTTTGAAAAAATTTTTTTCAATTAATAAGCACTTGATTTCTCTTCCTCCCACCCTCCCCCTCAAGAAAAAAAGAAAAATGAAATCTTTGTATATTTGTTTTCAAGAAAAACCTTCTCACATTGGCTATGTCCACAAATGTAGGTCTCATTCTACATCTTGAATCCATGATCTCTCTGTCAGGAGGTGGGCAACATGCTTCACCATTGATCCTCTTGAATTGTAATTGATCATTGCATTGGTCAGATCACTTTATCTATACCTAAATTCCAGTCTTTCTTTTCCAATTGTCTATTGGGCATCTCAAACTGGATGTCTTGGTAGACATCTTAAACACAACACATTCAAAATTAAACTCATTAAAACATTTACCCTAAAATCTTCTCCCTTTCCCCGCTTTCCTATTACTTAATATTACAATATTGATAGTTCAGGGTACCATCACCCTTCCAGTCATCCAGGCTTTCAACCATAGGGTCATCCTTGACTTCTCATTCTTACCCCAGCTACATCTAATGTGTTGGCAATTCCTATTGATTTTACTTTTGAAACAACTTTATAATATACCCTGTTCTCTTCTCTGATATTGCTACCACCGTGCTACAGGCCCTTGTCATCTCATGCCTAGACTATTGCAGAAGCCTTCTGGTTGGCCTTGCTGCCTCAAGTCTCTGTGCACTCCAGGCCTTTCTCCACTCATCTTTCACAGTTTACCTAAAGCACAGGTCTGACCAAGTTCTACCCTCCACCCCAACTTCCCCCTCCCCAATAAACTCCAGCGGTTTCCTATCACCACCAGAAACAAATATGAAAATCCTCTGTTTGACTTTAAAAACCCTTCACAACTTGGGTGCTTCCTACCTTTTTAGTCTTCTTATACCCTACTCCCCTCCTCACCCTCTGAGATCCAGTGACTTGAGCCTCTTAGCTATTCCTCCAACAAGATCCTCATCCCCTGACTGTGCATTTTCATTGGCTAGCTCGCTTGTGTTTGGAATGCTATCTATCCTGATCTCTGTCTCCTTGTTTTCCTGACTTCCTTCAAGTCTCAGCTAAAACCTCACCTTCTGCAAGAAACCTTAATGTTAGTGCCTTCCTTCTGAGATTATTTCCAGTTTATCTTGTATATAGCTTGCCTGTCCATAGCTGTTTGCATGTATGTATCCTTCCATATTAGGCTATGAACTACTTGACAGCCTTTTTGGCCTTTCTTTATATCTCTGGTACTTAGCATAGTGCCTGATGAGTACTAGACACAAATAACAAATGCTTGTTTGACTTGATCAGAGTGTTTAAGTCTCTCAAAGTTGTTTGTCTTTACAATACTGTTATTATATAAATTCTTCTCCTGCTAACTTAATTATACTTCACTTTCCCCTACATTTTTGATGTTTCTTTCAACATTGCTTATAACACAAGAGTATTACATTCATATACTATAATTTCTTTAGCCATTCCTCAATTGATGGACATCCCCCATTAGTTTCCAGTTCTTTTATACTACAAAAAGAACTGCTAAAATATTTTTGCATATATGGATCCTTTTACTCTTTTTTTTTTATCTCTTCAGGGTATAGACCTAATAGTACCGTGTTTCCCCGATAATAAGACCTATCCCGAAAATAAGCCCTCCTCTTACTGTGTAAGATTCCTCTAAAATAAGCCCTCCCCCGAAAATAAGCCCTATTGAGATTGCTACTGTAGTGAAGGCGATCCCCTGCGCTACACGCTACATTACGGTACACTCTGTATGCACCGTCCCCCCCCCCCGGGTGAAACGCACGCCGCGCTCCGAGCTGCATCCAATCAGAGCTGCAGCAGTGAGTGTGTCATCCTGTTCTTCCCCAGTGATTTGCTTGCTGGTGCCATTGAGAGCAGTGCCGCAGAGGAGAGCTGAGGCAGGACAACATAAGCCCTCCCCTGAAAATAAGCCCTCTGGTGTTTTTCTTTCCAAAAAAATAATAAGACAGTGTCTTATTATCGGGGAAACACAGGGTAGTATTGCTGGGTCAAAGGGCATGTATAGTTTAGTGATTTTGGTAGCACGCTTTCCAAGATAGATGGAGCAGTTCACAGCTCCACCAACAATGCACTAGTATACATGTTTTCCTATATATCCTTCAATATTTGTCATTTTCCTTTTTTTTTTCTTCTCTGCCAATCTGATCAGCATGAGACAGAACCTCAGAGCTGTTTTAATGTGCTTTTCTCTAATTAGTAGTGACTTGGAACATTTTTTCATATAGTTTAGCCTATCTTTCCAGGACAATTACACATTACTTCCCCTTACTCTTCTATGTTCCAGTCAAATGAACTATTCTTCTTAGAAAACGTTCAATTGCCCAGCTTTACACTTTGACCCAAGATGGTTCCTATCTATTCTTGGCAGACCTTCCATCCTCATCCCTTGGAATTCCTGTGGTCCTTCAAAAATCAGTTGAAGTGCTGGCTCTTACAAGATGTCTATTTTTATTCTCTAGTTAATGTCCAGTCTTTGAAACTCTATTTTTTCTTTTTATTTTGTATTTACTTGTCTTTGTATGTTCTCTCTCTCTCTCTCTCTCTCTCTCTCTCTCTCTCTCTCTCTCTCTCTCTCTCTCTCTCTCTCTCTCCCTTCCCCTTCTTCCCCCTCCCCATAACAGTATGGATACTACTTTAGGGCAGAAGCTTTCAACCGTTTTTCTTTTTCTTTTGTATCTCCAGTGCCAAGCACAAAACCTGGTAGGTGCTTAACAAATATTGGTTCAATTGAATTGAATAACAAAATGGTTTTATATCATAGAATTACAGAATATCAAAGGCAGACTGACCTTAGAGGTTATCTAGTTAACACTTTTTCATTTTATAGAGGATGAAACTGAAACCCTGAGAAATGAAATGTGTTACCCAAGATCATGAAATTAGTTAGTAAGAAACAGAATCAAGCTTTGAATATAGATCTTTTAGCTCCAAGTCTACTATATCTACTATATATTCTTTGTCATTCCTACTGGAATGACAAATTATGATTGTTGACATGTGCAGATCTTACCTAGGCTATCACATCCAACAGTTAAAGAATTTTAGAGTTAAAGGGAGTCTAATGTGCCTTTTATACCATACTGTCTGTTTACCACTCCCACAGAGAGCCCAGGGCTGTTTGGGACTCTTTCCACATCTGTATTATCATTATTGGTTATTTAGTTGTCTTCATGGAAAGTAGATGATCTCCATAAGGCAGAAAAAGAAAATAAATAGGTGTTGTTCCTGTATATGAACTGCCATTCTCTTAGAGTCAGATCCTCAGGGCATCCCTCCTACAGCCTCCACAATAAATGAGCCAAAGTGGCTTGGGCCCACTTCTTTTTGCTATATTCATCTTCTTCTAGTGTTTCCCCTAGCCCCACCATGGTTTATACCAGCTGTTCCAGCTCTTAAGTTCCAGTTTCTGTCTCCATGTGTGTTCATAGTTTCCATTTCTACTAAGATACCAGGATGACTCCTTGAAATCTCAGGGAGCCTGGGCTTTTGTGTCTTGTCTCTAAGTATCTTCAAGGATATTCATTCTGAGAGATATTCTTTGCAGGTGAATCATAGGCCTTGAATGAAAGCCAGCTCCTCACAACATCTACCTTTGCTCAGTCTTCAGGGTATGTGTATAGATGCCATCAGGGTGGGAAAACCTTCAAAAACTAGCCCAAGCAGAATTTCCAGGAGCAAAATCCCCGTGATTGTCTGATGGCTAGATGGAAACTCCAAAGGAAAATCCCCCTACTATTCCCTCTCCCTACCCTTATAAAAATGTAGACGAGTGCACATTATCACTCCTCCCCTCACCCCCAGGCATCTGGGCAAATTGTATCTGGGAATAAGTCTGCTTACAACAAGTCTCATGATTCCACTCACCATTCCTGTGACTTCCTAGACAAAAACATCCCTCTATGGGCATCACCCTCCTACGTGTATTATCTTTCCCATTTAGAATGTAAGCTCCTTGAAGGTATGGTCTTTTGTATTTGTATCCCAAACCTTTAACACATAGTTAACACTTTATAAATGCTTTTTCATTTATTTGTTATTTCAACCATGTGTTTTCTGGAATTCTCTCTTTAGGGAACTTAATCATTAACTTCCTTTGAAATTTTCTCCTGATGACCTTATGGATTACTAACTAATAGGCTTCAGTCCTATTCACTTTGATAGTGTGTGTGTGTGTGTGTGTGTATAAATTTGCTAATGGTCATAAGAGACATGACTTAGTATTTCTGGGTGTTTTTCAGCAAATATATCTTTGGGGAATTGTCTTTGTCCTTCAGCACCATCAATTATTTATGCCATGGATGCCATCCTCAAAGTACTATAGCCAGAGGATGACAACTGGGTCTTGGGGAGCTTTTGGCCTTGGGGTAATTTCAGATCACATCTGTTCTGTCCCCGTGCCTTCATTGATATTTCTGCACCCACCCCTGTGGTAAACCCTGTAGATCTCTATATCAGTGTATGTTTGTGTGTCTCTCTGTATATATACATACATAAATATGTAGGTAGTATAAAATATATTGTGTGTACATATGCATGAACATAAGATTAGAGAATTCTTTTAGAACTAAAAGATCATCTAATTTAACATAATGGCAATGATAATTGTAGTGCTGCATGTGTCTTGGAACTAGGAAGGCCTGGCTTCAGCTCTTGCGTCTGACCTTCTGGCTGAGAAGGCTACTTAACCTCTCACTGTCCAACACAGCTGTCTAAGACTATAAGTTGCAGAGAGAAGGCAGCTATTTTATCCATCTGTGCAGCAGTCCTTAAAATATGATGAAAGAATAATAGCAGGAAAGTGACTTATCCCAATATCATTCTATCTGAACTTCATTAAGATAAATGAGAATAAGATTACGAGAGCTGACATTTTAATGGCACTCTAAGGTTCACAAAATGCTTTACATCTATTATTACATTTGATCTTCACAACAACCCTAGGAGGTAGGTGCTATCATTATCCCCATTATACAGATGAGGAAACCGAGACTCAGCAAAGTTAAATGATTTTCCTAAAGGCAGAGCCAGCATTCAGATGTACATATTTACAAATGTTTATGTCTACATATAGACAAAGATAAACTACTGTCTTGATCTATGGGACCTTCCATTTGTACATTCACAAACACACACATGTCCCTGTTGATAAGTAATATAAATTTTCATGATTCCCTGTACTGAGCACACAACTATATATAACCTCATTATCATTTGAATTTGTAGCATTCTGAGTATCTGCAAAATTGAGTTCATAAAAAATTTGTTTCTAAAGTATTTTGAAGATATGTTTAGTTATTGCCTCATATACACTTGTGTACACACACATAGATCGATACATATACTTACATATATATACATATATATAGTCAAAGGTAAAAATGTAACTCCTTGTTAAGACCACTTTTGGAATATTAAATAATGTTTACTGTCCATTTGTTTTCATAGGTAGGTCGATATTTCATGAATTTCATTGTTATTGTTCAGTTATTTTCAGCTGTGTCCAACTCTTTGTGACCCCAGTTGGAGTTTTCTTGGCAAGGATACTGGAGTCGTCTGTCATTTCCTTCTCCAGCTCATTTTACAGATGAGAAAATTCAGGAAAACAGGGTAAAGTGACTTGCCCAGGGTCACACAGCTAGTAAGTGTCTGAGGCCAGATTTGAATTCAGAAGATGAATCTTCTTGCCTCTAAGCCTGGCACTCTATTCACTGTTCCTATATAAGGTTCAGAAATTCCTTATTTCACAATGAGCAAAGGCCTGAATTTGGTTGAAATTTATAGTTACAGTTAGGAAAAGAACATATTTTTTGCCTCTGAGGTTGTGTCCATATTATTAATCATGATCAGTCTTGTTCCTTGTGTAAGGCTCTCTTTCTTCATAGTGGTACCCTGTTTCAATACTTAGCTATTTGTGTTGGTTAATGTCAGAAATCAGCCAACTAATCCTCATATTAACCATCCTGGGGTTCAGGCAATATACCATAAGTATGTACACATACACAACACACATACTCACATTATAACTATATATGGTTGTTCATGTGACCAGCAAATTTATTTATACTGTTCATGTAAAGTGTGTCTTTTGTTTTGTGTTAGAGGTTGCAGCCTCTATTTGCAGAGCTTAGGATTGCAACTCTTTGTCTTTGCATTGATCTCTGCTGGATGTCTTTGATTGAAAATAACCACCTTACTCCCAATTCTTATATAACACACTGGTCTGTCTGCTCCTCTGGCTTCTCAGCTGTCCATATATAAGCTACATAATTTGAGGTGAGTTTTTTGGATGATTTTCCCCCTTTGGAGGCCTTAAGACATTTCTCTTCTGTCTTGCTTCAAATCATGCAGCTGCTTGGGAAATTTTCTTTCATCCATTCTATGTATAGGGCTAATCTTGTGAAAGGCTCTCAATAGGGCTAACTCAAAGAAGTCTATGGAGTGTGACCAGCAGGTACTGGCAAGGTGTGTTTAAGAATTCCAATGGTCCTCGACCTTTGGAGCAACCATAAGACAGGGAGGTGTAAACAGAAAGGGTTTTTCCCTTTGGCATTTTTCAAGGGTGTATTTTAAAGGTTCATTGTCTATCTCTTATGGACAACATTTTGAAATGTCACCTTTCTTTACATATATTTTGTTTCTCAGTAGAACTTCAAGTACACACACATTCAGACAGAGAATACAGACACAGAGGTTGGGGAATTTGGCAGAATATGGCTATTATATATAATATCCAAGAGACAATTAATACATTTGAATCATAAGAGCGGTAAAATATCACATAGGCCAAGTTTCTCATTTTGTTACTATGGTTTTGTTGTATTTGACTCATTATGACCCCATTTGGAGTTTTCTTGGCAAAAACACTGAAGTGGTTTGCCATTTCCTTTTCATTTTACAGATAAGGAAACTGAGGCAAACAGGGTTGAATGATTTTCCTAGAGTAAGACAGCTAATAAGTGTCTGAGACTGGATTTGAACTCAGGTCCTTGTGACTCCAAGGCTGGCACTCTATCCACTGAACCACCTAGCGGCTAGAAAAAGGAGACCCAAATTACTGAAGTGACTTATAAGCATACATCTAGACCTGGAAGGGATCTCAGGCAGTGTCTAATCTAACCCCCTTGTTTTATAGATGAGGTAACTGAGGCCAAAATAGGTAAAGACTTGAACATACTCACATTGTTAGGGATAGAGGTGGAATGAAAGTCTAGGTCCTCTGCTGGGGTGTGCTGGGCAATGTTTAACAACTGGCTGTTCAGGAGAAAAAATGTACAGGTGATACACTTTTAAATTTAATCTGCATTACTAACATTTTCTCCATCACTTTCTTAAGTCATGCTAGACAATCAACAAAACAATAAATCACACCCCAATTTGTAGCTTTTGCCAATTTTTGAGGTGTAAATGATTATGCTGAAAATTTAAAACCATTTCTTAGGAGCAAGTTTGAATTGACTTCATCACATTCCTCCCTGAATGCTTCTACGGTATCCATTGTCCATCATAATCATCGTCATCATCACTGACATTTATAGAGAACTTTAAAGTTTGCAAAGTGGTTTCCATATATTTTCTCATTTGAGCCTTACAACTATGCTGTTTGATGAGAAAACTGAGGCTCAGAAATATTAAGAGATTTGCTCAAGGTAACTCGAGATGTAAGAGGCAAGGTTTGAATCTAGGTCTTAGGACTCCAAGTTTAGTAACTTATGCATTTTTTAACATTGTCTGAAATTCACACTTTCATGTGTGGTTATGAAAGAAATAATTCTCATGCAGACCAGCAGGATGCTAAGGTAGAAGAACATGTGATCAGCATGCCGTTTACAATGTTGTTTTTACATACTCAGCCCATGTGATAAAAAAAAATAGGGTTAGTCATAGATTTCAATAGCAGCAAATGTTTTTGCCTTTTCTATTAACAGAATATTTTGTTTGATTTCACTCAATAGATCAAACTGAGTCTAAGTTGGAAGTGTATGATTTTTTCTCTGTAGGGATGCTTTTTGTGGGTATTTTTGGAATGGTTCTTCATTGTGATTCATGTCCACTTCTCTATCTTGTGACTTCTCTATCTTGTCAAAGTTTTCCTCTTATTTATTTCCCTTTTGGCCTGGTGTTGAGTTAAGGTTTCTTTGAATCCTCCTTTCTCTGTGATATTTGATTGTAGCAGTTCTGGGGGGGGGGGGATGCCTGGGCAATTAGACACTTTTGTGTATTTCATAGAACTCCTGGCTTGCATGGATGGTCTCTTCTGCATTATTAAATGGGATTTATAAAATGAAACTTGCTTGTGATATTTTTGGTAGGTTTGCAGTAATGAATCCTTGGCAGGCATGCTCCCTGGTTGGTAGAACCTTTTCTTCATTTTCCTTTATTTTTGGCTCAGGAGAATGACTTTTTCCAGGCTAGTTATAGTTAGCTGTTATTATGAGTAAGCACACTTTCTCTTAGAAGATGCAAAATATTTGAAGTTACCTGATTCTGGGCTTTCATTCCAGTGAAAGAATGTAGTTATGCTTTCTTTTCCCTTTGACCCATGATGGATTGGTCAGAGTAGGGTTATAAATGGAAGGAAAACAGGGAGCTGGAGAGATCCTGCCATAAGAGTTATATGGCCTTTGCAGAAACAGACCCTAAGCCCAATAGAAAGAACCAAGAGAGAGGGTACCTAAAAGTAATGCTGCACTGAGTGCTGGATTTCTTTTTGATATATTTTACCTAAGTTTACATTTTTTTGCCCTGGATATCATTTGTTTATCTGTTCCAGAACTGGGTAGAATACACAAAAGGAGGAGAACAGGTTGAGTTTAGCTCTAACCATTCTCCCAAAGGAGGGGGTGAAGGGAGGGAGGCAGCAAACTGTTTCTTCTTGACTCTACATCTGGCAAAGGTACTGGCTTGGCAGCAAGAGGCAAAACACGCCCACCAACTGCTAAGAAGATCAGTGAGACAGATGGTTGCTGCCATCACAGAAGACAAGAGGCTATCAAGGGCTGTGCCCACCTTCTCTCTGTTCTCCCTTGGAATGGTGACCCCAGCTGCCTCAGGATCCTGGAGGAGATAGTTTGTTAATGTCAGTCTGACTTCCACCATCATGAAATTGCATCACTCTGCCTACCATTCACCACTTTGTTTTTGCAGTCAGTTTCACAACCATGAATTGATAACAGAGATAATGGAAAAAAGGTTTCCTGAGAAGGGAAGAAAAAGGTCTACCAAGTCACAGAACACACCCTGGGGGTGGGGCAGGAGACACTGGCCCACACCTTGACTTATGTTGTAACCACTGTTATGTTTTAAGAGATGATATTTGTTATGTAATAGTGCGTGCTTTTGGATTTAATGATATTCCTCATTTGTAATTTTGGTTCTTTGACAACCTTGAAACAACCTTTCCTACAGACACTTTTTTTGGTATGGTTAGCATTGAGGCAATGTAAGACAGGAGGATGTAATGGAAATAACTGCAGATTTGGAGTCAGAGGACCTGGCTTGAGTCTTTGCTCTGATATTCAGGATATAGCTAGGGGTAGAAAGAACCTTAGGGAGTTATCTAGTCCAGGGGTTCTTAATCTGTGAACTTGGTCTTCATACATATATATGTATATATATATAATATATCATATATACATGAATACCCATATATACATAGATGTACACATATGAATTACATATATTTTGTTAGCTATATTTTAATATAGTTTGTTTTCTTTGTAATCCTGTGATTACCTGGGTCTGGATTTTTATTCTAGAGAAAGGATGCAACTACACTTTCTTTTTGTTTTGTCCCCATTACGGATTGTAAAGAATAGTTGTTCTGAAAGGAAAACAAAGACTCTGGAGGGAACCTGCCAACCAGTGTATATGACCTTTACAGAAACAGACCCTGAGCTCCATAGAAAGAAACCAGGGATTAAATGTCTGTAATACTTATTATTTTTAATAATAATACTTATTATATATAACATATACTTAATAATAATACTTAATATTAATAATAGTTTTTACATCTAAAATATTTTATACACTTTAAAAATATTACTTAATTTTTTATACTTTCATACATTTAAAGATGTTTTTCTGAGAGTCTATAGGTTTTACCAGCCTGCCAAAAGGGTCCACAACATAAAAAGGTTAAGGACTTCTGACACAGCCCCAATTTCTCATTTTACACATAAGGAAACTGAGGCCCCTAGAGTCTAAGTGACTTGCTGAAGGCAGTGAGTAGCAGAACTAGAATTTAAATACAGTTCTCTGATTACAAATTAAACACTTTTTCTATCCTTTTCTTTTGTGCATCTTCTACTTATCCCCTGTGTGATCTTTGGGCTTCCTGGGCCTCAGTTGTATGATGAAGGGATTGCATAAACTTTGAATACTCACAGAGGTGTGTGTCTCATAGCCAGAGAGGCATTCATGTCTATAATATACAAAGGGTGGGGGGGGTAATAGAAGTCTTTCCTATATCTGGTCTTCTGACTTCGTGGTTCTTCGCCAAAGCAGGCATTCTCATTGCTATAGTGAGTGGCAGGACAGGGAAGGAATATTTCCCAGAAAGCATAGCCACCTGTGTTTATTCTCCTGGAGCAGAAGTACATGCTGACCACTGCCTTAACAGAAGCTTTGGGAGTGGAATCAGTGGTTGGAGAGCCAGTAGACCAGGTGAGTGTAATCTGAGATTCTAGGAAAGGTGCACATTCTGTTCTCTCTCCACCTGAGGAAAGTGTTCAAGCTTCTGGGGGGAAGAATTAAATGTACAAATAATCTGATCCCAGAGACATACCCAGTGCTTCTAGATAAAACGGTGTCTCCTTTATCACTGGGGAATGAGGTGTTCTTAAAGAATAGCTGAAGTTTAATCCTTTATGTGTCAAAGATTGGAGCATTTTTAAAAATAAAAAATTAGCTATTTTTGGACAAAAATCTTACTAAAATGCATTCCATATCTCCATGGCTCATTCATATTGTTGACTTACTTGTACTCCCATTGATATCAAGCCTCTTCCAATGCTACCTCTATGTCCTTGCTCTGGGTCATTTTCTTCTCTCAAACAGAGATTCCTGGGCCTTTAGAACTTTCCCAGTCAGATTTAGCATCAGTTAAATCTCTGTCCTCGTGGCTTCCCACATTCTGATATTGGTGCATAGGAGGACACTGGAACCCAGAGCTTCACACAGTCAAGGGTCTGAAGCCTCTGTAGAGCATTCCAGCCTCTACCAATTCCAGTACTAATTCTTTCTATGTTTTCACAAAGGCACAAATGCCCTACCCCAGTAGTTCCCAAACCACAGGGTTTTATACTGGACCAGTCACTCTGCCTCATACATATGCATTGATTCAGTCACCCTACATATAACATCTCTCTCTGATATGACACCCCACTCTTATATCAATTCAATCTTTTTTTTTTGCTTTTTGGAGGGCAATTGGGTTTAAGTGACTTGCCCAGGGTCACATGGCTAGTTTTTGTGTTAAGTGTCTGAGACCGGATCCGAACCCAGGTCCTCCTGACTCCAGTGCCGGTGCTTTATTCACTGCACCACCTAGCAGCCCCTATCAATTTGATCATTCAGAACAAAACTGTTAAGTTTTTCCTTGATCCATCCTCCTGATTACCACAGTCTACTATCAAAGTGCTCTGTTACAAACACAGAAGTTACCACTTTGTCAGACCATTCTTGAGAGCACCACAAGAATGTCTTGACACTCTTGTGTAGTCCAGGAGATAATTAACAATTACAGCCAACCACACAAATGCAGCATCTATACCCCTAGGATTCTCACAAATAAACAGAATGCAAGTAATCACCACATTAAGAATAGGTTGCATACAAAGGTTCATTTGGAATTTGAAAAATGTTTTTCCATAGAAGCAAAGTGTATGTGTGTGTGTGTGTGTGTGTGTGTGTGTGTGTGTGTGTATAGTTAGATTCCCAGGTTAGCCCCCAAAACTCTTTTAACCCACATATGTCTGGGGTACTGATTCTTTTATGTAACTCCAGAAGAGCTACTCCAGGCTGGTAGCACCCTAATTTTGAATAGCTATTAAAAAACATAGCTCATGAACCCCCACTGATGTGTTTACTTTTATCAACCAGCCAGAAGACTTATATATTTAAAACAAAAGACATTTAATCAAACTACAAAGCAAATCATAGACTCATTGATCTAGTCCTAGAAAGAACCTCAGAGGCCTTCTAGTCCAACCTCTTCATTTTACAGATGAGTAAACTAAGGCTCAGAGAACATATTTGACTTGCCCAGTGAAGATTGTTTGCCCTCAGACCCAAATCAGAGACTCTTCTAAACTACCAGGAACTGTTTAGAGGCTGGAGCTACCAAACTCACTTTGCTCCCAAGATATTATTTTATTTATATGCAAATGAAGTAGAGAAAGAACAAAAGGAAAGCAAAGGTACCCATTCCTTCCTTGGTTCACATTCCTGCCTTTATTAGGTATAACTGTCTTTAACAACTTCCCTAACCCTGAGCTGGCTTCCTCTACACAGTTACAGACAGACAGACAGACAGACACACACACACACACACACTCACACAGACTGAGAAACAGAGACAAAGACTCAGAGAGAGAGAGAGAGAGAGAGAGAGAGAGAGAGAGAGAGAGAGAAAGATAGTTAAATTGGGGTTAAGTCCAGGGCTATGGATTCATGGGTTCACTTTGGTCCTTCCTTAGCTGTGTGTTCAACTAAATCCTTTATAGTAAACATTTGCTCACAATGCAATGAAAATCAACTCACCTTTATCTAGAGACAAAACCTATTAAAAATAATAGACAATAAATAAGCAAGATTTAAGGGTAAGTGGTGCCAATTCACCAGGCAATGATAAGGCAGGGAAGGGGGAAGAAATAGAAAGGGAATAAATTCACCAGTTCCAAATAGCAGTGACACAATCAGGGAAACAACAAAATTCTAAGAGGTATCCTAGCAGATCACTCCTTAAGTAGGTCAGTGAGCCAGACAAGGCTTTAACCTCTCATAATTATGTTCCCTGTGGGTTAACAATTGCAATCAGTCAGCTGATAAGAATTTTCACCCCACTGTTTCTTCTCCCTTCCTAGGACTTCCAAAATTCTTGGGTTTTCCTGAGGGCCCCTGTTCTATGCAACTTCTTCCTTCCATCATCTTTAAGTCGCTCTTTCCAGCTTGGGGGAAAAAACCCCAAAACAACTATACTTGTCATCATTCTCTTATCATCAGTCAGAGCCCTTAATATATCAATCATCCCTCTTCTTCCCTACCTCAAAGTAAGAGCGGAAGAACACCCCGTTCTAAAAGGCCATTAGATAAATAGGATACAGTAGGTTTGGTATAAGAATTATTCGTACATAGTCTAGATATGGTCCAGAATTCTACTTGGGTTTCAGGGCTGATTCAGGGAGATACATCTATTATTTTGGAATAGAGTCTGATTTCCTCAGAGATAGCCAATCAATCAGGAGGAATTTATAAAATACCTAGCATGTGCCAGATATTGTCTGACCTACTTACCAGAGTCAGTATGTAAAGGAGTAAGGAATAGATTGCCATTTGCCCAAATATTTATCCAGCTGCATTCAATCCTATGTCAGATCTTTATGCTGTAGAAGGGGAATAAAGAGGTGAAGTAAGGGGGAAGGCATTTGAAGAAGAGAGCCCAGTAATAAATACATAGAAACAGCCCCATATTGAGAGTCCCTGGTCCTATTTTTCCGTCATGGATCAACTTCTTTTTCTTCCTTCCATGAGTTATTTAAAAAGCAGAAGTCTGACAGTAGGAAAATTGGGCACTGACTCCAGATCTACCAACATGGGTACACAATATCACAGATAAGAGTGGAGACTAACTCAATGTCTAGGGGCCGGCAGCAATAGCTGGTGCCTAGAACCCTCTTGATATTAGAGACACAGGTGGCAGTAAAGAGCATTGATTCTCTCAGGCTAGTGATCTCCGAAGGCTGGAGGGGATGGGGGATGGCATTTTCTATATTTCCTCCTTCAGCTTTTACCCTCTTAATTTGGTGTCCTCACATTGGGTCACAGTGAACCATGGCCAGGGCATCCAGAACTAGGCAGGAACATAGCAATTCGTCAAGTAACCAGGGGGAAAAACAAAAGCTACAGGATGTGTTTGCCCAAATGATTTGGGACACTGACCTGGGGTTAGGGGAGAGCTAATTGGAAAAATTTTCCACAATGTGGTATGAATCACATTAGGATGCATATATTTTAATATACCAAAGATCCATAATTTCAACAGTGTGAGTACATCTTCGGTATTGGAGATTACATTTTTTTTCCTGTGCATTAGTAGACACTTTTCATGAGTTGTTATGACCAAAACCAACCAAACAAACAAAAACCCACCCACCCAAAACATGATGTAGTGGTCAGTTTTAGTGGGACTGGTCTCTGAATGACAGATACAGTGGGGACCACATTCAACACTTTTCCCATCTTGGTAGGTCCTACCAAAACTTGTGGTGCACTGACATAGTTTTAGTTGAAGAAGACATTGCATTATGCTTTTTACATGACTGAGACTTCCCTCCTCCAAAGAATCTCTCCTTGAAACAGAGAAAAACAGCTAAGCAAAACAAATTGACACATTGATGATGTCTGACTGTAAACTCAGCATTCAACACCCATAGTCCACCCTCTTCTTACTGAGAAGTGAGAAATATATTTTTCATCCATGTGATTACGAATTTCATGGTAATTCTACTTAGTGTTGTTTTCCTTTACATTACTTTGGTCATTGAGTATGTTGTTCTCTTTGTTCTGATTTCTACACTGCTTATCATTACATCTTATCAAATTCAATTCAATGAGTATCTTATCAAGAATCTCCTATTTACATGACACTGTCCTAGGTGCTGAGACAAAAATGGAACCAAGGAGCTTGCATTCTATATTACATGCAAGTCTTCTCAAGTTCTGCTGAATTCCTCCTATTTGCCATTTTCTATGGAATGTTAGAATTCTATTACATTCATTGGCAAGACCCCTCTTCTGGTTATCTTTCTGTTCATTCCATAAAGGAAAGAAGGAGATTATTGAAGTTTCTTTTTGGACCTTTTGATCATTATTTAATATGACATTCTTTTTAGAGCACTGTTAGAGTAAAGATAAGAGAGTTGGGGTCTCCCACACTTTTTATACAACCATCTTGACCAAAAGTCCTTGGAAATCTCCATTACATTGTTTCCAGTTTTTCATGATTCCAAAAAAATGCCATTCTAAATATTTTGGTTATTTGGTACATTTCCTTTTGTGTTTGACCTTCTTTAGATATATAATTCTGGTTGTCATAATAAGGGTATCACTGAGCCAAACAATATAAACCACTGTCATAATATCTGATAATCAGGAACACCTTTATGGCATAAGGCACCAGTGTAGGACTTTAGTGGTATTTTTTGTTTCATTCCTCTATTATTTTTATAATCTAAATTTCTGAGTCTGGTACTTTAGTAATATTGTAGAAAGAGGGCTATACTGGGTTCAGGAGGTCTGAGCTAGTCTAAACTCTACTACTTCCTAGCTGGAAGGTTAATTCAACCTAGTTGAATTCAATTCAACAAGTATCTTATTAAGCATGTCTTTTGTTCAGGACACTGTCTTAGGGGCTGAGACTAAAGACAAAAATGGAATCAAGGAGCTTACATTCTATATTACATTCAAGTTTTTCCAAGTTCCTCTGAATCCCTCCTATTTGTCAATTTCTATGGGATGATAGAAGTCTATTACATTTATTGACCCATACCCAGTTTGACTTAACCTTCCTGGGCTTGAGTTAGCTCATCTGTAACTCAGAGATAACATGTTTTAAAGTCAGAAAGGCTGGGCCAAAGGATATCATGAGGTCTCTTTCAGGGGCTATCTACAGGAATAAGAATGTTCAAATTTGGTTCCAGTATATGAGGGAGACAGCAAAGGTTTCTCCAGAGGGTTTCTTCACCCCCAGCTCTGAAAGTCCTTCTCCTTTGGAAAGGTTGTGTGAATGGGGTGGGGGAAGAAAAAAAATCGAGGTTTTTACTGAGCATAAAATAGGAAGACAGACTTGTGTTACAGAACAAATAGGGTACTTTTTTTTTTAAATAAAAGAAATGGCTGTGTTCCTGTTATATAAATAATTAAAAAGGGGGAAAAGAGAGAGGAAGAAAACCCTACGACAGGGTACTGGGAGGTAATGTCTAATGCATTTCTAGAACATGACTGCTGTGGTCGCCTAGCAACCAGGAGGAGGCGGGTCTGTGAGGCAAGAGGGGCTCCATCCCTCCATCTATTCCTCCCCACCTTCCTTTCCTCGTCACACTCAGGCGGGGGAATGTATTCATCTATATGAGTAAGTCCAGGTGGGCAGGTGATGTGGGAGCTCACTGCCCACCCCACGCCCTGACGATATCCAGTTGCTCAGGATGAAACTTTGGGGCTTTGGGAAGCTGGACGATGTCATTGTGGAGCTCCTGGCTGGGATGTGAGGACTCCCGCCCCAAGCCAGTGGGCGAGGGGCAGATCACGAAGTAGTCAAGCTGCTGAATGCCCTACCCGGTGCCTGGCAAATCGACTCCTGGAAAGTTTGTAGAGACCAGAGGAACGGGCAGACCAGTGTCTTTCTCTGCTCCAGGAGGATGCTTTGGTCTCTTCTCTGGCTGACCCGAAGTTTCACTGGCAAGAGTGACGCTCCCGGGAGATCAGGCTGTCCGAGCCAGGTGTGCCCTGGAGAGCGGCCACCCAAAAGGCAGGGAAACCAGAGCAAGTTCTCAGCAGAACCCAAATCAGTTTTACTGATGCTTGTTTAATTGAGTCACCGACTGAATGAATCATTGAGAGTCTTTTTGAGAAATTATTTTATTTTTATTTTCCTCTCTCCTTCCTCCTGCAGACAATGAGTTTGCGGAATCCTCAGCAGCGCAGTTCAACACAGATGAGTTGGGTAAGTTCATCCCTTGTTGGATGAAAGCATTGTTTTTTTCCTTCCTGCCATTTAATTTCCCCCAGTTACCGATAGTAGAGCTCCAGCGAAGAGTCAGACTCTGCAAGGACCCCGACGCCGGGTCATGAGTTGGGACTGAAGGGAATACTTCTGTATGTGTTGGCACGTCCCGGTCCTTTATTGTCAATCACATTAACTTAGCTTATATATTTCCCTTGTGATGCAAGGTAGCATTTTTTCTTGGGCAGTAGCTTTTGTGACTGAACTAAAGTGTTAAGATGTGTGTGTGTGTGTGTGTGTGTGTGTGTGTGTGTGTGTGTGTGTATGTTAAAGACAATGCAAACATCGCAGCTCTTTAGAGATCCACTTCAAGCTCAACACAAAACAAACAAGAACTTCCTCTATCGTTGGCTGCTAAGCCTGCCCTAGAAAGCAGGGACTGTCCCTATCTTCTCTGTAGCTGCCTTACCGCGTACTAGCCCACTCTATAGGCAGGTGTACGACCTATAGGTACTCATTAATTGCTGAGGACTGGAGGAAGAGATTGTAGGCTAGAGTTTTAAAGTACACGTCCAGGAGCTGCGTGTCTTCCGGTCGCTTATTTCTCTTTATTTGTGTTTGTTTCTGTGCCAGGCTCCCCCTCTCCCCCTTTTTGGACGAGGATTTGTGTGATTGACTCAAATTTTGTCAAAAGCTGAGCCTTTCCCGTGTTAACTGCAAAGGAATTTTCATTATCAGAGTCCTTAGTGGATATTCTAGATGCCCTCTACTACTCCAAATGCTGTGTGTGTGTGTGTTTGTGTGTGTGTGTGTGTGTGTGTGTGTGTGTGTGTTGCCCTTCAGGAAACCTTAGCTGCTAACAAGCTGACCTGTTCAGAATATTCTCCTTACTCACTTATCATGGGTGGGAAAACCTTGTTTTCCATGTCCACCCACTTCTTTTCAATCAGCCCCTTGCTCTGTTAGAATGGTCTTTATTTATCCTGACATCACTCAGTGGAATCTCACTTCAGGGGATGATTTTCTAATCATTTCTCCAACAGTAAGGCACACAAAACTCTACAGGGTCAAAACAGGCATTTTGAGAGACGAGAACACAGCAGGATCTTACCGTATTCATTAACTGTGTCTGAGAATTTGAGGATAACTCAAATGTTTGCAAATAAAAAAAAATTTTTCATGCCCAGGGAAAACATGCTTTTAAAGAAATACTTGGGGGTAAATCCCCAGGTGAAATAATCATCCTTGATCTTTTTGTCTTTGGTTTGTATAACAAAGACAAAACCTGTAGTCTTCTTTCAGAGCTACTGAGGAGAAAGGCTAGAGATTTTTCTGACACTGGGCAAATTGTGTTCATGTTGAACAATCCTATGGGGGAAAGGGAAAAGTTCTTTGGGCAAGTATTAGATGTTCAGCTGATCTTTGATAATTAATCATTCCTGGTTGGGCTCTTAGCTTGAAATATTATTTGTAAATTATAGATCAGTATAATCAATGACTGGGAGGAAAATTATTTACTCTGGGAAACATGATGGTATTAGTGCTAGATTATCTGCATACAAAGAATGATTTCTATAATTGTGAAGTCCTAGGTCTGAGTTTCCTTGTATTTCAGCTTCCTCATATCACTCTATATTGATAGATACCAATGGAATTAAAAGAATAGGTGATCTTTAAAGAATCATAGTCCACCACCTGCATAGCTGGAGGCACCTCTCAAAAGAAGTCCTTCTCTCCTTTCCCCTATTGAGGAGGGCCCTCCTAGTCATCTCCTCGATGATTTCTTTTGGGGAGAAGTTGAATTTCTACTGATGAAGATAGACTGGCAGGTACCCATTTCCCCCCTCCCAAGGAGCTAGTGCTGTGCTGTGGTAGGGAGAATAGTTTTAAAAAAGGAATTGCTGTGAACAAAGGTAGGACCTGGTTGTTCTGTAACAAAAGCCATGGTCATATTATGTAACTAGTAAGTATTGGGTATTTGAATAAATTTCTCCATGCAGTGGCTGAGGGAATGATGGCTTTAAAGGCCTAATTCCCTCAGCATCTACACCCCCTCTCCCCAACAGTTCTGTAATTTAATTCAATTGAATAAACATTTATTTTACTTACTGTGTCCAAGCCACTGCGCTAGGGGCTGGGGATGCAAATAAACATCTTTAGGTTGGCTAGAGGCTGGTGGCCATCCCTGCAAGTGATTGAATGTTCCCTCAGGACCTTCTCTGACATTCTGGGTACAATTCTAAGGCATTGTCCTCCCCTCCACATGCAACCACAAAGTGTCTCACTAGCAACTGACCAGCCTTTCAGTCTAGATAAGCTTACACTCATCTCAGTTCAGAGCATCAAAAGAAGATGAAGAAATGGTTCCTCTTTTCTCATTGCTTAAGGAAACACCTGCTTGCATGCATCCAGGGAAGAACCAGATTGAATGTGACAGGAAAGTTCCTGCAGTTCTGCCTAGTGATGACCATAAGTTGTTAGGATTCAGCTGACACTTCTCTGTAGACTATTTTACCTCTGAAAACAAGTACCCCTTGTGTGAGGGCTAGATCACTTGTATTCCTTCTCTGATTTCTCTTGGTGGAGCAGATGAGATAATTTTGGTTGTGTCTTTTGTGATGGTTCCAATTCAATTCAATAAACAAAATATTAAGTGCCTATTTCAAGACAAATCACTGTGCTAGGTAGAAAAGAAACAAATATGGGGGAAAAAGAACCTCTTTCATCAAGGAGCTTAAATTTAGCTGGGGGAGAGAGAAGACGTAATAACTAGATGGGTAGAAAATAGATTTGATTACATAGCTATATTATATATACACATACATAAATACATCTATGCAATATCTCATTTGGTACCTGTCTGGATATAAGCTTGAGGTAAAAGGTAAAGCCTGAAGAGAAAAAAAAATGCCTCTCTCCTTTGGCCCCCAGATAATCTTCTGGAATGTGGGCCTTGCCAGCCAAAGACCAACCACACCTTTTCTCTTCCTACCAAGCATTACCTAGTCCCTATTCACTGCCCTCAACTCCACCCCAGTGTTTGGGGCGGGGGGGAGAGGAAGGAGGAGCAAATGAGTCTACATGTCCCAACAGCCCAACTTTGTCTAGATATCAAAATGATGCTCTGATTCATTTTTAGCCTCAGGTGAAGGAAGAAAAATTCCTATCCAATTTAGGACTCCTTTTCAAAAATGTATAAAAGATCATTACTAATGAAAACCTGATAGTTGGATAGTTGTATATAGGGCTAGAATCATTGTCCTTTCTATATCTATCAAAATCTCCAAACTGTTTGTTCCTCCATGTTATAATCCTCCTGTACAACACACAGATCAGCAGAAGTAAAATTGATTGGATTTATCTAGCTGGCAAAAGAAATCCAAACTATTTAAACAGAAATTTAAAAAGCAAGTTTACGGAACATAATATTCTTTGGAATCAGCTACTGCCCTGCTCTGACAGAGAATGAGGCAGGAAGGGGAGACCTCCACCACAATCTGGTGAAGGTCTCATTGTGGTTATTTAAAACTGAGATAGCTGCTGGGGAGGGGAGGGAGGGAGAGAAGGAGTATGAGAGAGAGAGAGAGAGAGAGAGAGAGAGAGAGAGAGAGAGAGAGAGAGAGAGGGAGAGAGAGAGAGAGAGAGAGAGAGAGAGAGAGAGAGAGAGAGAGAGAGAGAGAGAGAGAGACAGAGAGAGAGAGAGACAGAGAGAGACAGAGAGAGAGAGAGAGAGAGAGAGAGAGAGAGAGAGAGAGAGATAGAGAGAGAGAGAGAGAGAATAGCTCTGGAAGTAGCCTCCCAACTACTGCATTTTAGTGCTCAGTTGCCTAATCTCGAGTCTCCTGTTCCAGTTTTTAATACTCAGTCACTTATTTACTTTTAGTTGACAACACTCAGTTCCACAATCCCTTGAGTTCCAAATTTTTTCCCCTTCCCTCTCTTCCCCCCAACCCACCATGGCAGCATGCAATCAGACAGGTTCTACAAATACCTTCACATTAAACATTAGTCAGATTGTAAAGAAGGATTATAACCAATGGAATGAACAATGAGAAAGAAGAAACAAAACAAAACAAAAAGAGAGAGAGCAAGTGGTTTGCTTCAATCTGCATTTAGATTCTGTTGTTCTTTCTCTGGATGTGGATAAACCTTTCCATCACGAGTCTTTTGTAGTTGTCTTCTAACCTTGCCTTGCTGAGAGGAGCCCAGTCTATCAAAGTCAGTCATCACAGATACGATGTGTCTGTAATTGTGTACAATATTCTCATGGTTCTGCTTTCGTCACTCAGTAAGACTCTCCAGGTTATTATGAAGTCTGTCTGCTCCTCATTTCTTATAGCACAATAGTATTCCATAACATTCATATACCACAACTTGTTTAGCCTTTCCCCAATTGATAGGCATCCCCTTGATTTCCACTTCTTTGCCACCACAAAAAGAGCTGCTATAACTATTTCTGTACATATTGGTCCTTTTCCTACTTCTATGATCTCTTTGGGATGCAGCCCTAGAAGTGGTATTGCTGGGTGAAAGGGTATGCACTTTTTTGTAGACCTTTGGGCATAGTTCCAGATTGCTCTCCAGAATGGTTGAATCAGTTCACAATTCCACCAACAATGCATTAGTGTTCCAAGTTTTCCACATCCTCTCCAGCATTTATCATTTTCCTGTTTTGTCATCTTAGCCAGTCTGACTGGCAAGATGTGGTACCTCAGAGTTGTTTTGATTTGCATTTCTCTAATCAATAGTGATTTAGAGCATTTTTTCATATGCTTGTAGATATCTTTAATTTCTTCCTCTGAAAGCTGCCTGTTCATATCCTTTGACCATTTATCAATTAGGGAATGACTTGTATTCTTATAAATTTGACTCAGTTCTCGGTATATTTTAGAAATGAGCTCTTTATTAGAGACATAGGTTATAAAAATTCTATCCCAATTTTCTACTTCCCTCCTAATCTTGGTTACATTGGCTTTATTTGTACAAAATCTTTTCAATTTAATGTAATCAAAATGATCTATTTTGCATTTTGTAATTCTATCTCTTATTTGGTCATAAAATCTTCCCTTCTCCATAAATTTGACAGATAAACTATTCCTTGTTCTCCCAGATTGCTTACAGTATCAGTCTTTACATCTAGATCATGTACCCATTTAGACTTTATTTTGGTATATGGTATAAGATATTGGTCTATGCCCAGTTTCTGCCATACTATTCTCTAGTTTCCCCAGCAGTTTTTGTTAGATAGTGAGTTCTTATCAGAGAACCAGATCTCTTTCAAAATCTGGTTACACAAATAATTGTTTAATAATAATAAATATGTAATATATTGCATTATATAATAATGTATTTATACATACATGTATTGTGTATATGTATATTAATGAACCTTTGATATCAATGTAAGAAAGGTCTGGATAAGGAACTTCTTATACCTATGCAGGTTGGCATCTTCTCTAATAGTCTTGGACAGCAATGTAGGATAATGGAAGGTTATGGTCACAAAGCCACTTTTAGAGGCCATATTTGAACTCAGTTCTTCTTAACTCTGAGGTTGACTCTCTGTTCTCTACATGACACTGACAGTGAGAGAGAGGAGAGAGAGAGAGAGAGAGAGAGAGAGAGAGAGAGAGAAGGAAGAGAGAGAAGAGAGAGAAGAAAGAGAAAGACAAGAGAGAGAGAAGAGAAAGAGAGAGAGAGGGAGAGAGAGAGAGATGGATGATAGATAACAGATAAATAGGTACATAAATAGGTAAATGGACGATAGGTGACAGACAGAAAGAAGGATATTAGATGATAAATGCTGCTGTTGTTATTGTTGACTCAATTCAGTTGTGTCTGACTCTTCATGACTCTTATTTGTGGGTTTTCTTGGCAAAGATCCTGGAGTGATTTGCCATTTCCTTCTCCAGCTCATTTTACAGATGAGGAACTGAGGCCAACAGGGTTAAGTGACTTGCCCAGGGTCACACAGCTAGTAAGTGTCTGAGATCAGATTTCAACTCAGGAAGATCAGTTTTCCTGACTCCAGGCCTGATGCTCTCTATACACTGCACCACTTAACTGCTCAGATGATGAATGGATGGGTGATTAGATAGATAGAAAGATTTATAGGCAATATTGTATAGTGAAAAGGTCAAAGGATTTGAAGCCATAGGATCCAGGGGTTAATTCTACCTATGTGACATTAGGCAAGTCATTTAACCTCTCAGTGTCTATTTTTTTTCAAGTGTAAAATGGGAGGTTGGAATAGATGGTATCTTTTGATTCTATGATTTTACCCTCAGTGACATTGTGAGAGAGTTATGATGAAGATTTAAGCATAAGTCTTATCACCAGGGGACAGGGAAGGGGTTGAAGAATTTCCATTCTCAGGCAGTAAGAACAATCATGCCAATGGCAACAATAAGAACAAAAAAATGTGCAAAAGTAGCTACATGGTTCCTCCTTGCCCATGATCTACCTCCTATTCATTCTCCTTCCCTTACTTCCACCATGTCAGGCCTGACCTAACCAATAGAAATGGATGAGATCTGATTTGTCCAGAACAAAGAGATGGGATAGAGGGGAAAAGATCTAAAGCTGTCCATACCTCTCAACAATTCTTCTGAGATGGGAGTCTACTCATAACAGCACTGCTTAGGGTACTGAACCTTCTGCTGGAATTCACAAAGTTCCTCTTCATGGTTCTTTTCTTTGGCATATCTAGTTCCTTTTCTTTTCTTCTTAAAAAAATAAGTTTATTTCATTAAATATTTCCAAATTGCATATACATTTTTTAAACATTTAATGTTTTAGAAATTTGAGTTCCACATTCCTTTCCTTCCTCTTATCCCTTCCCCCTCCTTGAGAAAGCAAGCAATTTGATATCAGTTATACATGTGAAGTCATGCAAAACATATGTCCATATTAGTCATTTGCAAAATAAAACACAGACAAAAAAACCCCTCAAGAAAAATAAAGTAAAAAGAGTATGCTTCAACCTGAAGTTGACATACATGTTTAGAGATATAAAATTTCCTCTTAATTATTGCTTTGGCTTATCTCACAAATTTAGTATGTTGTTTCATTGTTATTCTCTTTAATGAAGTTATTGATTGTTTCTATGATTTATTCCTTGACCCACTCATTCTTTAGGATTAGATTAGTTGATTTCCAATTAATTTTTAATCCATGCTTCTCCAATCCTTTGTTAAATATAATTTTTATTATATTATGGTGTGAAAAGTGTGCATCTAATATTTCTGCTCTTATTCATTTGCTTATAAGATTTTCATGCCCTAATATTTGGTCAATTTTTGTGAAGTTTACATGTATCACTAAGAAAAAGATATATTCCTTTCTTATTCCCATTCAATTTTCTCCAGAGGTTTATCATACCTAACTTTTTTTTAAAATTCTATTCATCTCCTTAACTTCTTTCTTATTTATTTTGTGGTTACATTTATCTAAATCTGACAGGGGAAAGTTGAGGTCTCCCCCTAGTATAATTTTACTATTTCCTCCTGTAATTTTATTTAACTTTCCATTTAATAATTTGGATGCTATGCCATTTGGTACACATATATTTAGCACTGTTATTACTTCATTGTCTATGGTGTCTTTTAGTAAGATGCAGTTTCCCTTTTAATCAGGTCTATTTTTGCTTTTGCTTTGTCTAAGATCACAATGGCTACTTTGCCTTTTTTATTTTAGCTGATGTATAATAGATTCTGCTCCAACCACTATTTTTAAATCTGTATGTGTGTCTCTGTTTCAAGTATGTTTCTTATAAATAACATATTGTTGGATTCTGTTTTTTAAATTCTCTCTTCTCTGTTTCCATTTTATGAGTGAATTCATCCCATTCACATTCACAGTTATGATTATTGTGTATTTTTTTCATCCTTTATTTCCCCTTTTTATCCTTCTTTCTCTATCATTTCACCCTGTCCCTCCTCAAAAGCGTTTTCCTTCTCACCACCACCTGCCCCAATACATCCTCCACTCTAATAGCTTCTCACTCTTATCACCCTTCTCCTACTTCCCTATAAGGTAAGCTAGATTTTTATACCCAACTGAATGTATTTGTTATTCCCTCTTTAAGCCAATTTTGATGAGAGTAAGATCCAAGCATTGCCTGCCACTCTGTTTAATCTTTCCTCTTACTTTAAAAGCTCTTTCTTTTACCACTCTTTTATGTGAGATAATTTTCTCCATCCTACCTTTTCCTTCCTTTCTCCCAATGTATCCCTCTTTCTCACTTCTTAATTTTATTTTTTATATCATCCCTTCATAGTCATCTCACACCTTCAGTCTATGCATACCCCAACTGCCCCAATAATTACAAAGTTCTTAGAAGTTACAAGTATCTTCCCACATAGGAATGTAAACAGTTTAATCTTATCAAATCTCTTATGATGTTTCTTGCATGTTTACCTTGATTCTCTTGAGTCTTGTCTTTGAAAGTAAAATTTTCTATTCAGCTTTGGTCTTTTCATCAAGAATTCTTGAAAGTGCTCTATTTAATTAAATATCCATTTCCCCCCTGAATTTTTATAATTAGTTTGCTGGGTAAGTGAATCTTGGTTGTAATCCTAGTTCCTTTGCCCTCTGGATTCCTCTGATTCTTTAATGTAGAAGCTGCTAAATCTTGTGTTATCCTGATTGCAGCTCCACAGTATTTGAGTGGCTTCTGGCTCTTTGAAACATTTTCTTTTTGACTTGGGAGCTCTGAAATTTGGTTATAACATTCTTGGAAACTTTCATTTTGAGATCTCTTTCAAATAGATTCTTTCAAGTTCTATTTTATGCTTTGGTTCTAGGACATCAGAGCAGTTTTCCTTGATAATTTTTAAAAAATATAGTGTCATGTAGTCTAATAATTCTTAAATTATCTCTCTTCAATCTATTTTCCAGGATAGTTGTTTTTCTGATGATATATTTCACATTTTATTCTATGTTTTCATTCTTTTCACTTTATTTTTTCTTGGCTTTTCATGAAGTCATTAGTTTCCAGCTGTTCAATTCTATTTTTTAAGGAATTATTTTCTTTAGTAAGATTTTTATACCTTTTCCCATTTGGTCAGTTCTTCTTCTTCTTCTTCTTCTTCTTCTTCTTCTTCTTCTTCTTCTT
>NW_027187419.1:29796158-29809669 GCF_028583685.1 Petaurus breviceps papuanus | reverse complement strand
TTCTTCTTCTTCTTCTTCTTCTTCTTCTTCTTCTTCTTCTTCTTCTTCTTCTTCTTCTTCTTCTTCTTCTTTAAAGCAATTGGGGTTAAGTAACTTGCTCAAGGTTACAGGTGTTTCTGGTGGGTGCTAAGTGTCTGAGCCCGGATTTGATCCTCCAGGTCTTCCCGACACTGGGGCCGGTGCTCTTACTCACTGTGCTACCTGGCCGCCCCTAGTTCTTCTTTTTAAGAAGTTATTTTCATCAGTGAATTTTTGTACCTCTTTTTCCATTTCACCAATTCTGTTTGTTTATGGCATTAGTTTTTTCAGTATTTTTGTGCCTCTTTTACCAAGCTGTTAATTGTATTTTAATAATTTTCTTCCTTTGCTCTCATTTCTTTACCTGTTTTTTCTCTACCATTCTGATTTTGAAAATAATATAGCTCTTCCAGGAATTCTTATTGGACTTTTGTCCAATTCACTTTTTTTTCCTTGAGGTTGGAGCTATTTTGATTTTATTATCTTCTTCTGAGTTTCTGTCTTGATCTTTCCTGTCACCATATATATATTTTTTATGGTAAGGTTCTTTTTTTTATTTGTTCATTTTTCAACAATATTCCTAAGTTTGAACTTTATGTTAAGTTGGTCTCTGTTTCTGGCATGGAGAGGGGGGAAAGACACTGTATCAAGCTATGGGCTTTTTCCACACTGCTGTTTTCAGAGCTAGCTCTGGGACCTTGGGAGCTTTCAGTGCCTCCAAGGTTGTATGATGTGGGGAGAGGTGTGGTCACCCCTTTCTAGTCTGTACTCTGGTCCTTACTCTGGAAGGGCCCTTGATCTCTTGGGATTGCAATCAGTACTGTTCCTCAGGACTCTTGCTCCCTTGGGACCAAAAGCAATACTATTTTTCAGGGTTCCCACTCCCTCTTGACTAAAAATGCTCCTTTCTGTACTTATACAATGATCCAGAAGTGGTATAGGCAGTGGAGTTGCCAAATGGTGCCTAGTCCTGTGACTATTGCTGGCACAGTGGTCCCTTGTAATTTCTTTCTGACTGGTTTCCAGGTTCCCATCCTATCTTTGGTTTGAGAGGTCCTGAAGTTTCTGTTGCTTTGTTGCCATCACCTAGTCCCACCACTGGTGTTTCATCCACATGGGCTCCAAATCAGTCTCTGTCCCTGGGTCACAGATCTCTCTTTCTGATCTCCTAAGTTGTCTTGGACTGAAAGAATGTTTCACCCTGACCTTTTGTTGCCTCTGCCATGCCAGAATTCAATTTGAGGTTGTTTGGAGAGGAATCCTAGGAAAGCTTGACTGAGCGCTGGTTCTGTTCTGCTCTCTTGGTTCCACCCCCCAGAAATCCTTGTTCCTTTTCCCATGTTTTGCTCACTTAGGTTCTCTTATTCTTTTGGTCATATGAAATTATTTGCTTTCCTACCATACAGTGATGAGGGAATTGACAGTCAGGAGTTCCCAAAGTTCAGCTGCCTGTCCAATCCCATCAAACCCTGAGGAATGAGGGAGGAGGGTGTCCCATGAGAACATTTGCTCTTGGAAAGTTACCCAAGCTTGCTTCCATTGGGACCAGATATACCATGAGAAAAGCTATTCCTTATCTCCTCATTCTGGGAGAGAGAAAGCCCTTCATTAGAATGACGACTGACATAGCATTTGTGTAACTTCTTAAAAAAAAAAAGTATGTGCCAACTTTGTTAAGGATTATGATTTCGCTAAAGCTCTGGAATGGTTTTGGTCTTGTTCAATTAGAGTATGTAATAAACTTGGTTTCTCCCACCAGGTGGCATCCTTCTTTAATGTTAGTGGAAAGCTATGGGTAGCCTCCCCTGCACCCAGAAGGTCAGGATAATTTTGTGATGCGAGGTCATTGGGTGGAGCTTGAAAGGTCAAGGGAAAGCTAGGAGGAATTGATGATAGATATCGTGGATGCAGGAAGGAGGTGGGACAGCAGGATATTTGTACTGTCTACCCACCCTTCATCCTGTAAAGTATGAGCCACCCTTCAGGACACTGGACAAATGCCCAGATACATCCAAGGGCAGTCCAATTTTGTAGAAGGATTCTGCTTTTGTTATGTAGGTTGTAATAATAACATTTTGCTTTATCATGAGTGGTATCTGCAGAGCATGGTGCTGTGGGAAAAGAACTGAATTTGGGTTCATAAGGACCTGAGCTCTAGTCCCAGCTCTGTTACTAACTACTTTTGTGATCTTGGGCAAGTCACTTAACCCATCTGTAAAATGATGGGGCTGGATTAAATAACCTTTAAGATCCCTTTAAACTACAGCTGTATGATAATATAATGCCAGTGTTAGCCCAGGAGGTGAAGATCAGGAAGTTCAAGGGTGGTGAATGGGATCCTTCCTTTTAATCCATAGATCAATTTATACCATTCCTCTGTTCAAAGCATTTCAGTGGCTTTCTGTTGCCCAACAGGGAAGGTATAAATACTTTTGCTTGGCATTTGAGATAATTCACAATCATACACCATCATACTTTTCCAACCTTGTCTCTCTTTGTTATATTTGGCATTCTGGCCAAATTGGATGACTCACTGACCCCCATATATGCCCTGTATTTTCCCACATCCATGCTTTGTTCATTATGTTCCCCAAGCTCAAGTCAAATGGTACACCATCCAGGAAGCCCTCAGACCTGACACAGCATGTGTCATCTCTCTTAAATGTAACATCTCTCTTAGGCCTTTATGTGTTGGTTTGTATTATAATTGTTTATGCATGTGTCATTTCCCCTATCTAGCCTAGAAACTCTTTGAAGTCAGAGATCCTGCCTTAGCTAAACCTTGCCAGGACTTGGCACAGTGTTTTACACATAGTTGATACTTTAAAAAAATTTAAATTGAATTGAAACCCCAAAGAGACATGGAAAGCTAAGACAAATCACTCATTTTTAACCCCACATTTATATACAGGTGAAGATCAGCATCTTGGGACTTGGATCTGGAAAGAACTTCAGAGATTTCTAGTCCAGTCCCCTCATTTACAGATGGGGAAGCTAAAACCCTGGTAGAGATTAAGTGACTTGTCCAAGGTCAGGCAGGAAATTAATTAGTCTCGGACTGGGACCCTGATCTTCTGACTGAAGTTCTAGGACTCTTTCCTTTGCATTACTCTAGGAATCCACATCCTGAGGAAACTTTGGGGAAAGGGAAACTGAGCTAGACTGATATATCTCATTAGATTTGTGGGAAACAAAGAGGCCTATCCAAAAGCAGCCCTTCCACTGCCCACTCAGTGACTGAAATTCTTAACAATTAGCACTGCTCAATATTTAGCATTATTCTTCTGACTTAAAGCACCTGGTTTTCTGAAAATTAAATGTTGTTGCTCTGTGCTGAGAAGATTAGGGCATTAGCCCATTAACAGGTGAGCACTGAACCTGAGAATTAATTATAAGTCTCCGTTCTGTAAGTCTCCGTTCTGTCACCAACTTGTGTGACCCCTTAGCAAGCCACTCAAATAATCTCATCTGTAAAATGGGAATAACAATTATTTGCCCTGCATGCCTCATAGGAAGGTTGTAAGAATTAAAGGTGACAAGAGAGAAAGCTAAGAAGGCAAAATGAGATTATTATCACATAAGAACTGGTTAATTTATCAAATTAGCTCTTCTTTTATAAGAGACTGGCACAGTTAGATATTACAGAGGAAAAGGGCTGTATCATAGAATGATACTGGGGAAGATAATTTTGGGTAGAGTTTGGGGTTCTGGAGGGGGAGGAACCTCTGTGTAGTGAGGGGGCAGAATGAAGTTGCCAGATGTTGAAGGGGGAAAAATGGAAGAAGAGAAGAGGAAGTCAAGATGGAATGGTGCTTAACTTTATATGCATTGTGTTAAGCAAGCACCAACCTTAGTAACAGAGTATCTCCAGGCTAAGAGACCTATACTGCTCCCATGGGAACTACAGTGCAGGGAATGGTTCATTCAGGGATTAATGGATCTTTTCTGTTTGAAGTGATATGGACACATCTGTAAAATGAGGGGGTTGGGCTACATAATCTTTTAGGTCCCTTCTAACTCTGTGACTCAGTGGAAAGAGATTTGGAATCAAAGAACCTAGGCTCTAATCCTAACTCTGTTACTTAAACCTGTGTAACCTTAGACAAATTACCTAACTAATGGGCCTCCATTTTCTCACCAATAAAATGGAAGTATTGGGCCTCTGGGGTTCTCTCCAGTTTTAAATGTATAATCCTAGCATGATAAAACTGATATTTTATACATGACATTAACATTTGCCACCTACTTTATATGCATTACTTCATGTTTCCTAAGGTCCATAGCCCTCTAAATGAGCTTTCACTCCTGGGGCCATTCTTCACCTCCCACAGGCAAGTCACTTAGCCTCCTTGGGCCTTGGTTTCCTTGTCTGTAGAATGAGAGGTTTGAACTTGATGGCATTAGAAATTTCTTCCAGTTTTAGATCTTTGTTCCTATGGACTTTTTTCTTGGGTCCTGGATCAGGACTAAACTGACCTCCAGAGGTAGGGAAGATAAGGAGTCATTCATACAGATGTTCACCCAGTGTACACTGGTATCTTTTCTTTTTTAAAATCAACATTTAAAAATAGTATCTTATTTTTTCCAATTACATGTAAAGATAATTTTTTAAGTAAAATTTTGAGTTCCAATTTTTTTCCTTTCTTCCTTCTCCTTTTCCCTCCCTAAGATGGTAGGCAGTTTTATATAGGTTATATATGTATAATCATGTAAAATATATTTCCATATTTAGTCATGTTGTGAAAGAAGAAACAGAACAAAAGGAAAAAAACACACACAAAAAGTGAAAATAATATGCTTTGATCTGCATTCAGACTCTATCAATTCTTTCTCTGAATGTGGATATAATTTTTCATTATGTGTCTTTTAGAATTGTCTTGGATCATTGTATTGCTGAAAAGAGCTAAGTCAATCATACAATGTTGCTGTTATTATGTACAATATAATACAATGGTACTGTTCACTTTACTTTGCAACAGTTCATATAAGTCCATTCTGAAATCAAACTGGTCATCATTTCTTACAGCAAAATAATATTCCATTACATTCATATACCACAATTTGTTCAGCCATTCCCCAATTGATGGGCATCTCCTCAATGTCCAATTCTTTGGCATCACAAAAGAACTGCTTCAAATGTTTTTAATATTATTTGTTTTTATTTTTAATTAATTTTAAACTTAAATACACAATAAGAAAAAAAAGAAACATTATAAACTGTTAAAATTTAAATACAAAGTAAGAAAAAATCATTGCCATGTGCACAACAGAATGTAAGAGGATTCAAAATATATAGCAATAAATTTCCATTTCAAGAAAGCCTATATTATTAAATACTACACATTGTATTCAGAGCTGTCCATCTTTTCTTTGCTTCCTTGCAGGTTTTCTTTTGTTTTCTGCTGTACACTTTTTACTTTGTTACATTTCCCCCTTTTCCCTCTTTCCCTCCCCCAAGAAGGTACAATTAAGCTCAGATATCTTATACACATATAAATATATATAAACATATACATACATTATATATATATACACTTATAAATATACATGCATACACACAAAGATATATACCTGCATATACACATACATAAGTACACTTACACACACATATACTTAGATATCTATAATCACATATAGACATATACATTCATATGCATCTATGTAAGACCATACTTATTTGTCCTCTGTTTCTCTGAGGGTGGATAACCTCTTCCTTCATAAATCCGAGTCTTTCCTTATTTTTCTAAATCCAGCAACTCATCATTTCCTACACCACAGCAATATTCCAAACTTGTACTTTCTAGTTATTTTAAATAGTTTAAAATAGTATTGATCAATATGACTGACATATAGTATAATTTCCCTATTTTTCTCTTCTGATTAGATCTATTTTAGCTTTAGCTTTGTGTGAGATCTTGATTACTACCCCTGCTTCCCTCCCATAATAAATTCTACTCCTGATCTTTATTTTATGTTTGTGTATATCTCTTATTTTCTATCCCTCTTCACTCCTCTACTATTTCTATCTGCTACCTTGCCCTCTGATTACTTAACTTACCCCTCCACCCCCCAGGATCCCTCCCTTATCCTCATATTATAGTCAGGTCTACTTCAATCTTTCTTATGAACTACCCAGTTACTAATAACAATCTTAGATACATGTTTTACATATCCTCATATGAAAGGTAAGTAGTCTGTCCTTATTGATTCACTCGTAGTTAGTCTTTGAGATATACCTTATATTTCTCTTGTATCTTATGTGTCAAATCTTCTATTAAGTTCAGTGTTTTAAAACAAAATCCTGAAAGTCTGATAATTCATGAAATGTCCTTTGTTCATGTTTTCAATGTTACTTACCTTTGCTGGGTAGAATATTTTTGGGTGCAACCTTGTTTTTTTGCTCTTTAATATATAGTGTTCCAAGACCTGCAGTCTTTCAGTGTTGCTGCTGCTGGGTTTTGTGTGATTCTAATTGTGGCACTGCCATATTTAAATGGCTTTTTCTTGTTGCTCTTAATATATTATCCTTGACTTGGGGGGTTTGGAATTTGACTATGATATTCCTATGCGTTTTCCTGGTAGAATCTCTTTTAGGTGGTGATTGGTGAGTTTTTTCTATTTCTATTTTCCTTTCTTGTTCTAATGCTTCAGAACAATTTTCTTTATTTCTTGTATAATTGTATCAAGATTCTTTTTTTTTTTAATTGTAGCATTCAGGTAGTCTGGTTATTCTTATGTTTTCTCTTCTTGATCCTGAAACTGCCCAGGAAGTGAAAGTTCCTGTGGCTGGGGCTGAGGTTATCTCCTAACCCAGCTAGCCCCAGGGCTTGCTGTTTCAATGGAACTAGCCTGAAGGTGTTTACTCTTCATAGGGACCAAACCTTGGTCCCCGGATTTTTCTTCAGATCTTCTGCAATTGTCTCTGGAGGACCACAGTTCTGCTCCAACTCTTGTTTATTTTTACTCCTTTTACGTCCACCCGAGGCGCTTTTTAATCTTGTTTGTGGTGGAAATCTAGAGAGGTTGGAATTTTTTGACCCACTGCCATCTTTCTCAGAATTCTCTCCTATAAATATGATCTCTTTGGGATATAGACCTAGAAGTGGTATTGCTGGATCAAAGGGTATGTAATGTTTGATTGCTCTTTGGGCACAGTTCCAAATTGCTCTTCAGAATGCTTGGATCACACTGGTACCTTTTCAAGCTTAAAAGTGGTTAGTGTCCCCTTGAGGAACTTTCACTATGTCTGAAATAGGAGCCAGAAAGACCCCTGCTATGTTTTCCCAGCTCTGCATTTTGCTGTTTTGGAATTTCTGCACTCTGGATCTTCTTACGTACCAGTGATCATTATTTTCTTCAGTACCAGTGATCATTAACAAAAGAACATTTTATCCATATTTGTGGCTGTCCACAATTTGGAATCTGATTGGAAACCATCACCTTTGGGGGGAAATTATAAAAGTTCAGCAGTAGGTAGATGAGACTTGTTGTTTGTCCTTCGTGCTCCAAGATGGCCAATGAATCACAATGTTGAGGTCAAGGTGCAGTGTGTTCAACTGTGGATGATCAGCCCTATATGAGCTCAGAAGGCTCTCCTACAGGTTGGGCACAAATAGTCTGTTTGAGCATTTAGGATGGAGCTGTCCCTAGATTTGCACGTCTCACATTTCCTTTGTGCTTCTGAGATTCTGCTTTGTTCAAGGCGCATAGCACCTTCTCTGATGCAGGCACACCATGCTAGGCAGCTCCTGTTCCAGTGTCTGGACAGTCTACTAGCACCATGCCAGAAAATTGAGCCACTTCCATTTGAATTGTCATAGGAAGATTCTGAAGTTTAAGATAAGGTATCAGAACCTGATGTCCTTTCTCAAGGTAGATGAGAGTACATGGGGATAGATGGGCTTATCCAGAAGCACATGAACCACTGTCTCTGATTTTGAGATCCAGCCCTGCTTCCTGCCCTAAAACAGAGAGTACTATTGGAAATATCCTAGAAAGAATAATATTCTCTCTGCCTTGGGCTATATGGAACAGAAGAGAAACTGGTTATAGCATTGGGTAACAAAACCAAGGAAGGAGAAGCAGAAGAAATGGATTCTGATAAAACAAGACAAAAGAAAATGGCAAAGAAAATCCATGGGACCTGGACTAGCATGTTTTCCATTTCTTAAAAATAAGTTGCCAGTGGAAATCTTTTAACAGTCTCCCATATTTCCTGAATGTTAGCATGTGCGACAGTCTATGCAAAACACTAATATTTAGTCATTTCTGCAGCCCTGTGCACATTTAGAGAGCTGTATAAACAACCATAGAAATTTGCTGGAGCAGCTAGGCTACCCTGATTACAGTTTCTGGGACACTTTCTAACTGGATGACCTTGAATAAATCCTATTTGATTTGGGTTACGTAGGATAAACACAAACAAACTTGCCTAGTTATTCAGCTAAGCAAGTAGACATATTCAGCTCACTCTTGCTTTCTCTATTCCTTCTTCTTTCTCTTTCTCTCCTCTCCTGCCTTTTTCTTCCACCCTCTCTTCCTCCTCCTCTTGCTTCCCTCTGTCTCCTTGAGTTGGAAAGGGCCCAGAAAAGGCAGTGCTCAGCTTTCCAGGGTCCTCTGCCAGAAAGTAAAACAGGTCAAATTATTAAAAAGAAGAAAAATGAGTGCTTCTTGGCAAAATAGGGAAAACAGATGTGAAGGTATGGCTTTGCTATCTCCAATAGCCTCCACTGTCTACTGAATTGCACCCTGTATGGGGCTGGATAAATATGAGCCTTTGTCACCATAACAAGGGCTTGTAGTTAATTTAATGCCATCATATATTTTTTTGGAGCCTAAATTCTCTTCTCCTGTGACCCTCCTTCCATAAACCCCAAATTTGAAAAAAAAAATTATTGACCATCTGGTAACATGATTTATTCTTTAACACCTTCCTAAATGGATTTTTCAGGGCTATTGAAGAAGAGTGGACGCTGAGGCCAGATATATGGCTTCACATAATATAAAGCATTTCACTGAAATTCACTTTATTAGTGTGTTGCCTTGGGGGTGGAGCCTACTCTGAAATAAATCCTGCAATAAGACACAGATGGGACCTTTGATTAGGAATGGCTGTGGGAATTCCTTACATCTGGTGGGGCAGCACAAATGGCTAGAGGTGCTAGTCTCTTTCCAATATTTTGTTATTTATTGACTAGAGTAGTGACTATAAAGAAATGTCCATTTCCCTAGTGAAGCTCAGACATTGACTAGGTAGTTCTGTGACTCTCATTTTAAAAAATTCTTGAAGTTTGCCTTAGAAGTAGGGCTCTTCTATATAACATCCATCAGAAGGGAAAGTCATCCAATCTCTAGACTATGTTGGGCTGTTTATCTTTATCATAGTGTAATAATATAGAAACTGCTTAGCACAGTGCCTGGCACATAGTAGGCATTATATAAATGTTTATTCCTCCCCTTCCTGATGGCCACCTCTTCTCCCTTATTGTAAGGAGTTTACTCATTGGGAGTTCCCTCTATTAGCTAGCATTTGTTTATATGTGTGCTTTTTTCATTTGATTCCTGTGAGGCAGGAGCTATTATTACCCCCCTTCCCCAGAAGAGGGAGCTGAGACAAGAAGAGGTTAAGTAACTTTCCCAAGGTTATACCACTAGTATCTGAGGTCAGATTCAAACTCAGGTCTTCCTGACTCTTAAGTCCACAGCTCTGACCAACATTCTATTCACTGTACCACTTAATTCCTTATACCAATGAAATCACAAGTCCTGTCCTATCACATCCCATCATTCCCCAGTAGAATGTAAGCTCCTTGAAGACAGTAATTGTTTCTTTCATTTTTTGCCTTTGTATCCTCAAGGTCTATTTCCAGGAGTGGGGAACCTGTGGGTTCAAAGCCACATGTAGCTTCAAGGTCACAGGTTCTCCACCCAGTAGCCCAATGCCTTGCATATAGTAGACAATAAATATGTGCTTAAATTGAGTTGAGAACCCTTTTTGTCCCTTACCGTCACTACGAAGGCTTTGGTGCTAAGGTATCTAGGACCCATATGTAAGAGATCAGAATGTTATCCATGTGTTTTTCACATCTTGGGCTTTTGTAGTTATTTATGATTATTTTGATTCAACTTTTACAGGAGCTATCATGTCTCTGAATTATCTCATCTAAGACTTTTCCCTGGGAGATACTACTTTGGGTTTCTGTATAATGAACCTATCAATATTTACTGAATCTGTCCATGTGTCCTACACTTTATGAGGTGCTATAGGGGGCAGAGGAGATTCAGAACTCATAAGACACTTTAATTAAAAGGACAAGACTAACCTACATGGAAGAGAACAAGTAGAAAACAGTTTGAGCCAGTGTATGCTTAAGTGCTAAATTGTGTGGTACAGATGATTCATGCTCTAAAAGTTCATCTAAAGGACAGTTGTAGTTCAAGTTTTCAGGAGGGAATGAGATTTTATTTGGGCCTTAAGGATGGGTGAAATTTTTCTAGACAAAAGCAATGGAGGGAAAGCATTCTGGGTAGGAGTGACTACCGTGAAGGTTGGGCGAGACTATACGAGCAAAGACATGAGAGTGTGTGTCAATAGGGGACCATTGGAGTAGGCCAAAGGATGTATGTTGGGAAGTAGCTGCAAAAAGCCAAAGAAAAAAGATGAGATCTTATTTCTCAATCATGTCAACAAATAGTGACTTTTTTCTTATACCATAAAAGTCCCAAATCTGAGATTTCTTTGAGCCCTCTTTTTAATTTATCTTAATATTGCCTGCAATAGAGAGATGAGTAAGTAGTTTCTCCTTTGTTTACTGGGACCAATCCTCCTCACTTGTTAAAAAGCAACAACAAGAACAAAAACTCACCTTGTTCACTGTTGTAGTGCTTTATAATTTTAACTTTTGGTGTTTTCATGATTACATAAGTTGACAGGCATCTATATATAAAATGTCTCAAAACTATCTAGTACTGGTTAAAAAATAGAAAAGTAGATAAGGAAGAATCAGGAATCATTTAACTCAGTAATCCAGTGTTTGATAAAAGGGGACACAAATTATTTGGAGAAGAACTTCCTCTTCATAAAGAATTACTGGGAAAACTTAAGTTTCTTAGAATTTAGGTTTAGAAAAATATCTTATGCCATTCATGACAATAATATAGAAATAGATATTAAAAGTCACAAAATGAAAAATTAGAAAGGAGCAAAGGCAGCTACCTTTTCACAGCCCTGTGGTTATGAAAAGTCTACGGGGAGAGTTCTTAACCAAAGAAAAGATATAGGCAATCACAAAAGATAAAACATATATTTCTGATTACATGAAATTGAAAAGGTTTTGTATCCCTATCCCAAACAAAACAAACAAGAAACATAAAACAAAATTGGCCAAGATAGGGAGGAAAGCTATCAATTGGGAATAAAATCTTTGCATCAAATATCTTTGATAAGGGCTTGTTATCCAAGATACATAGAGAACTCATACAAGTATCTAAGATCAAGAGCTATTCCCCAAAGAGCAAAAAGATAAGAACAAACATTTCTCAAATAAAGAACTTCAAACTATGAACAACCTTATAGAATTGCTGCTTGTCATTACTAAGAGAAAACAAGTTAACACAAGCTTCATTTCACATCAAACAAATTAGAAAAGAGAGCAAAAATAGAGAATCCTCAATGATAGAGAAGCTATGGAGAGACAGGCACTCAAATATGCTATTGGTAGATCTGTGAATTGGTTCTCAATTTGGAATTAGACTAAGAAAGTATGCCTATACCCTTGAGATCCTACTGCTATTAGGCATATACTCCAAGAAGGTAAAAGATAGGAAGAAAGGCTCCATATACACCACAAAATTCATAGTGAAACTTTTTGTGATAGCAAAAAGATAAAAACAAAATAGATGGCTATTGATTTGGGGAATGACTAAACAAATTGTAGTGTTTGAATGTAATGGAATGTTACTACTTCATAAAAAAATGATGACCATGAAAAATACAAAGAAGATCTATATGAACTGATGCAAAATAAAGTAAGTACAACTAGGAAAATTGTATACTCAATTATTACGTACATGTAAACTAAAATAACAACAATAAAACCCAACAAAATGCTTTGTACCAATTTTGACCAAATTTAGCTTTAAGAAGAAATAAGAAGATGTACCTCCTAGAGGTGAGGGACTGTGGTTGTGGAACATTCCCTAAGACATCAGGTTCAGCGGATGCATTAGTTAATTTTGCTGAACTGCTTTTTTCTTTTTAACTTTCTTCATTATATGGGTTCATTTGCTGGAAGGGTCAGGGAGATGTATTTGGAAATTAAAGTCATGTAAAGACAAAAGATATCAACAAAAAATTTTATACAAAAAAATAACTTCTCCAGCCTGACAGACTTACTAGCTGTGTGACCCTGAGCAAATCGCTTAACTCTGATTGCCTCCAAAATAAAAGAAAAAAAAACTTCTTGAACTAGGGAATGACATGATTAGACTTGTGCATTAGGAATATCAAATTGGCAGCCATCTGAATTGCAGAGATGAGATCAATTAAGAGGCTACTGAAGTTATCCAAATGAAAAGTGATGAAGGCCTCAACTATGTTGATTATGATGTGAGTAGAGAGAAGGTGGTGAATGTGAAAAATGCTGAGGAACTACAATTATCAAAACTTGGAAGCTAACTGGATAAGGAAGAATGAAAAATTGAGGATGGCTTCAGGGTTTTAAGCCTAGATAACTGAAAGAATGGTGGCAACTGTGACAATTCAGAAAGTTAAGAGGAGAAGTGAGTTTATGGGGAAAGATGAGTTCTGCTTAAATCGTGTTGTGCTTGAGATGGCTAAGGATAATCAAGTGAAGATGACCAGCAGGCCATTCATGTGGGACTGGAACCCAAGAGAGAGATGATCACTGGATCTGTGGTTTGGGGAATTAGTTGCATAGGGATGAGAGTTGAATGCCGAGACTTTATGTGATCACTGAGAGATATTGTAGTGAGAGAAAAGGAAAGGACCCAGTACAGAACCTTGTGTACACTCACACATATCGAGGGGAAGGAGAGGCTAAGCAAAGGGGTGGTAATATGAATAATTATTCTCCAGAAGAAACTGAGAATTGATCAGACAGATAGGAGAGAAACACAACAAAGTAATGTCACAAAAGTCCAAGGAGGATAGAATACACATAAAGAGAGAATGGACAACAGTGTCAAATGCCAAAGAGAGGCCAAGTTGGGCGAGACCCAAGGAAAGGTCATTAGATTTAGCAATAAAATGACTGGTGATTTTGGAGAGGACAATTTTGATCAAATGATGGGGATGAGAGGCAGATTTTAAGGCCTTGAGGAATGAGTAGGAGGTGAGAAAGTGGAGGCAATGAATAGAGACAGCTTTTTATTTATTTATTTAGCTTTTGGGAAGGCAATTGGGGTTGTGACAAGGTCACACGGCTAGTGTGTGTGTGTGTGTGTGTGTGTGTGTGTGTGTGTGTGTGTGTGTG
>NW_027187419.1:29707775-29796148 GCF_028583685.1 Petaurus breviceps papuanus | reverse complement strand
GTGTGTGTGTGTGTGTGTGTGTGTGTGTGTGTGTGTGTGTGTGTGTGTGTGTGTTGTGTCTAAGGCCAGATTTCAACTCGGGTCCTCCTGATTCCGGGGCTGGTGCTCTATTCACTGCACCTCCTAGCTGCGCCCCCCCCCCTCTCCCCACCTCTAACCCTCATCCCCCCCCCACCCCCTGCATAGGCAGCTTTTTAAAAACAGGAATTTAGCTGTTAAAGGAAAGAAAAAAAGATATAACTACAACTTGAGGGAAGAGTAGGACCATGTGAATACTTTTTGGGACAGAGAAAATGTGGACATATTTAAAGGAAAGAAGGAAGAAGCTAGTGGATAAAGAGAGGTTGAAAATTAGGAAAAGACAGAGGAAAATTGAAGGGGCAACTTCTGTAGAAGAAGATAAGAGATGATGTAAAGACAAAGGAAGAAAGAAAGAAAGGGTATTTAATGACACCCTTTAATTTTTCCTTTGAGACTAAGACTTGTCATTTTCCCCATCCTAGTTCTTCCTATTCACTCTTTTCATTTTACTCTCCCACTTTTTTTACTCTTCCATTTTATTGAAAGATTAAAAGATCCCTTCTCAGGGCAGCTAGGTGGCACAGTTAATAGAGCACTGGTCCTGGAGTCAGAAGGACCTGAGTTCAAATCCAGCCTCAGACACTTCACACACTTACTAGCCGTGTGACCTCGGGCAAGTCACTTAACCCCAACTGCCCCTCCAAAAAACAAACAAAAAGACCCCTTCTCTGTTTATCTATAAGGTAGGTTGGGAGTCTCCTCCCCAAGTAAGCTTTCAATGTGTTATCCTCCCTACATAAGTTGTTGAATAATTTCTAGGAAGTATGGGAGTTAGTCTAAATAATATTAACTCCCCCTTAAATTTTTAATTCCTTAGTTGCTTTTTGGCCTATTATGATTCCTCTTTGTTTTTCTTTTAATAATCAATCTTTTTTTTAAACAATAGCCTATAAACATGAGGGAATTAATTTCACTGCTTAGTCTTTTCAAAAATAGATATACTCACCTTTTTAGTTTTTATCTTATTTAGAGTCATTGTAAATTGAATGTTCTTTTCAATTCTTTTTCTATAGTACCTCAAATGCATCTTTTTGGTTGAAGGACTTTCTATATTTTTATTGATGATTAGGCCCAGTTTTTCAGCAGTAATACATACATACATTTGTGTATGTGTGTATCTATATCTATATATCTGTATCTTTTGGCATTGGTTATAATATTCCATTCTTTTCTCTGATTTATTGTGGTTATAGAGCAATCCTGAGTTATTGCAACTGACATTCTTTCATAGATGAAGAAATGGGGGCAGGGCTATGGATGTTAATCCTACAGAGGAGTTTCATGTTCAAATTCTTCTTTGGAGGTGATCCCTGATTTTGATCTGTACTTTGTTGTATAAATTTAAAGGTTCTGAATTTTTTCTCATATTATTTCTTAGAGTATTTTAAAAATACTCTAATAAAATATAAAATATATAAATATAAAGTGTTTTATATTTATATATTTTTAAAAAATTATTATGTTCTTCTGGGAGACCCATGATCTTATTATCTCTGCACATTATATCTTCAAGGCTAATCTCTTTGGCTTATATAGAATTCATGTGGTCTTTCAAAATTAATGTATTTTTATTCTCTTCTGCCAAGTTTTCTTCTATATTTTTGAATTCTAAATCTTTTCATTTGCTTTTTCAGTATCTCTACTGATTTGGGGGGATTTTCATCTCAGATATTTTCTCTAAATTCTATACTCTATTAATCTGTCTTGGTTAATTACATTTGGAGAGCTCTACTTTCTTAACCAATTTCCATAATAATGTCTTCTTTTAGAAGTTGTATTTCTCTTTTATATGATGCTGGAATCTCTTTCTATTATTCTATGATCTTTGTGATATCCACAGAATTTTCTTTTTCACTGGGAATTTTACTTTTAATTTTCTTTACATCGCATAATATTTGTGCACTACATTATGGTCCTTAAATTTTTTTTGCTAATTTTTCCTTCTATCACCGTTAGTCTTACTGTTTTTTTTTATATGTTTAAGAACCAGGCTTATATCCAACCTTTCTCTATGGGATATTTTGTCTTTCATCCTTTTTCTTATATCCCTTTATATTGCTTCTTACATTCTCCAGGGCAATTATATTTATTCCTGGATGACCTAAAAATTGCTTTTCTATTGCCCTATTGAAGTACCTGAGAAAGAGTACTATATATGTACCAAATCTCAGCACATGGAAATCTGAACACTTAAGGGTTGTAAGGGAACTACAGAATATCAGGATAGAATTGATGTGGCTATGAATTTTTTTCCTTCACCCTTTCTGAGTCCCAGCAAGTCTCCAAACTGGTCTGTGCAGTCCTGGGAGTGTATCCTTGGAATGGAAGTTTGTCAAATCCTCCTATTCTTGTAGAGACATTCTCTTTCCACGGCAGAAGGACATCCTTTGGATCTTTCCATATGTTCTTTCTCTCCAATTATGGAGCAATATTTGGTTCTACTGCTCTAATTCCTGTTATTCCTACTCACTAAATTAAACACTTGGTTGGGGTTGAGGGGGAATAAAACACATCCAGATCTGAATGGGTCCTTAGAGATAAACTAATCCAACCTCCTACATTTATGGATGTATAACTTGAGGCCAATAGAGGTGACTAACCCAAGGTTACCCATCTTGCTAGTGGCAGAGTTAGCACTAGAACCCTGGTATCTTGATTCTTAGACTAATTCAACAAACAAGAAATGTTTCTCAAGTATTTCTATTTGTAAAAAAGTATGCTTAGGTGCTAGGGATACAAAGATAAAAGTGATAGAGTGTCCTCAAGGAGCTTGCATTCAAATGAAGAGATGGAGACATTTAAAATAAGAACTCTCACAAGAATAATATAGGCATTGATGGGGAAAAATATACAAAGTGTTCTAGGTATATTTAAGGAAGAAGAGAATAAATACTGTCAGCTTAGGCTGGGAGGTTGGTGAGGATGAATTAAGGCTGCCCAGAAAAGGTGACAGCTTAGCCCAGTGCCTTTTCTATTTATTATACTACAGTATAACTACAAAGTAGCACTGTTACAACATAATTCAGTAAATGGTAACCAGGTGTGGCTAGAAGTTAAATCAGTTAGAATCTCTGGGATTAAAAATTAATCCTAGAAGTGACCTAAAGGTCATCTAAATGATGATGCCTCTCAAAATGTTGGCACAATTCCAACTATTTAAAGCAATAGCAACCTCTCTGGGTCTCAGTTTCCTACTCTATAAAATAGTAACTGACATTTAGGTAAGTAACCTCACTCTGCCACCACCCAAAGAAGAGGGAGGTCAAGTCAGTGTCTCATGGGGGAGTGAAAAAGAAAATGGCATGACCCAGTTATGGCAAGGGAATTCCACACCAACAGTGAGAGAGACACCAGAGTAGCATGGTGATGGTAGGTTTCTCATTTCCAGAACAGGTTATGAATCCACTTGCTCAAACTGAGAAGCAGTGAGAGGTCCTTGCTTGTGATGGGACAGCTAAATGGAGAAAAACCCAGGAAACAGCAAAATCAAGAAGGAAGCAGCTATTTGCTGGAGGTGGGAGCTTGAAAACTGCTTCCTGATTGGGTAAATCCACAATGTACCTCAAACACTAGATAATGAGTTTGTGTTGCCCTGCAGAGAGAGGCAGAGCTGAGGGACAGAGACCTGAGGGACCCACTTTCTCTGAGAACCATAGAAAACTTGAGACATCATCACCCTTCTACCAATAGGTTAAGCATGAGAATTTCCCTCTCCCTCCGGCTTTGACTCCTTCTCTCCTTCCTACCAATGCTACCCAGTGGTGAAATATCTCTAGCACTTCAAAGCTGCAATATGCTTTATATGCATTGTTTCATTTGAGCGTTACAAAACCTCAATGAGTTAAAGTACTACAGGGATTATTATCCACATATTTTAGATAAGAACACTGAGAGTCAAGGACTTGCCTATCTAATATGTCTAATAAATATCACATGTAATAATAATAGTAGTAGTAAATAGTAACAATCCTAATAATATCAACATACAAATATTATTTTATTTGATCCTCACAACCACACGGTGAGGTAAATGCTTTTTACAGATGAGAAAACTCCTGTCCCCAAAGACCAAATATAATATGGGGCATAGTCGATATTCAATACATTTTTGCTAATTCAATAATGAATAGCAAAAAGTACAAGATTTTTGAAGTCTGAATCACTGAACATCATGAAATGTTAGAGCTACAAGGAACCTTAGAGATTTTCTAGTCCAGTCCCCTCATTTTATTACATATGGAAAAACTGAGACCCAGAGAGGTTGTTGGCTTGCCCATTGCTTCCCAATGGGCAGGGGCAGGGGCAGGATTAGAACCAGTCTTGCTTTCCTGGGAACTATTTTGAGCGATGGAAACAACAAGGAATGGAGAGAGCCATTCCCTACTTCTGCACCTATAACTGAGTTGTCCAGTTGGAGGCTGGACAAAATGGTGGTCTCCTGTGATTTCCTTAAGCTATTAAATATTGTGATGCTATGAGCTATGGCTGGTGTGTGGGTGTATGTGTGTATATGTGTGTGTTCAAGATATGTCATGCTATTATTGTTTATTTTATTTCTGTTCCAGAAAAAGAAGATGAGAAATGTTCATAACATCTGAAAACAGTAGAGTTGCCATAAGGGGTGTGAAAAGTGTCCCATCAAGGCCAATATTCTGTCTAGTTGTGAAGCAAAAGGTCGAGTTTTAGTAAACAATAGTAAAAAATATATAACAATAGTAAATAAACAACAATAGTAAAAAAAATCCAAACAAGCTTCATTTAAAAACAGATTACAAGAGATCTCCATCATGAACACGCTGACCTACGTATTCCCTCAGTTATTTTGATGATTCTTTTTAAAAAAATCTAGGTTTTGTGTTGTTGTTTTAAAGCCTGGGTATGTTTCCAGCTTTATAAACCAAAGCATCTGTCTGAAACATCATCAGAAATATGAGAACTCCAACTAATTTCTCAGTTGGTTTTCTGCGTGCAGAGGGGAAAATAAATAAATCACTATAGTATTTACCTCCTTTGGAAGGGATAGAGGAAACAAATGAACAAGGTCAACATTGGTCACTTGTGCCTTGGTGCCTCAGTTTCCTCATCTGAACTAGATGACTTTTGAAGCCCCTTCCAACTGTTTCTATGATCCTTTGGTCCTGGTGATTCCTTTCAGCCTCTACTTCTCTTCTCCCCTCTTCCCTCGTTCCGCCATGCTCAGCTCTTTAATAGATTCTCCCTTGGAAGACTCTCTAGATCATTCTAGATCAACCAATCTAATGAATCAACCAATTAGCTTATATTTATTGCCCAAGGTCACATATATAGTGTCAGAGACAGAGGCTCAACAGCCAAATAAAATGCTATAGCTATTTACTGAACATGCTCTAAGGACTGAACCCCCATTATCCAATCCTTCCATTACATGAGGAAAAGACTGTACCTAAAATCTCTATATGAATATGAATTATTATTAATATGATTTTCTACTAATATCTAGCTGAGTTGCTTGTACTAAGGAAAAGGAAAGGAGGACGATTTATTATAATTTGGAGGTACTTTCTCAAGAGAGTAGGTCTTAATGGGGTACTAAATTAGGGGGTTTCAGATAAGTCCATTGTGCTCATGGATTTTGGACATCAGAAAGAAAACTGGGGGGCTGAGGGAAGGAGGTATAAGGGATGAAGAGGAGCACCGACAGGGGCAGTAGCAGAGACACATTTAGAGGACTAATCTTTAACTTTCGGGGCAAAGTTTATCTAACAGTCTTCAGAGTTGGAAAGGGCCTCAGAAACTCACATATGAATAAACATACCATCTACTACATGCCTGTTAGCGAATCATCTGGTCTTTGACTGAAGGCTTATGATTAGCACATTTTTGTATCTTCCCTAACATTTAGCCCAAGGACTTGAATACAGAAGGGACTTAATAAATGCAAATTGGATGAACTGATGAATAAGTAAATGAATGGGATGACAGTTTTGCCCAAGGTAGACTCTAGTATCGGTAGTCCTGGGGATTCCTTCATATTTCCTCCAATTGGGAAACTTCATAAAGAACTTTCACTTTTTCTGTCCTATGTCCCTGCAACTCCAGGTGCCCACTGCTTTCTGGCTGCCCAGGGCCCCTGCCTTAAGATTTACTTGTCTTGATACCATCCTATCAAACCTTCCTAGCACTACTTTACTAGCTGTGTAACTTTGGGCAAATCACTTGACCTCATCTATAAAATAAGGATAATTAAGCCTGAATACCTACTTGTCATGAAGATCAAATGAGATACAGTCAACTACAATCAAGGGGAAAAACATGAAAAAAACAGTCAAAGAGCCAGGCTGAGGCTCATCTCGACAGGACATGCATGTTATGTGCCACATGGCATCCGGGACTAAGGACAAGGCAAGCCATCCTTCTTCCACCCCACATGGGAAATGGCTTAATCCATAAGTTTCAATGTGATCCACGGCAAGAAGTGTAGAAAGAACTGAGAGTGGGGCTTCTCTCTTAAAAACATCCACTGAATCATTTGCTTTTGCTGCTCAGTAGCCAATAAGGGGACTTTTCCATCACCTCAGAGTATTAAGATCTTCAGTGCAGAGGCATTCATGACTGGATGCAGTCAAGAAGAGGAGCTTTGGACACGTCCAGAGATAGTCCTGGTTACATTTCACAGGGCAGTTGATTGGTTCATATTGGGTCCCAGATTTCCTAAATCTAATTAATACCCCAATTGTTATTGTTCTGTTGTTTTTCAGTTATCTGACTCTTAGTGATCTTTTGGGGGTTTTCTTGGTAAAGATACTGGAGTGGTTTGCATTTTCTTCTCCAGCTCATTTTAAAGATGAGGAACTGAGGCAAACAGGTTAAATAACTTGCCCAGGGTCACACAGCTAACCTGAGGCTGGATTTGAACTCAGGAAGATGAGTCTTCCTGACTTCAGCCACTGTATCACCTAACTACCTAATACCCCAATATATAAGTAAAAAAGACTCCTACAAGATGAAGCTGGCAAAAAGTTCTGAGTATTCATCACCTTCAAAATCAAGAAATAGTAAAATATAGCAGAAAGAAGGATCAACTTCGAATTGAGGGTTCTGGGTTTAAATCCTGGCTCTGAAGGGATAGGTGAGATAGGTGAACAAGAATAAGTCACTTCACCTTTTTAAACCTTAGATTCTTCCTCTGTTAAAATGAGTATAATACTTGCACTACATCTATTTCATAAGGTGTTTATGAGGAAAGTTCTTGGCAAACCTTAAAGTATTATACACACACACACACGCACACATACACACACATATATATATATTTTATGTATATGCGAGATGCCTCTTGTAATGTTAATGGGATTTAAGATCTTCCCTGCCCATCAATAGACCTCAGGTGGAGCCCATTAAGGGAAGCTTGCTTACAGGAGGCTTGCTTGTAGGAAGGCTTTCACACCTTTTGCTAATTTCTAATCAGGTATTGAGTCATGAAGGTTATGATGACTTGTGGCTCTGAGAAGTGTATATATGCTCTGAGTTGGTATTTTGCTTTGGGGGCTCGCTTATGAGAAGTATCTTGTGATTCCCTGGTTGAGATTCTGAGTGGCTGTAAGTTCAGAACTCCCTGACTGCTCAGATGTAAAGGCTCTCTTGATCCAGGGATGTATGTAAAGTATATAGTTGATTCAGGGAGTCAGGGCTCTGTCTGTTGGTCTTCATTTCTCTGCTTGTATTTTCTCTGAAGAACAGGTGCTGACTTTTCCCCTGAACTAGTGAATATCATTAAAAAGAAGATTGTTGACCCCTTAAACAGCTATCTTTCCTAGTTAAACAGATCTAAGAACCTGTGCTAGCAGCTATCCTGGGTATGCCTGTGTGGTTGCCGATATACCCTTTAATTTTTTAAAAGATCAAATTAGACCATGTATGTGAAAGTTCTTTGTAAGCTGAAAAGCTAGAGCCAAGGCAAAGCATCCCTCCTGTTCTTTCCACCACAAGTAAATCTGTTTCAAATTCCATTTTGTCAGGCAGAGAAGAGCTCTGCTAAAGGTGATAGCAAGATGGCATGGAAAGATGACATTGAAAGGTTCATATTCTTTTTGTTTGTTTTGGGGGATAATTTATAGATTTTTATAGATAATTTACAGACACTCCCCAGTGAACCCTCAAACAACCCCCCTAAAAAATGCCTTCACCAAAAACAAGTTCATTTACTGACTCATGGGATTATTGATTGAGAGCTGGCAGGGATCCCTTCAGAGATCTTTTAGTTTAAACCTCTGCATTTTAGGGCTAATGGACCTGAGACCCAGGGAGGTGGTTGGAATAAATTGTTTAACAGCATTTCATAAAGGATGAGCTCTTTAACTCTGACAGAAAAGTATTAAGATTCAAGAGTTTGTCTTATTTTTATTTACATTGTTATAAGCAGTGGCCAGAGGTTGGGACAGAGAGTCAGAAAGTCCTAGGTTTGAGTACTACCTCTGATGTATGTTAGTTGTGAGACCATGGACAAGTCACTTAATCCCTCTGGACATCAGTTTCCATATCTGCAAAATGGAGATAATAGTCATGATAATAACTATTATTGTTGTTTTTACTATATCCCTCACAAGGATGTTTTAAGGCTCTAATAAGTCAATGTATGTAAGACACTTTGTCAACTATACAGAACTATATAAATGTTTATCATCTATCTATCCATCTATCTATCTATCTATCTATCTATCTATCTATCTATCTATCCATCCATCCATCTTCATTTGACTCTGCTTCCTTCGTTCTTCCTTCGTCATTTCATACGCAGGTCTTCCCATATGTCTCTCAGCCCCTCATAATCATCATTCCTTATAGTCTAGTAATATGCCAATATATTATTACACAATCATTTGTTTAGTCTTTCCCCAATCCTTGTGCACAGATTTTGTTTATAGCTTTTTGTTATCACAAATGATGCCACTATGAACACCTTTGGGCCTAAGAGAAGCTTGTTCTTTATAGATCTAGTCTCAATAGTGATATCTCTATATATGTCACTACTATAGTAATATAGTAGTTTTTATAGCAAAGTTTTAAATTGTTGCCCAGCAAGATAGAACCAATTAATGGCTTAAGCAATTGAAAGTTGGTGTGCCTATCTTTTTACAACCGTTTCAACAATAAATTTTCTAATCTTTTGTCATCCTTGCTAGTTTGATAGATTTGAGTTGATATATCTCAAGTTTGTTTTATTGTCCATTTCTCTGATTAACAATGATTTTTGAGCACTTTTCAGGTGGTTAGTCATACAGACTAGGGGTGTGTGTGTGTATGTGTGTGTGTGTGTGTGTGTGTGTGTGTGTGTGTGTGGTGAGGGTCCAGGAGGTAGGGGGTAGACTCCTCTCTTCCTTGCCTCCCATCCCTATTCCAGGACAGGTCTCTGATTATTTTATTTATTTTGGTCAATAAAACAGGTTTTTTTTTTTTTTAAATAAAACCTTACTGACATCCAGATATCCATTTAAAATTTTTAAAATAAAAAGCACAGAGTTAATTATAGATGAATTTCAACTAGTTTTGATTTTTTTTCTTTTGGAGGGCAATTGGGGTTAAGTAACTTGCCCAAGGTTACACGGCTAGTTTTTTTGTGTGGGTGTTAAGTGTGTAAGGCTGAACAGAACTCAGGTCCTCCCAACTCTAGGGCCAGAGCTTTACTCACCACCACCTAGCTGCCCTAGTCTTGATTTCTTTATGTACCTACACTAGTGAAAAAAATAAATTAAAACCTTTCCTTGACTGGTTCAGATTAGAGTGTGATCAATGAGATTCCTTTTTTCATTCCCATCCCTTTATTTGAATGACATTCACCTATGAAGTCTCAGTTACAATGAATACTGTTTTCCCTCTCCTTTTTTTTGTTTCTCTAGGCTTTTTTTTTTTTAATATTTCTTTTCTTCCCGTTCAGAAGAAGGTAAGCACTGGGTCATCTCCTGGGCCTTTCAAGGTAGTCAAACTTGTTTATTTTAAGTCACAACATCAAAGAATCCTTTATCTTCAGCTGGAAAAGGCCTTGGAAGTCATCATCTCCAACTCACTCATTTTATAGATGAAGATGCTGAGATCAAGAGAATTTAAATGACTTGCCCAAAATAGCCAAGACAGCACCAGAACTTGGATTTGAACTCAGGTCTTGTGACCCCAAGTTCAATGCTCTTTCTATAGTTTCTTTTGTCAGTTCTCTGAATCATGGTTCCATTAACAGGAACTTCAGAGATCAGTTAGTCCAATTCCCTAATTTTACAGAAAAGAAAACTGATGTACTAAGGGTCAAGTGCCTCCCCAGGGTCACACTTAGCAAGTGTCAGAGCCAGGACTGAAAAGTTGTGTGACTCCAAATCAAATTGCTCTGTTTTCATTTCAGAGATTTCCCCTAACTTTGGCTTTTTTTTTTTTTTCAAAAGAAATGATTAGAAATCATGAATTCTGCTAAACTAAATTTTTCCACCATAAGATTATGCTCAATTTTGCAGGATAAATTATTCTTGGGTTAATTTACTTTGCTTTTTAGTAGGTCATATTCTGCTACTTCCTTTCCTTTCTTGTTGCTGATAGAGAGTCCTATGGGATTTTGAGTAAAGTTTCTTTATTACAATCTGCCTTCTCCTGCTCAATGGCAATATTTTCTCATTGACTTGGGAATTCTAGAACTTGAAAATCCCATGTCTGGATGAGTTATTCATCAAATTATTCATAAGGAGGGTGATTTTAATCTGATGGTGACTGACAGATTCTATCGATCTATATTTTGCCTTCTAGTTTCAATACTTTGGGGCAATTTTCTTTTATGATTTCCAGAAACATGGTATTTCAGTTTTTGTTTCATTATACTGTTGTGGGAAATCAATAATTCTTAGATTGTCTCCCCAAACCCTGTTCTCTAGGTCAGATGCTTTTGATAGTAGGTATCTTAGGTAGTTTTCAATTTTTATTTTAATATTTCTTATCGGTTCATTGAATATTTTTAGTTCCTCCTCCATTTTTTCAGGGTAGTCAAATGCTTTTCTAAGATTTTTCAATTTTACATCTAAAAACCCATTTTGAGTTTTTAAAAATTTAGTTTCAAATATTGTTTTCCATGAGTAAAATATCTCCTGTTTTTCCATCTTCTCTTTACCCCCAATGAAAAAACTAAAAAATAAAATCCTTGTAACAAATATGCATAGTCAAGCAAAACTAAATCCCACATCGGCCATATCCAAAAAATACATGCCTTAATCTGCAGCTTGAGGAGATCAATTTTCTGCCAGAAGGTAAACAGCATGATTTATTATGGGGAATCTGGAATTGTGGTTGATTGTTTTGCATTGATCAGATCTCTTAAAGTCTTTAAAAGATGCTTGTCTTTGCAATGTTGTTGTTATTATCATCCTTATTGCATAAATTATTTTCCTGGTTCCACTCACTTCACTGTGCATCAGTTCATACAAGTCTTCCCAGATTTCTCTGGAACTTTTCATCTTTCTTGTGGTGTAATAGTATTCCATTATATTTATATATCATAGTCTTTTAGCCCATTTCCCAGTTGATGGGCATTCCTTTAGTTTCTAGTTAATTGCTACTACAAAAAGAGCTTCTCTAAATGTTTTTGTACATATAGGTCATTTTCCTTTTTTCTTTGATCTCTTTGTGGCATAGACCTAACAGTAAAAATCTCTGGTTCAAAGGGCATGCAGAGTTTGGTGGCTTTTGGAGCATAGTTCCAAAATGCTTTCCAGAATGTCTGGACCAATTCTTAGTTCCACCCACAGTGCATTAATATACTTGTTTCCCTTTCAACATTTGTCATTTTTCTTTTTTTTGGTCAGTTTTGCCAATTGGATGGGTGTGAGGCAGAACCTCAGAGTTGCTTTAATATTGTTTCTCTAATTATTCATGATTAGGAACATATTTTAATATTACCGTGGATAGTTTGAATTTCTTCCTCTGAAAATTGCCTGTTCTTATCCTTTGACCATTGTCTTTTATTTTTATAAATTGAATCAGCTGCCTATATATCTTGGGAAAGAGATCAGGGAAACTTGCTGCAAAGATTTTTTTCTCTCTAGTTACTTCCCTTTTAATTTTAGCTAAATTTGTGCAATTTTTTTCCTTTTGAGTTTTTCATAAAGAATTTTAATTTCATTCAGAAAATGTAAATGCCTTGTGAACAGGAATTTTTTGTTTATATTTCAAGCTTTTAGCATAGTGTCTTATATACTAATCAATATTTATTTAATTGAATTGAAATTCACTCCTTATCTCCTTATTGTTTTCTTATAATTTCCACTTACTCTGAGTAGGAGAATGGCAGACTGATATGGATTGTGACCATTACATTCTCTTTTTCTGGAGTTCTAATTTTAATTATTTCATTCTTTTGGAGTAGTATAACGACATTCAATTTCCCTACTTTATTTTTTCTTGGATTAAGAGATTACTTCCTCATTTTTTCAGTCTCCACATTGACTTTTTTGGTGATGGCTTCCTTGTAGGTATTTCTTTCCTGTCACCTTGTTGTGTTTTTAGTTTACTTGGCACATTTTCAGATGTTTTTAGGTTTCGAGGAGGATGTGAGCTTGTAACTATAACAAATATATTCTAGCTCACTCTCCTAGAGTCAGACAGACTATATCTCTCCATTAGTGTTCTCAGGTACTTTGTGGGATTCGTGAAATATTTTTTTCCTGCCATCAGCTCAAGCCCCCAATCGACTATGTTCTGTCTAACCATTTAACATCAATTAGCTATTATAAAAGGGTATTTACTTCTAAGATATAGCAAGAACAAATGTACAAACATTTTCTCCTATACTACTTCATTCTGGGGTGAGTTTTAGGCTCAAAACTTAACTCAATGCCTACCTAGAATTGTTCCCACCAAGTTCATGTCTAGTTATGGAATGACTGCTGAGTGAATCCTTTCACTGGGTTAGAGTCCTGAAGGTCACTACTGAAGATGAGTCCTTGCTCCTTGGGGCTCTAATACTGTAAAACCCAATTCTGACTCCTGTATTCCTGTGACTTGTTCTTCCTTATTTAGAGTTTCTATTCTCTGTACCTAGCATAGAAAGGAATAAATGAGAAGGTCATGGAGGAACCATTTCTTAAAGGGCTGATGGCCTGAGAAAGTGAAGACCCTATAGCCCCTTTCCTTTCAGTCTTTCTCCCAATGGCAGTCATACCTCCAGCGTGCTGAAGACAGTGAGATGAAGAAATGTCTGGAGCTGACTCAGACCTTTTTAAAAACACTGACATTTCTGGCTATGCAGCCAGCAGAAAAAGGTTCTTGCCAATCAAAACTAGTTACAGAATGTCCATGCGTGGTCCAGTCTCTCCAAGGCACTACATTTACATCTCACCATGATTCTCTTGGAAAGCAATTCTGTAGCATTCTCCAGATGGAGAGATGACATCTGTTTCATCTCACCCTGTCCTCATGCTGATGAAGTATGCAAATGGACCAGACTCCAGTACAAAAGTAACCTCTTAGACAGCCATCTTACCAGGGAAATCCCCAAGGTTTGCATTTTAATAAGCTTTCTAGAAACAATTAACCAATCAGTATTCCCTAAAGGTGTGTTGCTATGTACTCACTGCTATGCCAGTGGGGGACTCAGAAGTAGAAGACATAAATGATCTCTGCCTTCCAAGAATTCAAAGTTTGATTGAGAAGACATGTCTAATACATATGAGACAAAGGCACTGAATATAAAAAAAAATCTCAGTGCTCTTTTCTGGGAAGACAGATTCTCAGTGACTAGACGTTCAGGCCAATGAGGGCTGGATTGGCCAAGGAAAACTTGGGCAGGGAAAGCTTCATGGAGAGGGTTGCGTATGAGCTGGGCTTTAAAATATCTTTAGGACTTTAACAGGTGAAAAGGGGAATGGAGAGAGTATTTGCCAGCAGAGGAAATTATGGGAACAAAGGCATACTTTGAATACAATGTACTTTATAGCCTCACCCTCACATAAAGCAGAATAGGTTGACACAGGAAACAATACAATAATGACCAGAGCTGTTAATCTGAGTTTGAATCATTAATTAATGGTCAATTAATTAAAATATGCATTAATAAAGTAGTGACAGAGTGCCATTTGATAGGGCATAAGGAGTTTTTGTCCTACCTCAGCCAACTAACTTTCTATGTAACTTCATTTTGTATCTTTGTCACAGTTTCTCCATCTGTAAAACGAAGGGATTGAATTAGACCATCACTAAGGTCCCTTCTCTCCCTACATCCTATTATTTTTATCTATGAAAACCTACCTCATCCTGCTTCCTAACACAAATGTTCCACTCCAGGTCTTTCTCCCAAACATATCAAACCATGCTGATTTTGGACACCTACATTTTGGGCATATGTAAACTCATATGCTTTTGCCTGTATATTCACTGCTGTTTTTTCAAATCTTATTCATCCTTCAGGGCTCAGCTCAAATGCTTCCCCCTATTTCCCTGCTCTTCCTCTCTTTCAACCTTTCATCTAGAAACTCCTCTGTAATGCTTATTTTGGCATTTAACATACACTGTTGCTACTTAACTGCTTCCATGTGTGTCTATCTTGTCTCTACAACTAGAAGTTTTTGCACAGGTGATCTTCTGGAGAGGAGGAATTGTATTTTAATTTTTTTTTCTGTTTCCCTCAGCATCTAGTTCCTTTCTTCAGTCAGTTGATAAACCTGAGGTGGGCCTGCCATAAACACTACCTACCACTGGTTAGGCATTATGCTAAATATAGGGGAAAAAGAAAAAAAGATGGTCTCTGCCCTCAAGGAGCTCATAGTCAAATGGGGGAAATAACACGCAAGCAATTATGTACAAACAGGATAAACTGGAAATATTCAGCAGAGGGAAGGCACTAAAATTAAGAGGGATTGGGAAAGGTTTCCTATAAAAGGTGGGATTTCAGCTGGGACTTGAAGGAAGTCAGGGAAGGCAAGAGGTGAAGATGAGCAGGGAGAGCATTCCAGGCATAGGAGACAGCTGAAAAGATGAATGAATAGTCTTGTTCAAGGAACAGTGTTTCTAGATTAATTCGTCATACCAATAACATCACAGATCTGGTCCTAAAATAAAGTGTTAAAAGCAAACCGACCAAACAAAACAGCAAAGATGCAGAGAGAGTAAGGTGTAAGAAAATGGAAAACCTAGGAGGACACCAGACTTTGAAGGAGTTTGATCTCCCAAAAGAGGAAACACTCACACACATCTGTCTGTCTGTCTGTCTATCTATCTATCTATCTATCTATCTATCTATCTATCTATCTATCTATCTATCTATCTGTCTGTCTGTCTGTCTGTCTGTCTGTCTGTCTGTCTGTCTGTCTGTCTGTCTGTCTATCTGTCTATCTATACCTACATACACATATATTCTATAGGTGATAGGGAGCCCCTGGAGTTTATTGAGTAGGAGAGTGATATAGTTCAACCTGCTTTTGGAAGATTGCCTTGACAGCTGATTGGAGGACGGACTGGAATGGACTTGTGGCAGGAAGACCCACCAGCAGGCTATTGCAGTAGTCCAGGGATGAGATGATAAAAGCCTGTATCAGGCTGGTGGCAGTGTCAAAGGAGAGTAGGTTATACTCAAGAGATACTACAATAGCAAAATTTGGCAGGCCTTGGCAACAGATTGAATATGGGGTATATATGAGAGTGAAACTTTTCTTGGCCCTTAAGTATTGAACTTTTTTTTTTTTTTGAGGGAAGATCTGGGCCTACCTATTCAATTTCATCACTGTAGAAAATCACTACAGTGGAGACTCGATACACTAAGGCAGTTCTGAGAGTTGGGTAGGGCATTGACAGAGACATTAAGTGATTAAGAGATTCAAATACTTAATATGGATCAGAAGCAAGACTAGAATGTGGGTCTTCCTGCCTTGGAGGCCAGCCCCTCCATCCAGTAGCTTCCTCACAAACAGAGCATTCTCTCAAAGATAGAGAACCTTGTTAAATGAATGAATGAATATGAATCGAAGGGTTTGGATTTTATTCTGTGGCTGTGATGCACTGTTATTTTTTGAGGCAAGGAGTAACCTGATTAAAGTTGTATTGTAGGATGATTAATTTGAAGTCAGTGTTTTGGGGAATGGGAAGAGGGGAAGCTGGGGGGAAAAAGGCCAATTAGGACAGAACTGCATTAATCCAGGCATGAGAGTAGTGTTATGGCATTGGAGAAGGAGAACAGCAGGTGGGAAAAAGGAGAGGCAGCTCCTTGGTGTTTCCTACCTTCCTCCTTTCCTGCTTGCTGTAGCTCTGAGTCATTCTTGTAGCCAACACTTTAAGTATCTGGAAAGTCTTGGGTGCAGGGAAGCTTGGGCCCTGTAGTGGGGCTTTCAACCTGTCCCCTCTCCTCACCAATGCCACCTTTAAATCTTTGGGGAAAGGGTGAGAATTTGTCAGTTCTTTCAAAGAAGCTTTTTCTCAAGTCATTTGCTTTGCCTCTTCTCAGGTCAAGAATTTCTTGGTGGCTCGTAGGCACCGTGTATGGCACCTATATCTAACAACTAAGCATCCCAAGACTGTTTTAGCTCCCTTGTTGGCAAGAGGGCACGTCGACGCTTGAAGTCTAACCACATGTGACTAGGGACGGGGGAGTGTGAGGGAGAATACAAAGACGAAAATACAATAGAATTCAGAACATCAAAGCCCCAACCTTTCAACCTGGAAGGATTTTTTGCTTTGTTTTTCCAAAACAAAACACTAGGCAGAACCCCACCTCAACCCCAGGGACAAATCTGGATCTCGATTTCTGTTTCTTTGCTACGACTTGGCTCCAGTGAGTTGTAAGAATGGGGGAGGAAGTGGAGAAGGTAGGAAAAGAGAAAATCCAGGGTCTGTAATTATGCAAGGACTCTAAATAAAAGAGTCCAGGCTGACTTCTTCCTGAGAGGCACCGAGGGAGAGCTCTCTCCACTTAGGCACCTTCGGGACAACACACTAAGTATGGACTAGGGACTGAGTAGTTCTGTTGTCGGTCAGGTTCACGGGTCAAGTCTCTGGGATGCGGGAGGAGGTGAAAGTTTTTTTTTTTTATTTTTAGGGACCAGGCGGGCATTAGGGCCCAGCAGCCGTGCTTGGGGTGGTAGGGGTGGGTTTGAAAGTGTAGGGTTACACTGACGGATTCCAGCGCCTGCCCCCTCCCCCTGTTACTCGGCTGGGGCCGCTGGGGACTGGAGCGGCGGCGAGTACATGGTGCACCACTAGGACCCAGCAGAGGTTGCTATGATTTGGGCAGTAGGTAAAGGCCTGACATTCCTCTCATTCCAGTGTGAATGGGGCTGATTGTTGGGTCGCTGATCCTCGCTCTTCCCTCCGCTTCTCTCCCAGTCTCGCACACATCATGTCCAGCATGATGCCCAGCGGCCGCCGCTGCTTCCCCCAGCCCCGGGAACTGAACTAGCCATGGTGGCCTCATGTGGATGGCAAAGTTTCTCCTGGGAACTCCCGAGCCTGGTGGAGTGAGAGGTAAAGAGCGTCCCCAGCTCGCGCTAGGCTCGGGCTCCGGGTGGAGAGAGGAGGCTGCTCCGTGCCTGCCTCGCAGACCGCCGATCACACCACCCGGCCAGGCTACTCCAACCCGCCCTCCGCTTCCTTCCCTTGCCTTCCTGGGGCTGATTCGGAGCTGGGGGTGTGTGGGTTGCGGCCGGCCAGTCTGGCCTGGGTTTGCGGAGCAGGGGCTGAGCTTGACCGCTGGTCAAGCAACAGGGCTGGGGAGGGGTTAGAGCCAAGACCCAGACCACAACTTGTCGCTCTCTTTCACCGGAGTTTTTCAAAGAAAAGCGAGAACACGGTAGGGAGGAAGGCGGGGAGGTGCCTGTGCGCCCCCCCCCCCCCCTTACCAGAGAAGGGGGACGCCCTCCTGAAGCTCCCCCCTCTCTGGACCCGCGCTCCCCGCTTTTGGAAACAAAAAGTGTCGCGACTGAACTGGTGCGCTGTGGCGGTCCTTGCGATCCGCCCCCGGGACGAAGGCGGGCGCAGAGCTCCCTCGGAGGAGGGCTAGCAGGGAGAGGAACCTATCTTTCCCAGGGAGGTACTGCCATATGGTTGTAGTTTTTTGGGGGGCAGTCTATCGAGCTGAGGCAGCGATGGTGGGGGCCGAGTAGAGTTTTCACGGAAAACTGCTTTTAGACTAGAGAGGGGTGGGGGTATGGGTGTGGGGGTGAGGGAGGAGTGAAAGGGACGCTGGCGAAGAGAAGCTAAGAGGGGATGTCCGGGAGGGGGGTGCCCGCTGCGAAGGACAAAGGCACTTATACACTCGCACACAGCCACCCCAACTCCACCCAGCCCGAGGGGCAGAGAGCCCCGGTGCGCAGGACCCTTCTGGTTAGGGAGGAGCACGGAACTGCACCCGTTCGATCCGGGTGGGATGTGTCGGGCGACGCCGCCCGGGGCCGAAGAGGACGTGCCCTGGACTCCAAGGCGGAGATCGCCGGAGTTGGAGTGCCTTCTTTGTTCTCTTCATACAGCCTGGGATCCAGAAACGGGAGAGTTAGATAAAGCCCTGCCCCAGCATGTTAGTAGCTTTAAAATAATCCAGGGTGTGTGTGGTGGGAGAAAGGGGTGTGATGTGTAGGGGAACAATTTCACTTTCTAAGTGGAACTGGCTTTTCTTGGAATATGACATTTGTGACAGGGCAGGGAAGAGCACATCTCTCTGACAGCCAGCGGACAGTTGGGATATCATGAGAGATGGGTTAATACCCTCACTCTCTGCCGCCTGATTTTCTCCTCCTGCACCCCCCCCCCCACACTTCTTTTAATAATGTGTCTGTAACTAAGTTGAGCTTGATAATGAAACCATGGAGCTGGATATATTAGGCAGAGTGCTTATGCCCGAGCCAGTATGAGTACATTCTAAGTGATATTCTCTCTCCCCTAAAAAAACCCTTTTTTTCTGAGGATCCAAACAATGCTGGACCTTCCCATTTTTTTTTCTACCATGCTTTGTCTTCCTCCTCTACCTGCCCCCACCCCCATTTTGTGTCCCTGACAACACACTTTGGAAAATTCAGAGAGCATCAAAGTGCAAGGACTTTAGTTCTGGTTCTGCTGCTCCTTAGGAACTGGAGCCTGAAGGTATCTCAGAGATCATTTCGTTTTTTCCTTCATTTTAAGGAAACTGAGGCCAAAAGAAAGGAATCATAGGGTTAGAAGGGACCTCAGAGGTCATCTAGTCAAACCTCTCCCCTTCCCCTCCCCTCATACTGCTCTTTCTGTTCTATTCTGGTCCATGTCTTTCTATAAATCATCTGTAGAGAATCTACTCAGTGTGCTGGAGGCCTGCCTTGGGGACTTGCTAACTTTTGTGGATGCCAGTACAACACTCAAACTACTTCTCTATTATCCTGTTCCTACTACATGAGTGGCTCACTTATTTCTATGTTTATATATTTGTCCAAGGTCACACAAGTAGTAGAGTTGAGATTTGATCCTCTGATTCTGAATTCAGGGCTCTTTCCACTATACTATGGGAATCATTCAAAATCAAGTAGTCCCTAAACAAATGCTGCTTTGGAAAGAAAATAAAATATAGCTAGCATTTATATAATGCCTACTTTGTGCTCTGTTAGTGTGCTAAATATTTTACAAACATTATCTTATTTGATCTCCGTACCAACCCTGGGAGGTGAGTGTTATTTTTTCAATTTTACAGTTGGGGAAAACAAGGCAAACAGGGTTAAATGACTTGCCCAGGGTCACACAGTTGGTAAGTATTTGGAGTCAGATTTGAACCTGGTCTTCCTGACTCCAGGCCCAACTCTCTATTCACTGCACCACCTAACTTCTTTGAAGAGCTTGGGTTTTGGAGTCTGAGGATTTGGGTTTGAATTACACCTCTACTAATTACTACCTGTGTGACTGGGCAAATAACATACTTTTTAGCCTTAGTTTCCTCATCTGGAAAATGGATGGGCTGGACTACATATTTCCTTAGGTCTCTTCTAGCCCCAAACTTTTTATGACTTTGGGCAGACTATTTTGTCTTTTGTTATATGTTTCTGTTGCTGTCGTCTTTAGACAGAATGCTAATAACTGTCCTTTGCATCACTAATGGAGATGTTAAAAAAAATAAGTGAGTTTGTATCATGACTACAAACTTCCTGGAGTTTCTAGGAAAAAGCTCAGAAATACCAGATAGATAGACTAAAATATTTATTAAAAATTTACTATGTGACAGGCACATATGTATCAAACAAGATAACTGTGCATGGTTTGGGCCACCCATGCAATTGACATGTTAGCAAACTGCTTACTCTTTAGGGACAGTAAACATTTATGAATGAAACCAGATTAAAGTGATATTAATAGCTATGCTCCAGCAATTCTCCAGAAGGCAACAGATGAATGCTTGATAAATGTTGAATAATCAGCTGGTTCCTACTTCTTCAAACTGTGGCCTGTGGAACCTTACCAAATGAACAAAGCTTTTGGGTGGCTTCCTTACCAGTCTTCTGCCCCCAGTACCTCTGTTTATCTAGGTTAATGAGGATAAGTTTCTGTGAGATCCAAGGAGAAAAAAAACGTGCCCTTAGCATTACTATAAGTGTACGAGCAATGAGGATTCGAGGTGTATTGGGGGTATTTGGAGGATTGCCCCATATCCAGACATTGAGACCTCAGCTGGGGTCCTTACCTTCACATACATTTTTATGTGCCCCACAATCTTCTGGAGCACCACTTCTACACAGTTCCTGTATGGGGTGTGTATAGTACTAAGACATCTTTAATGGAAAGCTTTGAGAATGTTTGTAACTGTCCTTACTGTATGGTAAGCTTGCATGTTATATGTACATAAATATCATTGGAATACATTCATGGTAGCTTTTCATAGATCAACGTGTGAACAATAAATTTGGAGTCTTGCCTCTTTAACTTACTAGCTATGTGACCTTAGGCAAAGCACTAATCTTTTGGAACCATGGTTTCTCCATCTTTAGAATAGGAATAATAAGAACTTTTTTTTTTTTAAGCAATCGGGGTTAAGTAACTTGCTCAAGGTTACACGGTCAGTTATTTCTGGGTGTGGTGCTGAGTATCTGAGCCTGGATTCGATCTCCAGGTCTTCTCAACACTGGAGCCGGTGCTCTTACTCGCTGTGCTACCTGGCCGCCCCATAATAAGAACTTTTGCTACTTCCTTCACAGGGTTGTTGTGAATGTGAAATGAGTGATCTATGGAAATCCCTTTATTAAGTGTGGGCAATAATTATTATTAATGGCAAATGATCAATCCTCAACATTCATAAAGGTCCAGATGAAGAGCACACATTTATTTGTTTTAAAATATTTTTTGATGCCTTTTGTTTTTTCTATCTGTTGTTTCCAGATACACCCACACACCCACACACCCCCACAACTCCCACACTCCCTACACCCCCAAGGTTGCTACTGGACCAAAGAAAAACAGACCAGAAACAACAGAATAGGTGACTGTCTCATAGTCTTAGTGGTATTACATATCCTGAATGTCTCACTTGCTTCCAATAGAAGGGAGGTGTAATTCATCACTTGTTTATTCTATAGGATCAAGATAGTAGATAAGTCATTTAAACAATTAAAATGATCAGAATTGGCTTGCAGGTCTTGGGTAAGATGAGTCAGTGTTCTGGTTTCAGTCTGCGTTTTGAATATCTGTTTTTGCTTTTGTATAGTCAAGTTCATCAGAAATTCATTATGAAAAGCATGGATTTGTTCCCTCTACCTCCTCTTTTTTTTTTGTTCAAAGAAGTCTTGGTATTTAATATTCTGTATTGCACTTGGAAGGAGCAGAATGCTAATGTTCCATAGGACGTGTGAAGATCAAACATCGTTTAAAATACATCTTTTCATGAAAGTTAATGGAGGATTTTCAGTTTAAATGAGATTTGAAAATGCTGTAGTTAAGAAAAGCCTGTGAATGCAAAAAAAGGGAGTGATTTTATAGGGGAAGGCATTCCACTTAGAGAATGTCTGCCCTTGGCCAATTAAACCAAAGGCTTCATATCCTTGGGCTCATTCTTTGTGATCTCTGCCCCAAACCATGAAGCAGCTAGGACCTAAGGGCTTGAGGGAAATCAGAACAAACGGAAAGAAATTAGGCTCAGGGCAGATAACAGTGTTAATGGACGTGGAAAGTACATTCTATAAATAGTCATACAGCACTTTTCTGGACTAGTGGTGGTAATTGTCCTTAACTGCATAAGCATGAGGAAAGATAGTGGAAAAAAATCTATTAACTAAGAAAGATTTTTTTCTAAACTGGTATTTTCTTAGACCCTGTCTATGAAGACTGGTTTGTAATAACAGCTGACATTTATATAGCACATTAAGGTTTGCAGTATGCTTTACATATATTATCTTGTGACTTTCAATCTCAAATACATGTTCCTTTCTGTGATTTAAAACAGGATTTCAGCAGTTTACAGAGTGATGGTTTTTGGTTTGTTTTTTCATCTCATCCTCCTTTTAGGTTCATAGAGGTGGTAGCTCTCTCTCTCCCTCCCTCCCCCCCTCTCTCCATTTCTTTCTCTGTCTCTCAACTCGTTGGCCATTTTGATGGCTCAGAATGCATTAATTACTTATGAATCACTGAAAGGTTTATTGAAGCTGGCAATATAGTGTGGCAAAAGGAATGCTGGACACAGAATCAGGATGCCCTGGGACCAAATCCTAGCAAAACTAACCAAAACATTAACTGAGTCTTGGTAGTATGTGTAACAGTTCACAGCCATAGTTCTTCACCTTTGTAAATAAGGGAGGAAGGTGGATTTGGCTTCAGTTTACCTGAGAAGTCCCTGGTATAATATTAGTGCATATTAAGATTCTTTATGGAGTACATTCAGAGGATCTCAGATTTTTAAAACTTTTTCATTCTTTCTTTTTATGTGGATATAAGAGAGAAGAAGCTGGGACATCCCTTAGGAATAGGCAGAAACAGATAAGGCGCTGTACCTGGAGTCAGAATTGAGTTTATATTTTGCCTCAAACATTTACTAATTGTGGGACCCTGATTATTTGTTGCTTCAGTTTCCTCCTCCTTAAAAGGAAGAGTTGTACTTGATATGATGGCCTCTAAGGTACCTTATAACTCTTAATCTATAATCTTAGATTTGTCCCCCCTTTTTATATATAATGGCCCCCCTTTTTAAACGAACAATCACAGAACTCTAATTTTGGAGTTTAGCTGTATCTTAAAAACAAACAACCCTCATATTTGGGGTATCCCTTCTTGGCTCTACGTTTTCATTAAGTGGAGGTACCTTTGCCATCTTGTGAGTTGTTGAAACTGAAAAATGTATACCCCACCACGGTCAGCTTTGTGGTAATGAACCTCTTGGAACTTTGTGAGGTTGGTCCTCGAAAGATAGACAGAGTTCATTACTAGGATTTTGCCAGATGATTTTCTAGCTGGGTAGAACCTGGCTTAGCCTTTGAGAACTCTAGGTAGAGTGAGGTACTGCATTAATTTACCAAATGGCTTAGGACCTTTCAGAATACAGGTGGAATTGCAGTTTTTTAAAAAAATGTGGGTTTTTTTTTTTTTTTTTTGCCCTCTTGAACCGGACTATTCAATAGTTCATGGATTTGTGATTTCCTCACCTTCTCCATGAAGCCTTTCCTGAGTTCTCCAACTGTTAGTGTCCTACCTCTTGAGTCACCTTATATTGAACTATGTTGAATGATTTTTATTCTATCTAAACATCTTTGCATACTTGTTGTCTTCTTCATTAGAATATAAGCTCTTTGAGGTAAGGATGGTTTTATTCTTTGGCATTGTTTCCCCAGCACCTCCCACAGGTGGCCCTTAACAAATGCTTATTGTTTGATTGACTGGGTTGATTCATTGGAATTGATCCTGACTATTCACTCCTCCATTGGAGATCAAAAGATCCTGCCATTAGTGTGCTGGCCTACTTTGGTGGAATAAATATGTCCTTCACTTTGGTGTCTTTTCTTATTCCCTTAATCAGTAAACTCCAGTGGTTCTACTTCTAGGATCAAAAAGTTTTATTTACCGTTTTAACCCCTTTACAGCCTGGCTTCAAGTTATTTCCTTAAAAATTTTTATTTTATTTTATTTTTACTTTGAACTTAACAAACACAAAATAAATGAGTGTTTCTATATACATTACAAAAGAAGAGAGAATGTGTATGAAACTGAAAATGTCTATTACATATGGGTTGCTTTCCTTTTTTTTTAAGTGTATAAAATATAACTGTCAAAGCTGTCCTGCTTTTCTAGAATTCTTTCTGGTTTTCCTTTTGTGGGTTTCTTTCTTTGCTCCCTCCCCCTTTTTAGAGGTGAGAGAATCCTATTATTCTCCCTCTTCCCTTCTGCTTCTTCCTAATTGGGAAAAAAAAGAAAATAAAACCCTAGTAACAAATATCTGCACTCATGCAAAACAAATTCCCTTATTGATCATGTCCAAAAACATGTCTTATTCTGTGTCTTGAATCCATCATCTCTCTCAGGAGGTGGGTAACAGTGGTTCATCATCTGTCCTCTGGAACAGTGGTTAGTGATTGCATTGATCAGACTTCTTAACAACTTTTTCTTTAAAATGTTTCCATCTTACCTTTCCAACCTTATTGCACAATACTCCTCTTCACATATTCTAAAATCCAGTCAAACTGACTTTCTCCCTTCAAAAGGACATTCTGTCACTAATCTTAATGCTTTTGCATCCACTTTCCTTCAAATAATACACTGCCTCCTATCTTTTGTCTCTTTGAATCCCAAGCCTCCTTCTAGGTGCAGCTCAAGACTGTTTTCTTCATGAGGTCTTTCCTGCTTCTCCTGCTCAACAACCTGGTATTGATTTTGTATATTTCTATATGAATGTACATTGTCTCTGTACATTGTCTCCCATATAAGAATGAAAGCTCCTTGAAAGTAGGGTCTATTTTCACTCTTGTCTTTGTATCTTCTGCGCTGGGCACATAGTGGGTATTCAACAAATGCTTGTTACTAGAGACTTATATTGTTTTTCAACTGATTACATGTCTTGGTGCAATTGGGCACTTGATTTATATAGCACATTTTGTCATAGATTCAGAAAATATCAGTCATTCAAGGAGCCCAGATTCAGAGCAGTGCTTGAAAGAGGAAAGGAAGGAGAGGAAAAGAAGTTTACCTTTTTAATGTACCACTTCACTATGAGTGTGTGCCTTTAGTTAATGGAGGCATTGACTAAGGTGGAAAAGAGCACTGAACTGAGAATCAGGAAACCTGGGACCCAGTTCTGGTTTTGTCATTAACTAGCTCTGTAACTTTGGTCAAGACAGAAATGCTCTGGGCTTCAGTTTCCTCATTCACAGCGTGAGGGGGTTAGGCTAGATGAGCTTTAAATTTCCTTCCAGCTTTAACAGCATTTTTAGTAATGTGGAAAATTCTAGAACATCTGCCCCCCTGCATTTTTACTCTTTTAATTTCCTCTTCCCCCCTCATATTTCCCCCTTTAGCATCCATATTCCATTTTCTTCCCCCTCAAAATGGCAGGTGGGTGTTGTCAGGCTGCAGCCCTGGGGAAATCATTCCAGTTCATTGTTCATTGCCCACTTTGAGCTCTTATTGTGAGACAATTGTTATTGTTTTGGGGAGATAATGACTCATTGAGTAACATCCTTTATAGGATGCCTGCCTTTGAATGATGTATGGTCTTGGGGACACTTGATGTGTATTTAACTATTTGCATGGGGAGGGAAGTTAGACTTAGAAAATGGTTTGTGGTTTGGCAGAAACATTGAGTGAATTTAAGGACTCTCAGTCGAGAAATATAATTCCATGTCACTTTTTTTTTTCTCCTTGGCAGTTTGAAGCAGATGTGATCTGGCTCCCATCTGTTTCCTGCTGTTGGAGAGAGAAGCTATCCTCATTTTTCTCCAAGTAGTACAGTTTTGCTTTAGATGGAAGGCCTCACTTTTCAATAGACCACATAGACCCTCCTCCGGCTCTTCTGGAAGTCTGATATGGTAGCAAAAGCCATGAGTTTAATGCCCTTTGATTTTCTTTTTCCATAAGTTTTATTAATATATTTTGTTCTATATTATCTTCATTTCCCAATATATCTTTTCTCTTCCCCCTTCCAGAGAGCTGTCCTTTATCAGAGGGAAAAAATTTAGAAAAACTAACCAAAACATCAAAGAAGTCTGATATAATAATCAGTGTTTTGCACCCACAGCCTCCTATATTGGCAAAGGTGCCTTCACAAGTCTATTCTTTTAAGGCCCAAACTTGGTTATTATAATTCCACAGCATTCAGTTTTGATTGTTTTGTTGTTATTTACATCCATTATTGTGTTCATGATATGCATTGTCTTCCTGGTTCTGCTTACTTCAGCTTGGTTCAGTTCACATAAGTCTTCTCATGCCTCTCTGTATTTATTATGATTGTTACTTATAAGCACAGTAATATTTCATCATATTCTTTGATGCAGACATTTCCCAGTTGCTTCCAGTTCCTTCCTACTACAAAAAGCACTGTTATAAATATTTTCATGAATATGAGACCTTCTGGTCATTGACTTCCTTGGGGATGTGTCTAGTAGTGTAATAATGTCCTATAAATTTCATTTGGTCCTTTGCTTCTCCTTTGGAGTCCAATTTGAACCAAATCGGGGTGAGGTGAAATCTACATTGTATTGGTGTGGAATAGCCATCAACACATTTCACTCTGACCACTGTCCATTTCCTTTCTGTCAGGAACCCCTGAGAAATTAGGTTGCTTCTAAATCTGATTTGTGATTTTGGGTCTGTGCCAAGGTAGACCCAGTTATTTGGTATCTGGTTTGTTGCAAAAGCCCTGAACCCTTTCCAGAAGCAGATCCCAACTGAGGAACCCCAGTGGCCTTTACCTTTTGGGATGACTGGGACACATATTTTTGTAGGACTCCATTACCCTCTACTCTAACATTTACCTTTCACAGAGCTCTGTACATGGAGGGCTACACGGGGAAATGCGTATTGGGGATTATATCAGGTAAAGTTTCAGATTTGTTAACCAAGTTGTAAGTAAACAAGATGACTGATATATCACCTTGTGGTCATAAAACCATAGATTTTTAGGTTGTTTTTTTTTTTTTTGGAGAGCAATTGGGGTTAAGTGACTTGCCCAAAGTCACACAGCTAGTTTTTTGTGTCAAGTGTCTGAGGTCGGATTTGAACTCAGGTCCTCCTGACTCCAGGGCTGGTGGTCTATTCACTGAACTACCTAGCTGCCCCTACCATAGATTTTTAGAACTGGAAAGAACCTTTGAGATCATCTAAGATCATCTAAGCCAGCCAGAGGAAGACACTGGGGCCTGAGGAGGTTAGACTCTGCTAGTAAGTGTCATGGTCTAGTGCCGAGCTTGCAGTCAGGAAGACTCATCTTCATGAGTTAAAATCCAGTCTCAGACACTTAATAGCTGTGTGACCCCAGACAAGTCACTTAACCCTGTTTGTCTCATTGGTAGGATGAGCTAGAGAAGGAAATGGCAAATCACTCTAGTATCTTTGCTGAGGAAACCCCAAATGGGGTCACAAAGAGTTGGACACAACTGAAAAAGGCGGACCTTCAACAATAAACTCTGATTCCAGGTCCAGGTTTCTTTGTACTGTTCTACCTGGAACTAGGACCTTATATTTTTCAGACATAGTGCAAGCTGAAAAGTGACCATCAGGCCAGACAGTATCTAGGGAGCCACATTTTTGAGCTGCAGAATGTCACTAGTATTTCAAATGGAATCCTGAGGCAGTGGAGTATAATAAAAGTGTGGGAATCAGGACACCTGGATTTTGAGGCCACGCTTTAGTGCTTTTATCCACTTTCCTCTCCAGCCTGTTATAGTCCTTGAAAGCCTAGCTTAGAGACATTTATTTGTGCAATATAGTAGAAAGAACTTTGCACTGGAAGTCAGGAAACCTGGGTCCCAAACTCCAGCTCTGTTTTATGACTTTGGACAGGTCACAGAATAAATAGAATTTCAGAGTCAGAAGGGACCTCAGAGGCCATCATGACCAACTCAAAACTGAAGAGTAATACCTCTCTAAAACATAGTGGAGGGGAGGGTGGTTCATATACCTTGCTTCAAGGTCCTTCAGTAGGTGGAACCCACTTTCTGAAGCAGCCCATCCACCAGACATCTCTGATTATTAAAAATTCTAATTTGGAGCTTAAATTTGCTTCTTTACAACTTCCACCAACTGCTCCTAGTTTTGCTCTCTGCACTTGTGCATTATTAGAATTTAAAGCTGAAAGAAACTATAAATATTATCACTCTACAGATGAGGAAACTGAGGTCCAGAGAGGTAAATTGTATTCAATCTGACAACCTAGATTTGAATCCCACTCTGCCATTGACTAATTGGATAAATCCCTTCCATCATCTGGGCTTCAGTTTCTCATTTCAGAACAAGAGAGTTGAACTTTAGGGTCACCAGGTTTCTTTTCTGCATGAAACCTCTTACTAGCCAGGTCCTGGGTCTGTAAGGGGAGGTGATTAATTTGCTTATGTCTTTCACAGTCCAGAGCCCATCTTTGATTCCCTTCCTCTGCAGGGCTCAGTTCATTCATTCAGATTCTAGTCTTATGATTTCATAGATAAAACTCTGGAAGAAGCTCCCTCTACCAATGCAGGTACCCATGCCTTCTGTGACATTTACAGTCTGAGTTGCCTAGAGCAGCAAGAAGTTAAATGACTAGCCAGGAGCCAGATGCCTCTATGTGGCCACTGTGTGGCAGAGGTCGCACTCGAATCCAGATCTTCCTAACTTTGAGGCTAGATCCTTTTATACTAAGCCATGCTATCTCTAATTTTTAATAGTAAAAGTAATCATTAATTTATATAGTGTTTTGAGGTTTGCAAAGAACTGGGCACTATCTTATTTGAACTGCACAACAATCCTGTGAGGTAGATATACTACAGACATCATAATCCTCATTTTACCGAAGGAGTCAGTGAGATTTAGAATGATTAAAGTGAATTTGTCCATCTATGCTAATAGTTCATATGTTTCCGATATGAAATTCAAAGCTAGGTTTTACTAATTCCAAGCCCAGTTTTCTATCCATGAAGATATACTACCTTTCTCTTTGCATGTTCTCTCTCCTCCCATCTCTATCTCTCCTTCCTCCTGGTCTCCCCTCCACCCCATAGAGCTACGTACAAAGTAGGTACTTAATAATTGTTTGGTGAATGATTGTTTGAGTGCACACCTGCTTGTTAGCTGACATGGAGGGGTTTTGCCTGTGATGGCCTGGACATGTTACCACTAAAATGTAGGTGTCTTTCACTTCCTGACTTGATGCTGAATTCTGACTCACTCTAAATGCTACCTACTTTTCTTCTGGAAACCAGGCTTCCTATGAGTCAGCACTATTGATTTGGGAGAGCCTGGGAAGGGAATTTACAGGAATTCATAGGGCTGCAAAGTACTGGAAAGAAATCTTCCAGCCCAGCTCTCTTTTTAGAACTTTCTTTAGGCTTCAGTTTCTTCTGTAAATTGTAAAGGATAGATCATAGAATTGCAGAGGTGAAAAGGGATTTTAAAGGTTATTTAGTCCAACCCTTATCCAAAGCCATGAGTCTTTTATTATAATATGCCCCAAAGTAGTCACACAGCCTCCACTGATGGGGATCTCACTATATTCCAAGGCAACCCATTCTTTTTTTTTAAACTAGCTTTACATTAATCCCTGCCCCCCCTTTTGAGTTGAAATATGATTTCTAGAAACTTCTACTCATTGCTTTTAGCTTTGCCCTCTAGGGAAAACCAAAGGAAGTCTAACCTCTCTTCCATTTAATAACCCTTTAAATACAAATAAACACAGAAAAATCCCAAACCTTGACTATCTTGACTTCTCTAAGTTTTCTTATTTCTAGAATAACTATATTTTGGAGTTTTGGTTCTTTCTAGACTATTGTCTAGAGTTTTGTACAGTTAGGTGTGTTGTTCAGTTCCTTCAACGATAATGGAGAGGTCAAGTACTGATTACTACTATTACAAACCTGTCTAAGCCTCTAAATCTCTTGACTTTTACCCATGAGGGACTTTGTTAGACTCTAGATGAACTGTATCTCATGGTAAAGTTATAAATATTTCCCAAAATCTAGGTAAATGGTGTCTATAGCATTCCCCAAATAAACTAATGGAGTTACTTTTTAAAAAATGGAAATGAAATTAGTTATAGCCTATAGACCCTTTATGATCACAGTTTCCTTTTCTAGATATTTGCTTACCATTTCTATAATGATACATTTTAGCATTTTGCCAGGAATTGGAGTCAAGCTTACTAGCCAATAGTTCGAAGGTTCATTTTTCCTCTTCCTCTTTTTTCTTCTCTTTTTTCTCCTCCTCTTCCTTCTCTTCTTCCTCCTCCTCCTTCTCTTCCTCCTCCTTTTCCTCCTCCTCCTCCTCTTCTTCCTCCTTCCCCATTCTCCTCTTTCTCCTCCTCCTCTTCCTCTCCTCCTCCTCCTCTTCTTCCTCCTCCTCCTTTTCCTTCTTTTCCTCCTTCTGCTTCTCCATGTAATTCTACCTATTACAATCTTTTGAAATCTGTTCTCCACAAACCTGGGGTGCATGTCAGACTATTCTTGACTTTCTTCTCTCTCTGTTATGAAGTCTAAGATATAGTGATGACTTCATCCCAAGGTTCCCATCATTAGCCACTCCCTCTTTGTTGCTAAGGATTGTGTCCAGATCCAGATCCAACCCCTTCTTTACCTTTTGAAAGATGAATTACCAGTAAGGCAAGTTAAGAAGTTTATTGGTTACCCTGCTTTTTGCTGAGAAAGTGCTCCAGAAGAAGCCCAGACAACATCCCTGCCAATACTCTTTTGTATTGTACTCATACCAGGCTTATGATCTGTTTCTCAGACTCCTCATCCATTTCTTATTTCTATCCTGGTTGATTCCAATGGCAATGTTACCGTTATTTCTGTTTCCATTTTTTACCCACATGCTCTCTATTATGTGTACCCCATTATTCTTATATGAATATGGCCTTTTTAAGAAAAATTAAATTAAATTTTTAGCATAAAAACTTCTCTTACCACTCCCAAAACCCCTTATAACAAATATACAGTCAAACAGAACACATTTCCATATTGACCATGTCCAAAAATATATATTTTATTCTGCACCTTGGAATCCATCCCTTCTCTATCACACAGTGGTTAGAATACTTCATCATCAGTTCTCTCAAAATGTGATTGGTCACAGTGTTGAATAGAATTTTTAAATCTTTCAAAGTTACTCCCCGTATAATGTTATTATTATGAAAATTGTCCCATTTCCTTAATTTTGCATCATCAGTTCCTGCAAACCTTTCCAGGTTTCTCTGACACTCTCCTTTGTTATTTCCTATAGTACAATGGTATTCTATTACATTCATATACCACAATTTGTTTATCCATCTTCCAAGTGATGGGCATCCCCATATTTTCCAGTATTCCCAATTTTTGCCTATCCAAAAATTGCTTCTATAAATATTTTTTGCAGAGTTTAGTAATTTTGGGGTGTAGTTCCAAACTGCTTTCTAGAAGACTGACCCAATATAAGCATATTTTCTTAATATACAATTATATCATCTCCCCCTTAGACTAAAAGCTCCTTGTGAGTAGGAATTGTTTTATTCTTTGCATTAGTATCACCAGTGCCTGGAAGAATACATAATAGGTGTTTAATAAATACTTGTTGATTGATGAATGATTTTTATCCCACCAAATCTCAGTAATACTTATGAAGTCAAATTTGACTCCTTTCGTTAGGATCTGGTTCACCTTGATTGCATTTGTGTTTTAGACATCCTGGGCTATGAGTTTTGTATTGCCTACTCCTTCCTTAGATTTGTCTTCTATGAATTCTAGTCTCTCTACTGCTGTTCAACTTTCTATATTCTATCTGTTCTCTAGGCCATCTAGCATGGTGAAGACATAGCCGGTTTTCATTTTCTGCCCTTTCTTTTTGGTTTAAAGTACTTTTTACTTCAAGCAAATATACTCTTACCAACTCTTGTTAGGTTTAGTCCTTGGTCAAATGCCTGTCATTCCTGTTTTAAGTGAAGGCATAGAAACCTAATTTCTGTTCTCAGGAACACTTTTCTTAACCAGTTCTGCCATTCTTTTCTGTACCTCCCAATCTTGGACCAGCAGCTGAGACAAATATGCCAAATATAATCCTAAGGTCTTTAGTTTCTTGCCTAGGACTTAATAGTCTTTATAAATACTTTATATATTCCTTCTGACAGTATCATTTTTGCCACATGAATCAACAAACATGGGTAGTAGTCATTTGGTTTGACAAGTACAGAGACTGGATCTTTCACATCTTGGATACAAACTCTGGAAAGACTGTCCTTATAAAAGCTACTTCTGTGCTCAGGGAGTTACCATGCTACTCATTTCTTCCTCCTTCAGACTTAAATAAGTTTTTTTACAGACTGACCTTAGCTGGATGATCTCTCATCTGATAGTACCCACAACTCCACGGTGTTCGTTGGAAGACAAGTTGGTTTCTCAGAGGGTCCAGCTTCATTGTATTTGGAAAGTCTCTTATCTGTTAAATAACCAGTATTGATTTACCTTGAGTTTTTGGCCTATTAAAGCTTCATGGTCTTTTCTCATAACTTGCTTCTTAGCCGGGTACCCCATCCTGTACTTATAAAGTTGATATCCTGAACCCCAATTTTTTTGTTGTTGAGTCATTTCAGTTATGTCCAACTCTACATGATCCCATTTGGGATTTTCTTGGCAAAGATACTGGAACAGTTTGCTATTTCCTTCTCCAGCTTGTTTTATAGATGTGGAAACTGAGGCAAAGCTGGTTAAGTGACTTGGCCAGGGTCACACAGCTAGTAAGTGAACGAGGCCAGATTTGAACTCAGAAAGATGAGTTTTCCTGTCTCCAGGCCAGAGGTTCTATACACTGTACCACTTAGCTACCTGAACCCAAGTATAGGCTCCTAGACCAGAATCTAAGAATAGAACAGATTTATGCCTGTTAAGTTTCATTGTAACTTTTGAAGTTTGGACCACTGTTGAGGCTGTTGAGATTTTTTTCTGTTCTAGATATTGTTAGCTATTGTATTATCTTCCAACTTTAATACTAAGGAACTTCTAAACCATTCCTCTTAGTTTCATGAATCCATAACTTTTATAAGCATGACATCCATGCCTTTATGCAAATCATTGTTAAAAAATATTCAACCCGAGTAGACCAAGAACTGAACTCTAAAGTACTCCTAGAGACCTCCCTATAGATGGACATCAGTCCATAATTTGATACATTTTGAGTCCAGTTGGCTCACAATTTCTGATCCACTAAATTGATCCCATCCAAGTATCTATCTCCTTGTTCACAAAGACTTCATGAGACATTTTTGTACAGTTGTTTTGGAAGCCTATTGTGGTATTTCTTTCATCTGCTACTCTTGTGACCTAGGAGACTAGGTTTGTAAGACCTGATTTTTTCTTAATGAATACATGTGCTAGCTCTTTTTTTTATATCTTTCCTTTCTCATTACTCATGGACTGACCATTTAATTTTCTATTCTAAAATCTTATCAGGAATGGAGGTCAAGTTCACTAGTCTATAGCTCGAAGTATCCAGCCTTTTTCTTTTGTGAAAACTAGACAAAGATTGCTAACTCCAGTTTTGTGGCCCTTCTTTACCAGCAGTAGCACACTCAACATATTCATGGGTTCTTTTGTTACCTTGAGACATAGTAACCTGAAGACACTTGGTGTACCTGGGTGCTCTCTTATCTTTTAATTTTAGTTCCTTGTTAACCACTTTTATCCTACATTTCTAATTGGAAAATTGTTGTCTTTGATGGAGAAAACAGTAGCGGGATGGTAGTTTGGCAAGTCTTATTCCTCGCTGTCTTCCATTATCTTCCAGTCCCTTCTTTGATCTTCATCCTGCCTCCAATGTAAGCAAGCTGCCATGGTTGTGACTGCTTTAAATCTGGCCTATTTCTTTGAAGTCTGGATTCAATCATCTAAGCTCCTCTGGCTCACTGAGTTCATATAATATTTTTTTGGTAGGTATGGGACAGGGGAGTGGAAAATGTGCCCTCTGTTATGAAGCCTCGGAAATCTTAGAATTCACAGAAAATTGGGACAGTGCCAGATAATGTGAGAAGAGATAATATATTGCATACATTAGAATTAAATAGGATGACCTTAGAAATCATAGCAAACTCTATTTGGAAAAAATACAGAAATGAATGCAAAATCTATTTTCAAATACCTTGAAGAGAACAGAGCAATTAGATAATGACCGGAATGCCTTTGATAAGGAATAAAATCCTGCAAACTAATCTAATTTCATTTTATGACAAAGTAATAGTGCTCTCAGGCCAACTGAAAGCAAAAAATAACCTTTGTCTTGACTTTAAAAAGGCTTTATATTTGGTCCTGTATAATAGATGCATTAATCCATAGTATGGGTAGAACATAACCATCCATACTCAGGATTCTTTAAGTAGCATGGTTTGGTGGATACTGTGCTGGACTTGGAGTCAGAAAGACCCAGGTTTGGGTTTTTGATCTTAAGATCTAGCTGAGCATTTCATTTAACCTCTTAGGGACTCAGTTTCTATATTTGTAAAATGGATAATAGCAATTACCTCACAAAGTTGTGTTTGTGTGAGAATCAAATGAGGTGAATATAAAATGCTTTGTGAAGCTTATATTTGAATATATTGAATATTTGAACTGCTATTACTACCATCGCACCACCACCACCACTACTAATCACTTAGAAATAAACTTTGAATATATAGTATTGGAAGTATTGTCCTACCCAGAAATTGGTTATTCCTGACTGTAGATACCTGGTCCTGGCTAGAGATAAAAAATATCTGGATATTTAGAAATTGTAAATTCTCATTAAAAATATGTTATTCTGGGGTGGCTAGGTGGTGCAGTGAATAGAGCACTGGCCCTGGAGTTAGGAGGACTTGGGTTCAGATCCAGCCTCAGACACTTAAAACTTTCTAGCTGTGTGACCTTGGGCAAGTCACTTAACCCCAATTGCCCTCCAAAAAAAAGCAAAAAGAAAATTAAAAAAAATAAAAATAAGTTATTCCATTATTTCCTTCCTTGACCTCTCCCCTGGCAAAACAGTACATGGAAATTTTGAATAAATTTCAATCATACACACACACACACACACCCTTTTTTTTAAAGTATCTTTTTCAATCCTAAAGTCATTGTTAATTGTTTTTAATTTTTTATTTGAACAATATCAATGATTCTATTGGAATGAGAAGCACCATCTTTTTCTGGCAACAGAAGTAATCCATTAGTCCAGTTCTCTTTCCACTGACTTCTGTCAGGTCTAAGAATAAGAGTATATGTCACTCTAAATGCTTTCACAGGGCCAGATTCTGTCAGAAGATCTTTACAGCTTTTTTTTTTCTGCTTTTTGGAGGGGGGAAGATAGGGCAGTTGGGGTTAAGTGACTTGCCCAAGGTCACATGGCTAGTTTATGTGTTAAGTGTCTGAGGCCGGATTTGAACTCAGGTCCTCCTGACTCCAGGGCCGGTGCTCTATTCACTGTGCCACCTAGCCGCCCCATCTTTACAGCTTTTGCTCATCATTGCCTGGTCCTAATTCTGGCAGTTGGGGTCTTATGTTTTAAGAACATTTTCAGCTTCACATAACTGTGACTACTACCTTATAACATGTCTGAGAGGAGGTATTTGTTTCCTTCCTTAGCTCTGAAAAATAACATTGGAGCACTCTAGCTATCCTCACCTCTTCGAATTCCTAGTTTCCTTCAAAATTCAGTTTAGGCTCCTGCATGAGCTCTTCCTTGATCTCCTTAGCTGCTAATGCCCCTTTCTCTCCCCCTTCCCCCATTACCTTGTGTTTATTTTTGTTTATTATTGTTTTCATATATATATATACATACATATATATGTATACACACATACATATGTATATATACATACATATATACATATATATGTATATACATACATATATACACATATATGTGTATGTGTATATATATGTATATATATAGAGAGTCTCCTCCAATAGAATACAAACACCTTGTGGGTATTACTTTGCCTTTGCCCCCTTTGTGGGCGTCCTCATTGCCTGGCACGTAGGGATGGAGGTGATAAGTACTGTAGCCTTTTCTGGTATAGGGAACTCCCAGGTGAGGAAACACTGTAATAATGCAGGCACACATCTTTGCAAATTTATAGTTGTAGAGTTGCCTAGAACACTAAGTTCAATGACTGACCCAGGATCACACATTCAGTATTTGTCTGAATCAGGACTTAAAGATCTTCTTGGCTTTGAAGCTAGTTATTTTTCCATTTATCTTTATACATGTCATGCCTGTCACAAAAGCAGCCACTTTAAATGAATACTTTTTCATTGATTTGTCTCCCCAGAGGGAAACTTGGTATTTTGCTGCACATAGTGTTTTTTTTTTAATACTTCATGGTTTTATTTTTAAAAGTGTCCTCTAGCCTTTCTGGCTTGGTTTTTTATAAGTGAGAAAAAAAGATAGGAAGAAAAAAATCTAGGTCTCAGTGTCTGTGTAAGAACTCCATGATGGTCTTTTCCTGTCAGCAGTGAAAGGTCACATCTTCCACAGTACATAGTGACCTTGGCAGTCAGACTTCTTTGTCACTCATTCCAACCTCTTTTGAAGCTCATCATTAGTCTAAAGTTATTTTGCATAGGCTACTAAAGATTCTTTCAACAGCCTAGCAATTCTTAGGCCTCCTAAACTTTTTTTTAAAGGAATTTTGCCTTTAAAAAATTGTAGAGCATTTTGAAATGTATTTGAGCAGAACAGAACAGTGGTTTCTCCACAGGTGAGTGCACATATGAGGCAGTCTTCAGGATCAAAGACTTAGTACTAGAAAGGAGATCATTTAGTCTAATCCTCTCCTTTTAAAGTTAAGGAAGATACTGAGACAAATTTTCAATGGAAAATAACCACTATAGAGAAGGAGTTCTTAAGTAGGGATCCATGGACCCCTTTGAGTTAAAGGTCTGTGGATAGATTTTGGAAGTCTGTGAATGTGGAAGGAGGGGAAATGACTTATTGTTCACATGTTGCCTTCCCTTCTAGACAGTGAGCTCCATGAGAACAGGGATTGGCATTTACCTTTCTTTGTATCTCCTTTGTATCCCCAGTGCTTAGGACAATGCCTGGCACAGTGCCTGCTGCCATGTAGTAAGCGCTTAATAACTGAGTAGCCTTTGGCTTCCTTTGTAAGTCATGCATTTTATTTTATGTATTTAAAAACATTATTCTGAGAAGGGATCCATAGACTTTACCATCTTTGCATGTTTCTCATTCATAATCACTGTTATGTCCAGATAAGACTCTTGCTTGTCTTGGAATTTGACCTTTTATATTAAGGGTTCAAGGTGTGTTTTCAGTCACATTCTTTGAAAGTACTGAATTTGGTATCAGAGAGCATGGATTAAAAATCCTAGCTCTGTGGCTTAATACCTGTGTGACCTTGGGCAAGTCACTTGACCATTATTTACTTCAGTTTATCCATGTCTGCAATGAAGAGGACTAGATCAGAGGTGTTAGACTCAGGGGAGCCTCCAAAACTCCCCAGTGCTGGCTAGAACCAGATTAAAATGTAATTGGAAAATATTTAACAAAATTAATATAATAAAAGATAGATAATGTTAATCTGTGGTTTTCTAAATCAATATATGTTCACAGCTAGACTAGATAACCTCTGAAGTTAATCAATCAGTCAATCAGTCAGCCAGCCAGTATTTAATAAGTGCCTATACAATTCTGGGCACTTTGTTAGTGAAGTTCCTTTTCACTCTAAATCTTTCATGCTATGAAAAAGAAAAGGTAATTCTCTTTGCCATTTAAGATTTTACAGCTGTCAGAATCATTCAAAAAGCATAATGAGAAATTTGGCACATTTCTGTTCTCCATAATTAATTTTCTTTGATTTGTGAGGCTCTGGTGACTAGTATGTCTATTCTTTGATTTAGTAATCACCAAATTTATTGAACTCCTTGGTTTAAGGCACTGTACTTGGTGCTATATGACTAATTTTTCTCTGTATTACCAGAATTTACACTGTGTTTGGAACCTAGTAGGTGCTTAATAAATGCATTTTGATTAAAATGGTCCCTCATGATAAATTGAATCAACTAGGAAAGTCCTGAAGAAGCTATTTGGATCTTATATATTTGGACATATTTTCCGTCTGTGTGGTGGTACAAGTTTTCCATGTATTGTGACTGTAGTAGGCCAGGGTTTCCCAGGTCAGTCTGGTAGCTCCAGTTTAAGACTGAAATGAAATGACACACATGCATAGTCCAACTAACAGTTAGCAAAAATAAATTTTACTTATCTGTATCGGGGGAGGATTTTTAATGAGGACAGAGTATCAATTCAGCTGAGCACAGCTTTCAATAGCCTGTGTGGTCATGCTACTGCTCAGAATGCTGAGGAGGACCCAGGTGATTGTTTGTGACCTGGCTTTTGTAACTAGAACTCCAGGAGCCTACATCAGCAGCCTTTAGTCCCCTGAGCCAAACAGGTGTCCAGAACAGTTTTAATGTTTTTTTAAGGAGTCTTTGAGGGGGACTCCTGGAATCCTCTGATTACAGGGACAGAGGTATTATATATCAGAAGTGTCAGCCTCAAGGCCCACGTCAAAGTGTGGGCCAGACCAGATTACAATGTAATTGCAAAATGTATAACAAAATAACTAAATAATAATAATGCTAATTTATGGTTTTCTAACTCAATATAAAACTCCAGGGATATTTGAATCCCCTCCCCCCCATGGTATAATTGTCCACCCTGTACAACGTATATTATCACTATGTACAAAGGGCACAGGGCCTTTACACTGTCTCTTTAGAATTTATTTGTCAGTGTGGTGCATTGGAAGGAACATTGGATTTAGATTCGAATTCTGATGGCCACATACCTCTTTGATTTTGGGCGAAACACTTTACTTTTTAAAAAGGACTTCATTTTCTTCGTCTGTAAAATAAGGGAGTCGGATCTGATGCTCAGAATTCCTTTCCAGTTTTAAATGTATGTTGCTTTGATCCTACTTTATGAGGAGATTTTGCTGCGTTTCTTCCCTGCTGTCTTATTTTCAGGCCCAAAGGAGCCACATTGAGAAAAGGCCATGTTCTCTGAGTGAAAATAGCCATGTCCTCCTCCAGTCAATAGGTATTTTATCAAGTTTTTAAGAACGCTTGGCGTATGTGGTGAAGGTTAAACATGATTTTTGCTTTCAAAGCAGAAATATAGAGTCAGGGTCAGATATTCCAGAGCTCTATCATGCATTGTTTGCTTCCTCTGAGAATAATCAGCAGTATTTGTACTTTTTCTTGGTGGGAGGAAGCAGCGCATGAACATTCTGCTCAGTGGCCTGTTATCATGGGAATTTACAGCACACATTGTTGGAAATAAAGTAATTTGTGTACTATGAACATAAATATGTACAGATAAAATGATTAATAGAGTACATTAAGAAGGAGGGACAGATAATGGATTGTACTCTTAAATTGAAGAATTCCTTATGCTTATAAGGGAAATAGAGAGAGTAATGGCATCTTGGAAGAGTCCCAGATTTTTTCAGTTGGAAGGGATCCTTGAGGCCATATAGTCCTATGATCCATGCCCAAAAGAGAATCCTTGTTACAACACACCCAATAAATGACATACAGCCTTCACTTAAAGACCTTCAGAGAGGAGGAATGGACTAGCTCCCAAGGTGAACTATTCCACTTTTGGATAGCTCTAATTATAAGCAAGTTTTTCCTTACATCAAACTTTAATTTTCCTTCTTTCAATTTATACTCATTTATTCTGGTTCTGTCCTCTGGGACTGAATTCAACATGACAGTCCTTTAAGTACTTAAAGCTACTGTGCCTTTCCTAAACCTTCTCTTTTTCAGATTAAATAATTTCCCTTACTTCAGCTGATCCTGATTAGGCATGGGCTCCAGGACGTTTACTCTCCTAGTGACTTTCCTCTGTATGCCTTTCAGCTAATCAAAACAGACTGATACTGAGTATGGGTAGCTTACAAACCTCTGCCCTCAACCTGCTACACCTTTTTTCCCTTGATTCATGGCAATGCCTAGTTAACAAATTAAAATAACGCCTCTGGGTAGTTACTCCTTTAAATCTTACTCCAGTGGAGAATTCAATATAGTAGAAACCAGGGAAGAATTGGCATATGAGAATTGACATGTTAGCAGTATTTACTTTAATTTAATTGGTTAATCATTTATTCCTGTTTTTCAGTGATTTCTAGTCAGCTCAAAATAATTTGGGTTGAATTGCTCAAGTCCTTTGTTTCTCTTCAAGAGTGAAGGCATAAATTCCTATGAACCAGTCTTTCTGGTATTCCAGAGCCAAGCTTTCTAGGTAATTACAGTTTTGGTACGGCTTTATCTCCTGTTATAGAAATGAAACTCCTTGTATTTTAAGCTGGTTTTCCTGGTATTAGGAGTGGTGGCACCCTAATATTGTCATTTTATTTTATGACACCTCTTATCTGTGAATTTTATCATATGAGATTTGACCAGCAGTTAATGAGACTAATTTCATAAGCCACACATGGACACCTGTTTATTTACTGTTTAGCCACACCTTCATATATATGTGTGTATATGTATACACACACACACACACACACATATATATAGTGAAAATAGTCGATTAATGTTGTCTTTGGCACATCTGAACCTATTCCCTATGGACCCACTTCTCTGCCCATAAATCGTAGAATTGTAGATTTAGAGCATAGATTTGGAGGCAGAGGTGTGCTGGTAAATATTTAACAACAGACTCTATGAGGGGGGAGGGGGATGTAATTATGACACATTTTTTTAGTTTAATCTGAATTATTAACATTTAAATTTAATTATTAATATTTCTACTATCACTTCTTAAGTCTAGACAATCAAAAAGACAATAAATCAAGCCCTGATTTGTAGCCAGTTGCTGATTTTGAAGTGCAAATATATTGAAAATTTAGTATTTGGTTCTCCCTAGGTAGTAGGAGCTGGTTCCGGCATACTGGTAATGAGCGTTAATCTGTTTAAAACCTCTCATCTGGTCCAACTCTGACTAAGATCCAAAGCAGTTAAGAGACTTAGCTAAGGTCACACAGAGCCAAGGGTTATATCTTGTTTCTCTGACTCCAAATCCTGTGATTGTTTCTTTGAATCATGTGTTATCCCTGGAGTAAAGTCCTAGCCAACCATTGATTGTGAAGGTGTGTGTTAATGGTCATAAGAAAGAAGCCAACATGAATGGCTAATTCAAGTCTTATAAGCACTTATGGAAAAGAAGCATATATGCTTTTTTGGTAATGAAATGAATAGCATCATCTTCATAAATAAAGGCTAATAAACACTATGTCCTCATGTGTGTGGCTAGCCAACTATTGCTGCATGTCCCATGTTTTACATATGGGGAAGTCAAAAGAGAAAAGAGTTAAACTTCACTTAGTCTCAGGGAATGTTAGTGAAATTCTTTGGACTGGTGTTGGGTCCAGCTCTTTTGTGTACCTCTCTGGGGGAGAACCTAGATACCATCTTTCTGTTTAACTGTTACAGGTTTATGCCTTCTGGTTTCATTTGTAATGAGAAAGTCAATATAGATATGGTTCAGTTCCTTTTGTGGAACAGCAGTTTGTTGGCTCAAAGTATGATTATAGGGTTAGAGCTGAAAGGGCCCTCAGAAACCATCAAATTCAATACCTTCATTTTAAAGATAAGGAACTAAAATCCAAAAAGGAAGAAGTGACTTGTCAAATTCATACAAATGCAAGTGAGGGAGAGCCAAGATTTGAACCCAGATCTTTTGACTCCAGATCCGGTGAATACTCTTTCCACAGAGATTGTATGATGAGGGCACCAGCAGATAAATAATTGTGGATTTGGCAAATGGTTTTGAGACTAGGGTTGGTCTGGTCTCAGACACTTACTACTGTGTGACTGTGGGCAAGTCACTTAATTCTGTTTGCCTCAGTTTCCTCTTCTGTAAAGTGAGCTGGAGAAGGAAATGGCAAATCACTTCAGTGTCTTTGCCAAGAAAACCTCAAATGGGGTCATGAAGAGTTGAACCTGATTGAAAATGACTGAACAACAGCAACAGCTTCCTGACTCCAGGCCCAGAGTTCTGTCTACTGTGCCTCCTAGCTAGATTCTCTTTTACCACTGTCCTACTTGAGTTTCCAATTTAGCTAATCTAGTTCCATTTTTCTTATTCTGAATATTTTTCTCTTTGATAGAGGAAAAATATGAAAAAATATGTATTGAGTATCTCAGTCATCCATTAACATTGTCCTATGATCTAGGTAGGAGCTATGGTTCTGACAGGGTCTTAAGAGACCCATTGCTTGCTGATGGTGGAAGGAGAGGAAAGTCAGTTGCTGGAGTGGTAGGTAACATTTTTGGAATCTAATTTTTTAAGACAGAAAGAGGAGGAAGTTGGGTAAAGAGGAAGAGGGTGTTTTGGAGGAGCCTGGATATGCCATGAAGGAAAAACCCCCCTCAGGATCTGGGTGGGGCTACTAGGGGTGGGGAACCTTTGGCCTCGAGGCCTCTTACCACAGTAGAGCATTTTGGTATATTGAGGCCTCAGTGGAGAATCTTCCCTCTTCCCTGATCCAACAGGTTTCCTATAGGGGGTGGAAAAAATGACATAATTTAGTATCCAGAGCATCTGTAATGTTTTCTGTGGTTCTTGTGTTCCTTAGGTGGCTAACAGGAGCCTTCCTGTGCTGATGTAGCTGCAGTGGCTAACAGTCCCCAGTTCTCTCCAGCACTACAAGTCAGTGCTGGTGTGACAACCATTAAAGCATGACTCTGGCCTGATGCTGAATGACAGCTAAGCCTATCAGTGACAATGGTGGAAGGAAGGGAAATGTTGTGGGCAAAATAACTATTTCTGGAGCCCCATTTATACAGAAATCTTGCACATGTAAGGTTAAAACATTGAAAGGTCTGGGGAATTTAATTCAGGTATTAAAAACTTTTCTCTGCTGAAATTTTTGTCATTTCCCAGAAGAAGTTATTTGACACATTAGCCCTTTTGCTACTCTCTTTCTATAAAGAGCATTGAACCAACCTCCCCAAGGTCTGAGAGAGACCATCTTTGAAAGTGAAGTGATCATCCTTTGTTTAATAATCAAGAATGAGTGTGAAACACAGTTTCTTTGTATATATTATATAAGAAATGAGACATTATTTGCCAAATGCTAAAGAGTACATTATGACTTTGTTCTTTGTTGGTATTTGTGTTGTTTTTAATTGCAGCTTTTAAGATTCATTTTGAAAGACTAGAATGACAATCCAGCTTTTAAAAAGATCTCAAAATCTCAATTGGAAGGAACCTCAGAGATCTTCTAGGCCAACCTATCATTGAACAAAGAATCCTTTGCAACAAGTGGCCCTCCAGCCTTGACTTTAGGATCTTTAGTAAGGGGGAACCCACTACTTCCTAAGATAGCTTATTAAGTTTTATTGATTTCTCTTGTTTTTGACACCATTCATCTCCTAATATCCCCTCCCCCCATCTCCAATGAAACCTTCCTTTGTAACAAAAACACAGTTAAACAAAACCAACATGACTGATAAACAGCTATATTTGGTAATATATTTAGCATTCCCCACCTGGCCTCCAACCTCTTTCTGCCCAGAGGAGGGAAATATTTAGGGAGCACCATTAATAAAGAGTGTTGGGTCTGGAGTCAGGAAGACCTAAGTTCAAAACTTACCTAAGATACTTACCAACTGTATGACTCTGGGCAAGATATTTACCCTCTGTCTGTCTCAGTTCCCTTAGCTGTAAAATGGGGATAATAATATACCTCCCTCTCTTGGGGGGTGTGAGTAGAAAATAAGATAATATTTGTAAAGTGTTTAGCACAATGCCTGGCATGTAGCAGGTGTTTAATAAATGTTAATTATGATGATGATGAGGTATTTTTTCAGGACCAAGATTCATCACCATGGTACCTTTTATGCTTCTCTTTTCTAGATTAAACATCCCAAATTCTTAGAAACCAGTTCTTCTACAGCACAATGTGGAGGCCTTTCGCCATTCTGACCATCCTCCTCTGTACTTTCTCTTTAAGGAAAGAATGTTCTTCCTAAAATGTGTTTCTCAAAATGGAACACAAACTCTCTAGGTATTCTAATCATAGTTGACTGTATCAAGTCATATGCTTCTCTAGTGCTGGATACCTATGCCTCTTTATTGTAGTCTAAGATTGCATTAATTTTTTCTTTGACTGCCATATCACAATGTTGAATCATACTGAGCTTGTAGGCCACTAAAAACCTCATATCTTTTTCCCCCCGGAGGAACTGCTGTCTGGCTATACCTCTTGCATTTTAAGCACACACACACACACACACACACACACACACACACACACACAAATCATACTTGTTTCCTTGGTGAAGTGCCTGTAATGTTAATGGGATATAAGATCTTCTCTGCCATTAATGGGCTCACATGGAGCCCCTTAAGGGAAGCTTTCTTAGGGGAGGCTTACTTCTAGGAAGGCTTGCTTGTAGGAAGCCTTTCACACCTTTTGTTAATTTCTGATTAGGCACTGAGTCACCAGTGTTGTGATACCCTCTGGCTCTAAAAAGGGTATATATACTCTGAGGTTAGCATTTTGCTTTGGGGCTCATTGGACTAGTGTTCTTGTGATTTCATGAGATGAGACTCTGGATAGCTGTTCAGGAGCGCGGCCTCCCCCCCCCCCCCCTTTTGAAAAACCCAGATTTGCTGCTGCTCTCTCTGGTAGTTATGTATGTATTGCCTTGGTCAGACAGTTGCATCTGTCTGTTGATCTGTGCTAATTTCTCAGGCAGAAGCCCTGTCTGTTGGTCTTTATTTTTCTCTGCCTGTATTTTGTCTATTTTCTTTGTTTGCATTTTCTCTGAAGTTCAGGGTGCTGGTTTTCCCCCTGAACCAATGAATGTAATTAAAAAAGATTGCTGACCCCTTGAACAGCTATTTTTCCTAGTAAAGCAGATCTAAGAACCTATACCACCAGCCATCCTGGGTATGCCAGTGTAGTTGTTGTGACAGTGCCCAGGAGTAGGAAACATTGGGAGAACTCTTAATGTGACTCTACCACTTCAGTGATAGGCACATTTTTTTCTCTTTCTCTAATCCATTTTTCCACCCCAACCCTTCTCCTTGGTTTCCTCATTCCTTTTCTCTGTCTTCTCTTCCTCCTTCCTCTTTCCTCCAGATGTCTAGGCTGCCAACAATACCTTAGAGGCATTGTTTGGCCCCACCCATGACTCCCTGACTAAGGAAAATGCTGGGTAGTCTCTCCAAGCAGTATGATCTAGCAGAAAGAGCATAAGATTGGGAACTAAAAGATCTGATGATAGTTTCAGCTCTGCCACCTACACTGACCATGTCTCCTAGAAATTAGGGAATTGTTTTTAAAAATTATTGCATCTACAAAAAAGCTACCTTTTAAAAATATTAAAACAAACTCCCATTTGTGTTTATTGGATTAGTTTCGAAAGAGCATGATGAAACATGCTTAATATCTATATATCTATATGTAAAACTGACTGCCAATCCCACAGGTACCATGAAAATTTATGTTTCCCCCTTTTCCTTGTATCTCTAATCCAGTGAGATATTGAAGCAATGAGAATAGAACAGCCTCTTCATATGCAAGAAGGTCAGAAAACTCTGTCTTTATCAGACCCATGGGGGAGGAGGCTGCCAGTTCCTGAGAAGAAGGCCTTCTCCTTGTTCAGAAGGAGATTAAAAAAATTCCTTGAGAAAATCTGTATCACTTTGTGATTACTCCCCCATTTTCTTCAGCGGCTTCTGCAGGGCTCACAGCATCTGCTGCAGCTGCTCGGAGGTGGCTGTGGGACCAATTCGTGGGCAAGATTCTTGTAAGGTGAGGACAAGGGGTCCCTCTTAAACTACATGGTGGTTTGGGAGAGGCCAAGAATTGTGTGAAATATGTTCTGTGGCTAATAAATGTTTCTGGTGGGTTTTGTTGGTCTTTTGTGTCAAGTTTAATGTTTCCAGGGATTTGACTGAGGTTGTAAAGTCTGATATGAGTACTCTTGACCAGGGTTTTCAGACTGGGACTTTTTGCTGGCAAATGTGGTTTTTCTTTAATGTTTGAGAAGTTATTTAAGAACCCACGAAGTGATAGGATTTATTGTCTGTGAGATGTCTCAGTGCATAGCTTGTTGGGAGGCTTAAAGAGCTGTCTAAGTATAAGTTACTGTGATTACTCTCCCAGTTTTTTAGGAAAGAAAACCATCTCTGAAGCTTTTGAGCATATGAGCAGTAAAAGCAGTCATTTTGTTCTATTGTTCCATCAACTTTTCTATTGATTTGAACTTCAAGTTCAATAATAGAATGAAAAAGTTCGTGTTCATACTGCTGAGTTCCAGGTATAACAAAGTTCTGAGTCACTACTGAAATACATATGTTCAACAGAAATTTAGTGTTGAAGTTAATTTATTATATTTGCCTGTGGCAGAGAGATTCTCCAACTGGTGGTTCCTACTGACCCATCTTAGCTTCGATGGAGGATTTTTTTTTCTGGGGATGAGGATATGGTACCATGGAAAGAATTATGGGTTCAAAGTCAGAGGACCTAGGTTTGAATCTTGATTTTTCTGCTTACTACCTGTCTAGGACCTGCTACCCCAAGAAACTTTTCCCAAGTAGTGTCCAGTACTCAGAGCATTCTTGCTCTCATCTTTTGAGGGGGCAGTGAGAGAGAGAAGGAGAGAGAGAGAGAGAGAGAGAGAGAGAGAGAGAGAGAGAGAGAGAGAGAGGAAGTGCATGGGGGAGAGACAGACAGAAACAAAGTGAAAAGGGGAAGGGAACAGGGATTTATTAAGTTCCTGCTATGTATACAGCACAGTGATGGGTGTTTTATAAATATTGTTCAATTTGATCCTCACAGCAACCCTGGAGGTAGGTGCTATTATCATCCCATTTTAGAGTTGAGGAAATGGAGGCAGAGGTTAAGTGACTTGCCCAGGGTCACACAACTAGTGGGTGTCCGAATTTGAACTCAGATCCCCTTGACTTGAGACCCAGTGCTGTATCTACTGACCCATCTACCTGTCTGTGTGTCTGAGGCAGAGGGATAAAGACAGGAGCTGAAAAATGTGTGTGTGTGTGTGTGTGTGTGAAAGAGAGAGAGAGAGAAGTAAAAGAGTATGAGAGAGAAACTGTGACTATGAGGAGGAGGAGGGGAGGAAGGAAGAGACTGAAAAAGACAGATAAAGAAGGTATGTGTGCCTGCATGCCTGTATGTATGTATGTGTTAACACCTTAGGTATTGGTCAAAGAGAGAAATGTCTGGGCTTCTGTGTCCTTATTGGAATCTTCCTGATCTATAGATGTCAGGGGGGAATTGAGGGCACATCTTGTGCTGATAAAATTATTAGATGGTGGCTGCAGTTGGGCCCTAGGCAGCAACAGAGTTGTCCCAAAGTAGAATGGGTCCCCTTCAGTGGTATAGGCTTCTCCTCATTAAAGGCTGAATGAATACTTACTGGGTATATTGTAGAAAGGATTCCAGTTCAGGTACAGAACCACTGAGGCCCCTTCCAACTCTGAGATGGTATGGGTACTCATGTATTGTACCAAGGTTCTTACTTGTCTCTAATAGCTTGTGAGAATGACTTGGAAAAGATGCAGGTACCTTCTGTGTTCCAATTTTTTGAAAACTGGTAATCTAGCCTATGATGCATATGATGACATTCTACTAACTAATTATCTAGAAGCATGCCAAATGAGAGCATTTGAATATTCACTTTATAATACCTTTATCAAAACCTATGTTCCCCTCTTCTCTTCCCCTTCCCTTCCCTTTAGTCAAACCTGATACATCATGTAGATTCCCATGTGTTAGATGCCAAAGAAAGCTAAACTTTGTCAAATCTCTAATTGTATTTATATCATCTTAGAAAATAGAGAGCCCAGGAATGTTGGGAACATACTCCCTATCCAATCAGTCACCAAATCTTTTTGTTTCTACCTCTACAAAATCTCTTCCATCTGCCTTCTTTTCTCACTCAGCCTCCATCCTTGTTCATCCCCTAATCACCTCATCTAAAGATTGCAATAATTAGTCTCCTTACCTCATCTCTCATCATTCCAATCCACCCTGCACATAGCTGCTAAAGGGATTTTCCTAAAGTGCAAGTCTGACCACATTACTCCTTCACTAAACTCCAGAGTTTCTCAAGTATAAACAGTGATGTTTGACTTTCTGAGCTCTTTATAATCTTGCTTTACAAGCCTTATATATTTCTCCTCTTTCCACGTTCTGTGGGTCAAGCCAGACTGCCCTCATACATGACATTTCCTCTTAAGGTTCTGTGCCTTGGCACTAAATATTCTGTGCCTAAAGAGCACCCCCCATACCCCTTCCATACTCCCTTTACCACTATCTTAAAATCCCTTGTTTCCTGCAAAATTCAGCTTAACTTTTACCTGAAGCCTTTTCTGATCCCCACCCCCAGCTTCTAGTGCCCTCCGCTACCTGTAAGTACCTTATATTTATTTTTTGTATAATTACATATAGGCATATTTTATTTCTTTTTTTATAGAATGTAAGCTCCTTGAGAGGAGAGGCTATCTCATTTTTGTCTTTCTATCCTTAGCTCCTGACATAGTGTCTGGAACTTTGGTAGGTATGTTACTGTAAAGTGACTTGATTGTTGCCCTTGGCCAATCTCTTTTTAAAGAGATTGTGTGATGGGTAAAACTCATCTGCCTAAATTCTGTCTCATAGTACTAGGTTTCAGTTTCCAAAGATAGATGAGGCCTATGAAACATGTATGAGTACCTCAGAAGACATGCTTTGTATTTTGTACTTGGAACCAACTGAATACATGTGATGAGGTAAAAAAAAAAAAAGATAGACTTGTCATCTAGTGAGAACAAAGTACAACCTGGACAGCCTACAGTACTTCATAGGCATTCTTGTAATCACGGGACAACATGAGAAAAACCTGAAAAAGCTGGTGGCCTCCTGGGGCTAATTCATGAGACAACATAGTGGGGACAGGATGGGCAGGCTTGGCAGAGCAGGCGGTCAGAGTCTGTGAAGGTTTGTACAAAAGATGCAAACTGTATCCTTTCCCTTCTGACATGAATGGTAGAGTACTGAGTTATTACAGTCCTTCAACGTGAACTGAACTTTTATCCAAAGGCTAGTATCTTATGATTGACCACCCCAATGGGCTCAGGAAAAGTGAACTTCATAGACCTGGGGGAAAAGACTAAATAGAAACTGCTAGTATGCATGCTATCTGCTTGAAATTTCAGTGAATTTGGTCCTAGGTGCTGTAACTGGAGAGTCTTTCCCAGCTGCTGTTGTAACATCTTCATAATAGCTAGTAATTATATAGCACCTACTGTGTGACAGGCTAACAAGCTTTATCTCATTTGGTCCTCACAAGTACCCTGGGAAGTAGGTCTATTATTATTATCATTACACATACTCACATACATATACACACATGTGTATATAGATACATGTATATGTGATGTGTATACATGTGTATATATGTATGCATGTGTATATACATATATACATACACATACATATGTAAACACAAATGAGGGAACTGAGGCAAACAGAGGTTAAGTGACTTGTCCTGTCATACAAGTGGTATGTGTCAGAGACCGCATTTAAACTTAGGTCTTCTTGCCTTCAGACCCTCTATCCACCAAGCCCCTGAGCTGCCTCAGTAAGTGGACCATTTCTCAGGCTTTCCCCACGGTCTGCTATGGGAATTGAATGGGTAGCTTGCCAATGGTTCCTAACTTACTTGAATTTTGCTACGAAGTTTCAATCTGGGTTGAAGTAGTCATGTGTGCTGCAGAGCAAATCTAAGAAAAATGTCTGATGTCTCTTTAATTACTAAAAAGTTTCACATCTTGGGCTGATGTCATCCCCTTTTATTCACCCCTTTGTTTATTACTGTATTTTACAGGCTGCCACACCCTCTTTTTGTGTGTGAGATAATATGCTTCGATTTGTCCCCTTATCTTTTGCTTCTGGAGGAAGAGCTCAGGTCTTCTCTTTTCATTGTTAATAACTGTTAGTTCCTTGTGGTGCTACAGAGCTCATTTTTGGAGGGTTCCTCCTCTCCCTCAACCCTACTCTGCTGCACACATTTGTTAATTCCTGTTCCGTCTGTCTCTCCAGTCATTCTTTCCATTCTGGCTTCAAGGATCTGCTCCTTACCTTTCTCTTAGCAGTAAGGTATAATGGAGAACTCATTTGCTTGTGAGACCAGAGTTTTAACTTGCCAGTGGCTCTTCCACCGACTTATTGTGTGACCTTGAACAAGTGATTTCACAGGACTGTGCCTTGGTTTCCCCATATGTAAATCGAAGGAATTGAGCTGTATGTTCTCTAAGACTTTCTTCTAGCTCTATAATGACCTCTGAGTATGAGATGAGAGTAGCATTCAGGCTAATCTCCCCACCTCCATTCTTTGCCCATTATAATTCTGCTTGCACACTTGCTACTACTCTGATCTTCTTAAAGCCCAGTTCTAATTGTGTTATCTTCTTGTTCAGGAATTTTCTGTTGTCTTCCACTATTGACATATTATTATGTATAATACTTATATTGTTATATATTAATTAATCAACAAGCATTTATTAAACACTTAGTACGTGTGATGCACTGAGCTAAAAATGGGGGGGTATAGATACAAAAGTGAGACAATCTTTGCCCTTGGCGAGCTTACATCCTCCTAGGGGGATACACTATCTTCACAGATAAGTATATACAGAAAATACACAAAACAGTGATTTTGGAGTAGGAAATTAATCTGAGCCTTGAAGGGAACCAGAAGTTACAAGGGGTACACGTGAGGAAGAAGAGCCTTCCAGGCACTGGGGACAGCCTGTGCAAAGCTAAATAGCTTTGGGTGGAAGATGGAATGGAGTGCATTGGAAACCATAAGCAGGCCGGCTTGCCTGGAACATGGAGTGCCTTTAGATGAGTAAGATGTTAGTCTGGAAAGATAGTAAAGTTTGGAGCCAGAGTGTGAAGGACTTTAAATACCAAACAGGAATTTCTATTTTTTCCTAGAGGCAGTTGGGCACCACTGAAACGTTTGAGCAGAGGACAGCTCAGATTTGAACCTTAGGAATATCACTTTGGCACTGTGTGAAGAAAAGACTGGAGTCCAAGGTTCTTAGGCTGTCATTCAAGTCTCTCAATACTTTACCATTCCAGTCTTATCTTCCAATACTCTTCCTTCATGTACATTCAACACCATCCAAATGGCTACTCTTTATTTTCCTTTCACTATAACTTGGGTTTGAAATGCGTTCCCCCTTTGTATTCAAGTCTAGTCCAATTCCTGATCACCCTATAAGGCCCAGTTCCAGTGCCGTTGCCCCCAAGATATTGCCTTTATCCAAAGCAATCTCTCACACTCCATACTTTAGTACCTCTCTTATTACGTGGTCGTTTACATACAGAAATAGCTACAATACAAGATAAGGCATTTCTGTAGCAGGAGTTATAAGCTCCCTATGGGGGATTCATACATTTAGTAGCTCTGTGAACCTGGAGGAACTTTTGGTCCCCTGAGCCCTAGATTCCTCTTCTGTAAAATGAAAGGTTTGGAACAGATAGCCTCCAAACCTCCTTCCAACTCTCAGTCCTATAATCTTAGAACCATTTTGTTAAAGTTTCCAGCTATAATGGGGGCAGAACCAATACAAAACATTTGTGTGGCTTGGGTGAGATTCAAAAATTGTTAGTCTATCAACAAGGATTTATTAAGCTGTTACTATGTTCTAGGCACTATGTTAAGTGCTGGGGATACAAAAAAGTACAAAAAACATAGTCTCTGTTTTCAAGGAGCTCACATTCTAATGGACAATTGTATGTACACACACATATCTCTTTTAAAAAAACTTCAAAAAAAATTTTTAAATTTAAAATTAAAAAAAAATTATGCCTCTTCGATGTTACTGCCCACTGGAGGTATTGGACACTTACAGTAGCACATACCTTGACTTTTAACAAAATCAATCATTGTTCCATGAATTGTAGATTTTATGGCATTAATAGATATGAATTTTATAAAAAGAATATTGAAATAGAAGCAGCATGCCATAGTTGATAAGAGTACTGACCTTAGAAACAGGAAAATTTGGATTCAGATTCTTTTTTTGACACTTACTACCTGTATGTGATCATGGGCCTCAGTTTCCCCACTTGTGAAATGAGGGGTTGGACTAGATGGCCTCTAAGTTCATGTCTACCTCAAAGCTCATGACCTTATCTGTAAAGGGACTACTTGACAATTCCTCTGGATATCTTTTTTAAAAAATTATATTGCTATCTCTTATTTTTATCTCTCTCTTATTTACAAATAAATTCTTCCTTCCTTCCCTCCCTTGAGAACTATTTCTTATGACAAAGACTAAAAGGGATAGAGAAAAAGCAATTTAACAAAACTAACATATTAACTGAGTTTGACATGTAATGTTCTATATCTTTAGTTCTTTATCTTTGCAAAGAAGGGAGGAGGCTACAGTTTGACATCTCTTTGGGCCTAAACTTGGTTATTACAATTATACTGTATTCAGTTTATTGTTGTTATTTTATGTAGTTTATATTGCTGTAGTTATTATATATGTTATTTTGGAGATTATTCTTACTTCACTTTGCATCTATTCATATAAAATTTCCCATGCCTCTGTTTTCTTTTTAAAACTATTTTTTAATTTTAGACAAATACTAAAACTTAAATATATAATAAGAAAAGAAAAAGAAACATTATAAACTTAAATATAAAATAAGAAAAGAAAAATACATGTCATAAGCACAGCAGAACATAGGAGAGAATTCAGAATATATAACAATAACATATCATTTCAAGAAAGCCTGTATATTAAATACTGTGCTTTATGTTGAAAGCTGTCCATCTTTTCTTTGCTTCCTTGTAGGTTTTCTTTTGTTCTTTGCTGTATACTGTTTTCTTTATATGTTTCATTTCTTACATTGATGTAATATTCCATTACATCCATGTACCACAATTTGACTAACTATTCTCTAATTAAATGATACCTTCTGTATCTGTTGTCATGGACCCCTGGAAAGAAGATGAAATGCTAACTTAACTGTAACCTCTACATTTCAGTAGCTCTCTAGGAAGGGGAAAAAAGGAAATAAGCATCAATATTGTCCCTACTATGTACCAGATACTATGTAAGCACTTTAAAATTGTTATCTCATTTGATCCTCACAACATACATAAAATGTGAGGTAGGTGCTATTATTACCCCCATTTTGCAGTTGAGGAAACTGAGGCAGAGAGTGGTTATGTGACTTGTCCAGGGTTACATAGCTATTAAGTGTTTAAGGCTGGATTTGAACTCAAGTCTGCCTGACTCTAGGCCAAGGTCTCTATCCACTGTACTACCTAGTTTACCAGACTGACTGACTCAAGTAGGGCCCCCAAATCTTCCATACAGCAGAGCCTCTTTCTATTTTCCTTTAAATGTATTCTTGGTTTGATCATTGGTGTTTTTCAGGAAGTTTTTAGTACCCACCATCTCTGTCTCTTTTCTTATGAGCATTTAGGTAAGAATCACATTGGCTAGGAAATCCACTGGAGACCCATCCCTACCAGCGTAGATATCTTTCCTGTCTTCTGACTTTGTTTCTTTTAAAAACAACCTCTGGGGCAGCTAGGTGGTACAGTGAATAGAGCACCGGCCCTGGAGTCAGGAGGACCTGAGTTCAAATATGACCTCAGACACTTGACACACTTGCTAGCTCTGTGACCTTGGGGAATTTACTTAACCCCAATTGCCTTGCCTTTCCTCCCTCCATAAAAACAATCTTTATTGTACCCTGGCCTTCAGCTTGACAGCATCATTCTGTTCCCTCCTTGAAAGATCATATCATATTCTTCTTTCACTCCAGTGCTTATCTGGCTCAAATCCTTGGCTAGTAAGAAATGTCTCCCTGCTAGGCTTGTTATTACACTCATTTCTCTCTTACCCGCTCCCCCCCCCATCACACCCCACAAAGATGAATCATGTGAGTGCCCTCCTCCCAAGAGAAATATTGCCACTGATGACTCCATCCTCTTATAGAAAAATTCCTGAAGGGAGAAGGATCATACAGTCTGCAGCACATATGTATTCTCCTTGAGCTGCTCTGGTGCCAGAACATTTTCCTTCCACACCAAAAGGACTCCTTCCTAAGAGTCTCATCATTAACTAAAGCTTAGGGGCTGCCTCAGCATTGAAAAGGCTTTAAAATTCAACAGCCATATAGTAAGCTTTTACTGTGTGCAAACCAACCAATGAATAAGTATTTATTATCCTTCAGTGTGCCAGGCCCAATGTCCTGCATATGTGAAGACAAAACTCAGTCTTAAGGTCATCTTAAGAGGTTTATATCTATGTGTGTCTGTGTGTCTGGGTATCTGTAATGTTAAGGGGATTTGAAGATCTTCCCTGCCCCAATGGGTCTCGCTTAGAGCCCAGCAAGAGAAGCTTGCTTAGGGGAGGCTTGTTTTTCAGGAAGGCCCACACCTTTTGTTATTTGTAATTAGGTGGTGGGTCACAAAAGTTGTGATGTTCTCTGACCCTGAAGAAGGGTATATATACTCCAAGGTGAGGTTTTGCTTTGGGGATCACTTGTGGGAAGAGTTGTGTGATTTGACCAGATGAGACTCTGGGCAGCTGTTGAGCCCCTCAAGCTTTGAAAACCCAGATGTTGGTGCTTCTCTTTATGATAATTAACTGTATATATGTAGCAGTCAGACAGAAGCCCTGTCTGTTGATCTGTTGAGTTGTGTTATTTTCTCTGTCTGTATTTTTTGTCTGCTTGTAATTTCTGTCTGTATTCTCTGAAGTTCAGGGTGTTGACTTTTGCCTCTGAACTAAATGAATGACATATGTTTGATTAAAGTAAAATTGTTAACTCTCTTTTGAGTTGCTTTCCTTTAGAAAATCAGATCAAAGAACCTGTACTAGCAGCCATTCTGGGTATGCTAGAGTACTTGCTGTTACAGTATCTATCTCAGTGTTGAGATGGGGGACAGGGACAGCAATATATGGAAGTGGAAGGAGAAAATATGTCATATACCCAGGCAAAATTTTCTTTTCAACAATCCTTGGTGTGGTCTCAGATCTCTTTATATTCATATCCAGTGGAAGACACGTCTTCACATAAATCAATGGTGTTCAAACTTTATCATCTCACCTCCATTCTTAAGCTGCCCTTTCTCCCCTAGGATTTCTTGTTGCCACCACTAATGATTGTGTGGAGGCACTACTAAGCCGGCGTAGGCCCACTTGACATCTCAGTTAATCTGAAGGCTGAGTAACTAAGGGGAAAGTAGGGCTGAAGGCAGAAGGCACAAAGTTGGCCCCTTAACATTCTGCTCTGTGTGTGTGCATGTGTGGGGGTCTTAGTCAATATTAGCTATTTGTAGGAATCCCCAGTGCCAACCCCCACATGTAGTCTAAAGCACAGTAGTTTGAATCGATATAACTAGTTCAGTGAAACATCAGCCTCTAATGAGCAGATTTCCCTTAATCTATATGTTTTACCCAACCACTGGTAAAACCAGATCATAGCATCCTGAATCCAGAGCTAGAAGAGAACTCTACACGTCTCTCAGTCTGTATGCAAAGCTGTGAGGTTGTACAAGGTTGTACACTAGAGTGACTACTTGTTAATTTTGAGTATACCATCTTGCTAATGCTGCAGTGTTACGGTTTTGGGTCTAAATCAAGAAATCACATATACTCTCACCTAACACTTGCCTCAGATCAAACCTTAATAAAATATGGGATGTCCCAAAAGTCTTAGTGAAGTTTTAAGCTATGAAAGCTTAAATAGCTTCAACTTAAATAGCTTATGGCTGCACTAAGACTTTTGGGACATCTGTCAGGTCACATGGTTAATAAAGCTGTTTTACCCATTTTGTAAAAATTGACATTTAAAAGCCTGACAAATTAAGGAGTAATTTGCTTTAATGAAGAATTCTTCAGTTTTTCAGGTTTCTCTTGCAGTGCTTGAGAATGTTAACTGGAAGGAAAACTTGGCCATGGGTTTGTGCCAGTAAATTTCAGTGTATTGACAGGAATTAAAATTAAGACCAAATAAATGTATTCCTTCTTTCATGCATTAAACATTTATTAAATTGTGAACTATTTTTTTATGCAGACATTAAGGACAAATAAAACAAACAAACAAAAATAGGACACCACCGCCATAGCCAGCCCCTGTTCTAATAATACCTGGAATTAAGATCAGGCAAATTGTTTAAAAGCAAAAAACAGGAAGCTGAGGCAAGACATAAACCATAAGTTAAGTACACACAGACAAAAATGCTTATATTCCATGTGTGGGCAGAAGGAAAAATATGCTGGGGAAGGGAGAGTGATAGTATATGGGTGAAAGGTGAATCAGAGGAGGAAGTATTGCATTGCTAGGATGATAATCTGGTAATGATGGAGAAAGTGTAGGTGTGAGCATTATGACTAATAATGTAGTATGATAATTGTTGTAGCCAATCAGAGTAGAATATTTGGAACACTTTTTTAATATTAGGTTTTTTGTATCTAGTCATAAGCTGATCATTGATTATTTTCTAGGTTTGGGAATTTAAGAGCAGAGAACTTGCCTCACTCCCCATCAGAGATAAAGGATAATAAACCATCATTTCTTAGAACCCAAAGGATCCCAGTTGGCACTGGGCAGGTTTCTCAGATTCTGTGAAGCACAACTGTTTCCTTTAAAATTGTCAGTTCTTCTAGTGCATTTTAAGTATAATTTGATTTATAGAAATTTATGCTACATGCACATTTTCAGGAGCATAGAAGCATATATTTTGGAATATCTTTTATTCATAACTTTTGGTTTTGTATCACCTTTATTTCCAAACTTATCTCTTTATCTCCTTCTACTTATCAGGTAACTCCTTCTCAGTCCCCTTTGCTGGATTCTCATCTAGGTCTGTCTTCCTCAAAACTGCTTCATTGGGTGATCTCATCAGCTCCCATAAATATAATGGCCATCTCTATGCTGATGATCTCAAATCGAACCATTCTGCCCCAAGCTCTCTGCTGACTTTCAGTGTCACATTTCCAGCCTGTCTTTCAGACATCTTGAATGGGACGCCTAACAGACATCTTCTACGTATGTCTAAAACTTAACTCATGATCTTTCACCCTAAACTCTCCCCTCTCCTAATTTCCCTATTATTGTCAAGGGCAACACCATCTTTTTAGTCCCTCAGGTGTATCCTGGATTCTTTATTATCTCTCCTCACCTCTCCCCCACCCATGTCCAATCTATTGCCAACACATATCAATTTTACCTTTGCAGCATCTCTTGAATGAATTCCATTCTCTTTTCTTACACTGCCACCACCCTGGTGCAGGTCTTTATCAGCTCACACTGAGTTTCAAAGATATGTAGTGGTCTGCGTGGGTACCACTTCTAATGCAGATCATAACCCCTTTATCTCTTAGCCACTCTCTTGCTGAGTTGCGTTATTGAAACATTCATTACTCTGAGGATAGCCTCATTGATCTTAGCTAACTTTGGCCTCAGATGATCTTTTACAACTTAGAAGAACTTATCAGAGCTTGTACTCTACTGGCAAAGCCTTTGAGAACCTAAGGGACACCTCCATATAATGAAGAGGCCTCAGAGACAAACAAGTGAAAGAATTAGAAATGTGATATGATAAGTTTTTTATCTAAAATCATATTGAGATAGGCTCAGAAAATCCATTTGGGGGAAGAATCCTATAGAAAATCATTTTAACTGATACATGTTCATCTCAAAGATATCATAGAATATTAATTATAGTTTGTTACTAATAAATTTTCAGATAACTTTTTAGGAAAAGTTTTCTAAAAATACTTTTTCTTTCTACCATACTTCTGATTTTGTATAGTTTTCTTGCAAGTATTATCTAATTTTCTAATAAAGTAAAAAACCCAAACCTTTGTGAAAGGTCAGATAGGTATTGTTATTTATGTTTGATAGATGAGAAAGCTGAAAATCAGAAAATTTAAGGGATTTGCTTATGATCACACAGCTAGTTAGTGGCAAAATTCCCAGTGCATGCGTTCTGAATGTGCTCTTAGAACTTAGGCCTTCTTACTGTACTCTATCCATTATACTATGAGAAGTGAGAATTCACATTCAACAGATGTTCATTAAGTTGGTGGACTGACATAACCTTTCTTAGGTGCCCAATCTTACGGAATTCCTAGAGGCTCTTCTCTGGACTTTTTAAAAGGAAAGTCACTATACCAAATGGGAATCAGTGCTCAGTATAAAAGATTCCTGTCATGTGTTCCTTTTACTTTCTGAGTTATATTTATAGCATACACTGTAATTGGATAACTGTATCCTTTAAGTGAGTGGCAGTGTAGTATTGGACGAGGGATATTAGGGAAGGAGCAGGATTGAGCTGAAGAAGGAGGAAGGGAATTGTAAAGAAAATTTGAAAGTTGTTGAGACAATATAATCACTTAGTAAGACAAGGGAAACGAAGTTGTATGTGACTGTCAAGATGATGATTAAGAACCTAGTAACTTCAGAGGGGAAGACACCCATAAACAATTGTCCAGGGAGAATACTAGTAAGAATGACAAAGGACTGAGGATGGAAAGCAGGGTGAATTATACAGGGACCTGCAGAGAGTGTTCAGTGTTTATATTTTTGATGTGGCTAAATGACTGCTATCTACACTCAAAGTGGAGATAGGTTTTCTTCCTAGAGGAAAAGGTAAAGATGATCAAAGAATTCCCTTCCTCTTTCTAGGTTATCAGGGAGAATAAAGATTTCCTTTTAAAAACAACAGAAGGGCTTCAATGGAGAAACAAAAAATACAAAAACCCAAGAGGCAGAGAGGGAGTCCTGACCTGTGTCAGGAGGTTGGAAGGTGGAAAAATGTGACTCAGAGGAGGAAGAGAATTAGGGTCACTCATCATTTGGAGCTAAGTAACCACTATGAAGCTTTTCCTGAAGATAAGGGGGATGAGCCCTTTGAAAAAGATGCAACTGCTTACTCTCTGGAAAATGAGGTAGATACACAGATCCTGTCAATGAGAGACCATTCAGTAAGGATCTAAGTAAACAGAGATCAGTAATAGTGTTTTGTAGCTTCCTGGCAAGGGGTAAATAAGGCAGCTAACCTGATAGCAATAATAGAGAAGTTTGCTGCCTTCCCTAGACTATGAATCCAAGATGAAAGAGACAATCTTTCAAGATCTGTCAAATTAGATGACCGTACTACTACTCACATCTGGTAAATTATGTGGGCAGAAAAGCCACACAAGCCAGTTTACAGACTCCTGGGCAAGAAACTCAAGACTTGAGGGACATGATGGTATTTTCATCACTGCTGCCTATCAAAGTCAAGAGCTTTGGAAGAGAGACTATCAGACTTGGAAATAAATAGTTGGTTAAGAAGATGTTCAGTATAAATTTCTAGATATTGATTTGAAATAAATCAGCTGAATTTCTGGTTGAGAGATAGAATGCATCCAACAGGAGATAATAAGATTGTACTTGCCTGTAATCTTGCAGAGCTAATCGAAAGAGCCTTAAACTAGATATTGAAAGGGGGTGGTGGAGAGAAAACCATCCATATACATTCATGTAGCTAGAAACTTAGAGAGTAGTAATAATTTAGGAAGAAAAAAGACCAGCAGAGATGCTTAGTAGAGATAAAAGGGAGAGCAGGGCCAGCATATTATGCATTAAGATACATTCAAATAAGAAAATACAGTGAATTCGTAAAGTATCAGAGATAGCCAGAAATTCACAGGAGATAAAAATCCAAGAAAAGAGTCCTGGATATCATATGCATATTTGTAGTGTATAAAAGCAAGCACAATGAACTAGAGATTCGAATGCAGTCAGAGAAATTTAACCTTTGGATACTTTGATACAGAGAGATACTTTGACCAAGTCACTCTGAGAGTTGTTGGGATTAGACCCATGATCAGAATATAGCTCTATAAAATACATTTATTTAAAAGAAACAGAATAGGCAAAAGGGAAAAGAAGGGCAGGGTATTATGTATTAAGAAAATATATTCAAATGAGGAAATCCAGTAAATGAATGAAGAAACATGGTAGACAGACTGCCTAAACAGAAAGAAGAAATAAATGAAGACTTTGAAAAATGTATCACAACCCTAACATAGAGGCATTAGATAGGAGTGATGGGGAGTTTTACTTATTTGACTTTTTGCTGGAGTTCTCTGCCAAAACCAGAGTAACTAATAATTTCTTGTCTTGCCTTAATGATAGCTTTGTCCTTCAAAAGGTTGAAAAACCAATGAGAAGAACCACTATTATAGATCTGATTGTCACTCACAAAGAAGAACTGATTTTTGGGCTGGGAATGCTGAATAGGAAGAGATCATCCTGTGATGGTCTCTCCAGAAAGAGAAGAACCCTGGGAATATTTTTAAATTTACCCTTGGTTTTCAGAGAGCAGATTTAAAAGGGTTGAAAGGAAGGATATATAGGATCTTATGGATTAAACCCAGGAATGATGACAGGATTTCAAAAATTAAATTCTGTTTATAAAAAGATAAATAATTCCAATGAAGAGGAAAAGGTCAATGTGGAAGGATGAGAACTCGCCAAACTAGAGCTAGGGTGGTATAGTGAATGGAGAACTGACCTTAGAATTAGGAAGACCTGGGTTCCAGACCCACCTGTGACTCTGGGTTATGTGACCCTGGGCCATGTGACCCTGGGCCAGTCACTTAACCCCTAGGTGATTCAGGCAACTAAGGCAATAGATTACAGAGCAAGTTCTGACCTGCATTGGTAGAGGGAGTTTCATTATTGGTAGTTTTCTATAACAAACAACATATCAAGTCTGGTTAAATTTTTTTTTCTAGATATTTTAATAAGGAAATCACATGGCATTTCTTCAGAGATATATTACTTTGGCCATTTATAGATTAGATCTTTCAGCATACCTTTCTGCTCAGGCATTGCTCTATATTAAGCCTTATGGTTTATTTTGAAGCTAAATGCTTCAGGAAGTATAACGGGAACTGTTCTTTAGTTAATAAGCTCATATTCCTCAAATTAAACTGCTTTTTATCTAATTTGGAAAATAGGCAAATTACTCTGTCTTCTCAGCTATAACTGAAACTGAACTATAAGACATCATAGGTCTTCTCTTGCCCTTCAACACTAACATTCTGTAGGTTTGTCAGTGTTCTTTGTTCCCTTGACTGATCTAGTTGGGAGAAATTTTGAGCCAGAATTGGATATAGGTCTAACTGTGAACAGTAGATAGCAGTAAACAAAAAATGAATGACCAGGGATTGAGAGGTAATAGCTAACAGTTTGCTCTTGGTAGGTTACCTGAATTCAACAAACATTTATTTTTTTAAATATATATTTTACTTTTTCCCCAATTATATGTCAAAACACTTTTTAAACATTTTTTAAAAGTTTTGATTTCCAGATTCTATCCCTTCTTCCCTTCCCTCCATTCTTCTTGAGATGCTAAGCAATCAGATATAGATTATACATGTGCAGTCATATAAAACATTTCCATATAAGTCATTTTGCACAAGAAGACTCAAGAGAAAAAGAATGAAAGAAAAAAGTGAAAAATAGCATGCTTCAGTCTGTATTCAAATAGGCAGATATTATGCTTCATCATTAGTTCTTTGGGATTGTCTTGGATCATCGTATTGCTGAGAATAGGTAAGTTATTCACAGTTCTTTATTGTATGATATTGTTGTTAGTATGTATAATGTTCTCCTGATTCTGTTTGCTTCCCTTTTCATCAGTTCATGTAAGTCTTTCCAGGTATTTATGAAATCATGCTGCTTCAAGAAGCATTTAAGTGCCCAGTGTACACAGAACATCACACTAGCAGTTGTTTGAAATAAAAACTTTAAATAACACATGTGACTGTCCTTATGGAGTTTACACTTTAGTGAATAGATACCACTCACATACAAATAACTGTGATGCAAAATAATACTTCATGAGGATGTGACTTTAAAGTCATGGTTAGTCTAATTTACTCCAATTATTTATTAAGTACTACCATGCTTAATGAACTTTATAAGCTCAACAAGTGGAGAGGTAGGGTGGGGAAAAGGGTATGTAAGGGAACAGTGTATATAAAACCTTAGAAGTGGGGAAAGTATGGAACATGTAAGGAGGATAGTGAATAGTTGTTTTTACAAAGTATAGAATGGAATAGTATGAAACAAAAATAACTTACTTTAAAGAGATTTACATAGCTCTAAAGTTCAAAAGGCATTTTTACATATCCTTTGATCCTAACAGCAACCCTCTGAATTAGGTGTTATCTCCATTTTATAGACAAGGAAACTGAGGTGTTATAATTTATGTAGCTATTCCTAAGTGTCTGGTGTGGGATTTGAACTCAGGCCGTTTTGGCATCGTCTGGTGTGCCATTCACTATGCCATGCTAGACATCCTCAGTAATTAGTAACATATCTATCTAACAGTTAAAATGTACGACACACTTTGTTCCAAACAATCCTATGTGAGGTAGGTAGCACAGATATTTTCCCAAGTTCACATACCTAGTGTCAGAATTTAAATCCATACTCTTTTGATTCTGAGTCTAGGGCTTGGAACTAGATGGTGTTGCATCTTGGTGGATGGTTGTGAATACCAAGGAAAGGAGTTTCAAGACTTCATTGCCCAATCTCCAGTTTTTTCCATATAGAAAATGATCTCTAACCTTCTTTTCTGATTTAAAATTCTGTGATTTTGTGACTTCTCTGAGATTTCTCTGAGCTAACCCTAGCTGTTATGGTTTAAACAATAGAGTGATTTGCTTATCCATCATTATTCCTTTAGAAAGTGACTGGCAAATTAGCTGCCTGAAATCCTTTCTGATTTCTTATGAAGTACAAATAAGTAACTATAACCAACCCATAGAAATCCATGGGACAGTGGGAAAAATACTGGTTTCAGAGACCAGGAATCCTGATTCAAGGAGTAGTGAGGTGGCACAGTGGTTAGAGTGCTGGGTCTAGAGTCAGGAAGACTGTGAGTTCAATTCTGATGCTAGACATTTACTAGCTGTGTGATCCTTGGCAAGTCACTTAACTGGGTTATATTTGCAACCACACTAGCACACAGGGTGGGCTACTAGCACAGGTTCTTTGATCTGCTTTGCTAAAGGAAAGAAAACTTTTAAAGGGGTCAGTAATCTTACTTTAATTTACAGAGATAAGTAGAAACTACAAGCAGAGAAATTAGCACAGTTTTAACAGACAGGGCTCCTACTGTCTGAATAAAGTAATACAAACATCTACATATACCACCAGTTTGGGAGAGCACCAAACCTCTGAGGTGTGTGTGGGGTCTCTTAGCAAATGACTACTCAGGTCAGGTCCAGGGAATCAAAAGGTCCTTCTCATAAGCAAACCCCCAAAGTAAAATACCAACCTCGAAATATATGGTTTTCAACTAAAAGGCTCAGAACCAGAAGGCATTACAACCCTCATTGTGCCTAATTATCGTAGTACCAAAAGGTGTGAAAGCCTTCCTACAAGAAAGCTTCTCCCTAAGCAAGCTCCTTAGGCAAGTTTCTTCCCTAGTGGGCTCTATGTGAATCAGGATATATCACAGCTGGGCTGGAGTTCAAAGCAGCAAGACGTCCATGATTAAAATACCTGTGTACCTTTAGACCTGGGAGCATGCCTCATACCAAGGGAAGAGGGGACACATGTGGTCACATAGGCCTGTTAATGGATGGGGAAGATATTCCTGTTCCATTAAAATTACACCTGTTTACCTCAGTTTCATTGTCTATAAAATAGGCTAGAGAAGGAAATGGCAAACCACTCCAGTATCTTTGCCAAGAAAACCTCAAAATGGGTCATGAAGAGTTGGATGCGACTGAAAGATGACTAAATAACAATTCCTGATTCCAAGTCCAGTGCCCTCTCCAGTAAACTATGTTCTGCTCAGAGTTTCTTCATATGTAAAATAGAAAGGGGTTAAGCCAGTTTAATGGCCTTTCCAGCTCTAAATCTATGATCTATAATACTTAAATTGAGCAGATATGATACATTTTCCACAAATTGCATTACAAATTCTGGATTTATTTCTTTGGCAAGAACTTGCTTGATAATAGTCAGCTAACATTAAGGTTTAATCAGAAAGGTGATTTAGTTTTTAAAAGAGTTCATACATTCAGACTTTGCAGTATTTTGTTGAGTTGTTTGCATTTGGACCCCCCTCCCCAACTGATTCAATCATGTCTTCCTGATTTTTTTTCAAAGTTGATTAAAAAATCACTCTAGATAGAATTGTTATAAATTGGATATTCAGATTTTTATGGTAGCTAGTGATTACTAAGAAAGGCATACAAAGATTTAATCAGCTCTAAGGGGATCCAGGAGCATGGAAACATGAGGTAGAAATGGGGTCATTTTAATACGCAGGATGGATTATAAAGTGAAAAAAAGAGAGAAAGCAAGCATAGATATTTTATGTTCTAAGCAGATACTTGATACTTATAGGGAAATAAAATGGGAGCTATGCTTCAAGATGTTTAAGTTAATGTTAGTCTTTTCCAAACTAATCCTCCTGATTGTCCTATTTTTGCTCTCTAGGGAACAAGAAAATGCCCAATATGGTCACATAGGGAGAAAGCCATATCTGAAGCATTTGTGTTCCTCTAAGGAGAGCTAACTTGCCCCTTTGTCCTAGTAAGGACTTCCTTCTTTGGGTTTCTGATTTGTGGGTTGAAGAATTGGGCTCATTGCCCTTGGAAGAGTGAAATGTTGTCACTGGGAGTCATCGCATTTTCATAGTAACCTTCAGGTAGGTGCTGAAGTTATTCTTCATCTGAGGGAGAGACTGTTTTGAACTGAGATTACAACTCAGTCTGTGCTGGTGCTGAATTTATTACTCTTAAGGATTTTATTAGTGTCTTTCACTAGGCTGTTGAGGATGGTTGGTTGCTTTCAGAGACAAAGTTCTAACGTAAAAACAACAGGGGTAAGATGGAGGCTGAAAATCGGGTACAGCATGTTGAGAATGTGGTCCAGACTTGGAAGATACACAGAAGGTAGAGATTAAGATGGAAAATGGAGGTAGGCCATCTTACAGCCAGGACGTACAAAGAAAGCAGAGATTAAAGACAAGCAAGAGGAGTCAAGAGAATAAAAGTAAACACAGTGCATCAACCAAAAGGAGACTTTGGAACTTGAGCAACCCTTGCCTTGGATAGGAAACCCTTTATCGTCTTTGTCTTGTAGGAGAAATCAGTGATTGACTTTCTGGGGTGTAGCTGCCATAGGGTGAGAGGTAGGAGGAGTAGGGTTTTTTGTCTTTTTTTTGCTTTTTGGAGGGGGGAAGGCAGGGCAATTGGGGTTAAGTGACTTGCCCAAGGTCATATGGCTAGTAAGTGTTAAGTGACTGAGGCCAGATTTGAACTCATGTCTTCCTGACTCCAGGGCCAGTGCTCTATTCATTGCACCACCTAGGACCCTGATGAGTAGGTTTTGTGTTAGGGTAAAGAAAGTAAATTCTCTTGCCTGAAATGGAGAGTGGGTGGTCAAAAATAGGGGCAGATCCTTGATGGTATGTTCTAGGTGTGACTTAGCCTCTCTGACATGATAGAATTTGCCTCTCTCTTTGGACAAGTCCTTGGTTACAAGGCTGTGTGGGAAACTCGGGATGCTTCCTCCCATAGAATGATAGTGATGTCAGACAGTGGATAGGATGTGGGACTCCCTTTGATTTTTTTTCTTCTTTCAGTGCCCAACAGGATGCTTATATCCAAATGTTTCATTATTAAGATTATGGTTAGATTCTTGTTTTAATTTAGACATTTTGAAGAACTGAATGAAAGAGTTTTAATTAGGAAATGCCACAGACACTGGGAAGATCTGGCTTATTTTAGTGAATCATTTTTATTATGATGGTAGTTGTTTAAATGTAATTCTAAAGATAGTTTTGGTGACAGCAAATTACTAGCTCCGGCATATGTCACTACCAAGAGTGAAAAATTATTTACTCATACTCATGGAGGGAGGCCAGTATGAATTAGTCACACAACAAAATTATAGAATACTTACAAAGAAATATGTTCAGTACTCATATAGAAACTTGAACTTGGTGTCAACAAAAGTTTCCAAATATACCTTTTTTAAAAAATAATTTTTTAAGGCCACCATTAATGACTTATTAGAAGTTAAGTTCAACCATTTGAAGAGCTATCTGACAATTAGAGTGGTCCAGTGAAGGACTGGGTTACTTATGAAGTCATCAGTTAATGGAAATGAACAGAGTTTGAATGAATGTTTATCTGCCTAGGGTGCTGTGGAACGTTGGACTGTATTCTTTTTAATTCCAGTTACCTTTCATATCTTCTATATTTATCTTGTATGCTCTGATTTACATGTTATCTGCTCATCTCTCCCTTCCTTGGAATGTGAGCACCTTGAGGGCAGAACCTGTTTTTGCTTTTTTGTATTTCCAGCACTTGGCACACTACCTTGGCACATGTTAAACACTTAATAAATGCTTGTTGATCAATTAGTTTAAAGCCTTTTTGAAGGGTTTAAGATCTATGTCTCAATGATAAGAAACTTTGATCTCAGTAATAACAGTATTGTAGTCATTCTTAAGTCCTAATGGCCCCCATGAGATAGATATTATTATCCTCATTGTACAAATGGCAAAAACAACATCAAGCCGTTGAGTGACTTCCTGAAGTTGATAGCTAAGCTGGTGACACAGAATCAGAGATCACAGACTCAAGAGTTGGAGAGAACCTCAGAAGTAAAAGTCTTACCTACACCTGAACAAGAATCCCTTCTACTAACAAAGTGGTCATCCTGCTTCTGTCGAAGGTCTCTAATAGGAGGAACTCAGTCTCATAAGGCAGTCTGTTGCAGTTTGTTTGACTCTAATTGTTAGGAAGTTTGCCCTGATATAAATCAAACTTCAATTTTCCTCTTTATATATATATATATATAGCTATTTTGTCCCTACCATTTAGTTTTCACTTCCATGCTAAACTATTAGTTTTCACTTCCATGCTAAACTATTTCTTTTCTTTAAATCAGTCCTCACACAGTACAATCTTAAGGTCTTTCACCATCCCTGTTGCCTTACTCTGAATATTATCTAGTTTATCAATGTCTTTTCCTAAAATGTGGCATCCTGAGCAGAACATTCCAGTTATTCCTTCCACATTGAGACTTTCCCCATTGCGTTTTCAATATATCTCAGGTCAGCATAACAAATTAAATGGGAATTTTGGGGGAGTTTTGTAGAAGCCCCAGATGACATGATAAGGGCAGCAGATGACCCAGAGCCTGTGATCAAATATTTAACCCAAATTTTACAATGAGGCATTATAAATATCTCGTAAAAGAAAAAAACTTCAGACTTCTTCTCTGGTATGGGGAGTAGGGGTGTCTCACCCCTAATGCCTGCAATGTGGAAGGGATAACTTTAGAGCAGAGTATAATGGGATTAGTCCTTTGTCCTGGCACTGTACATAAAAGTATATTCATGTTTGTTGAGTTTATAACAATAAAAAAATTTTAAACTATTTTAACTTTCTTGGTTATTATATCATAGCCTTGACTCATACTGAGCCTGAGAGCCTGTATGTGTGATGAAAGCTGGTGCCCTGCATTTTTATGGGGTTTTTGGAAATTAACCACCTTTACTTTTTCCCAAGCACCAAGATAATGGTACATGTATGTAGGAATCTTTTTAAGTAGAGATTGCTTAAATCTGTGTTCTTATTGTATCCCCTTCACTTAGTGTGGCAGCATAACAATTCCATTCTAAAATGTATGTGATTACAAGCCTACATTTTGTTGAAGTCAGAAAATCCAGGTTTGCAATGGGAGGCTTGTCTACTTTTTCCCAGATCTGGGAGGTAGCTGCAGTTGGTTGTAGTAATGACCTTTCTAAATATGGAGACAACTAATTGGTTAGATAAGCTTCATTAACTCACCACAGGATGCCAGTGATTGGCAATGTACTCTAAGTGAGCCAGAAAAGGTATCTGTTCCCAATCTGTTTACTAGGAAGGGTTGACTGTTCTGAGGGGGCAGTCTCTCTCAGCACACTAATAAACTTCTCTCCATTTGAATTTGTCAACTCACTTTACTTGACCTACAGTTTGTGCAAGCCTTTGGTGGGTGAAATACTCCCAGAAGGTCACTTCCTCCTAGTTGAAAAATTCCCAACAGTTGTACAATGCCTGGCACATAGTAGATGCTTTAATAAAGGTTTTCTAAGTGATTGATTGATGAAGGAAAGTAGGGAATAGAAATTCTGACTCCTGTCTCATTCAAAAGTAGAAATTCTGTCTTTTCTAAGAGTTGGGAGATACAGTATGTATGTACCTCTCCTATATTTCTCAGGTTCCTAAAACTTGAACTTGGTTAAGCACAGCTGACTGGTTCAAATGCCTTTGAGAAAGAAAAATCCATTATATTAAAGCAGGCAGGGACAAGGCCTTGAGGTAACTGGGCCGTGGCTTCCCATATACTCTGATAGACATCATCTCCAGGACATCCATTCTCCGGAAGAAGCTGTTCAACTCCCAAGGAAAATCTTGACCTGACAACCAACACCAAGAAAGCAGAGGTTTTCCACCAGCCAGCATTGTACCGTCTGTATGTGGAACCATCAGTTACAGCAAATGGAGGAATTTTAAATGCTGTAGATAAGTTCACTTACATTGGCAATGTACTTTCCATTGATGTCCACAAAGACAATGAGGTGGACTCTGGCATTGCCAGAGCTAGCTCAGCGTTTGGGAGGCTCCAAAGGAAAGTGTAGGAAGGAAGAGGTGTCGGGCTGCCTACCAACCTGGAAATGTACAGAGCTGCTGCTCTGCTCTCCTTGTTGTGTGCCTGTGAAACCTGGACAGTGTGCCAGCACCATGCCAGGAAACTGAACTGCTTCCATTTGAGTTGTCTTAGGGAGATTCTGAAGATCACCTTGCAAGATAAGGTAGCAGATACTGAGGTCCTCTGACGAACTGAACTGCCAAGCTTTCAAACTCTACTGCAGAGAGTACAATTCCAATGGGTCAGCCCAGGATGGGAAACCTGTTGCCTTGAGGTTACATATAGCCCTCTAGGTCCTCCAGGGCAGCCCTTTGACCGAATTCAAACTTCACACAACAAATCCTAGCTAGCCCAAATGCCAACCATATGTTTGCCTAAAAGACTTTTACAGAGAGCTCCTACAAGGCAAGTGCTTACATGGAGGACAGAAGAAGTGATAGAAGGACACTCTCAGGGTCTCTCAGAAGAACTTTAGTACCAATTGTGAGACATGGAGATGATGATCAAAGAAGGCCCTGTGCTCCATGAACCGAATCGTAGAAGCAAAAAGGAAACATGAGAGATGCAAATCTAGAGACATCTCCATCCTAAATGTTCAAATGAACTATTTGTGCTTGACCTGTGGTAGAGCCATCCCAGCTCATATTGGACTGATCATCTATATTTAAAACACCCTGTACCTTGACCCCGACATCTGATGTTACTGGTCTTCTTCTAGTATGAACAATTTTAATAGGCATCATTTCTAGGACATCCATACTCCAGAAAAGGGTATTCAGCTCCCTAGGAAAACCACCCAGTTTAAGTCAATTCAAAAGATTTTGGTTGCTTTTTTTGAACTTTGGGTCCTCTGGCACAGTATGTAAATTCCTCAGTTCTTTGAAAGGGGAAGGTCAGAGCCACCCAGGGTTTGCTGTTGTGGTTAAAGTCTGTTCTAAAATTGCTGAGGGCCTTTCTAATTTGGGGCAGTGATTTTTCTTCACAGTGCTAGGAGGTTTATGTTACATGCATCTGGCAGGAAGTTCCTGCACTTTGGCAAAATAACACCTGGGAGATTGTTTTTGCAATTGATAGGGGCTGTGATGGAGCCTCCCGACCTCCTGGAGGACAGCATCCGCTGGGAAGGAGAGAGAGAGCCAGAGCGTCGTGGCCCCAGGGCAGTGGAGGGGGGGGATTGGCCAGACCTGTCTTTGACCGCCAACTTCCCCTTAGTTTTAACAGTGGAAGCTGATGGGGGAGGAGAGAGGGTTGGTTTGCTGTGCTGCTTACTGTTATCTCAGAATCAGAGTTGAGATAGATAGATAGATAGATAGATAGATAGATAGATAGATAAACAAACTATGGAATAAACTCTTAAGGGCCCAGGGGCTGCTAGGTAGTATGGTGGATAGATTCCTGGGCCTGGAATCAGGAAGACCTGATTTCATATACATCTTCAGACACTTATTAGCTGTGTGTCCCTGGACAAATCACTTAACCTCTGAAACTAACAAATCACTTTCCTCCTCTGTGAAATGGGCACAATAATAGCACCTACCTCTCAAGGTTGTTAGGAAAATCAAATGAGATAATTTTTGTCAAGGGCTTTTAACACAATGCCCGACACATTAGTAATTGTTATATAAATGTTAGCGAATGTTATTTCTTTCTGTATCTCTGAATGGCTAACATAGTTATTATACAGAATAAGCACCTAGTATTTGATGAATGGATATTGATTAATCAATCAAGAAGCATTTATTGAGCCCATCTGCCAAAATACTGGGAACGCAAAGACATAAGAAATAGCGCCTGCCTTCAAGAAGTTGATCAATCTAGTCAGGAGAGATATGTATGGATATAGGGATATACAGAATAGTTACAAAGGAGGGAGAAGTTGGCCTTTGAGGAGAGCCTTGAAGAAAACTCAAAATTCTAGGAGGTAGAGGTGAGATAGAAGTACTTTCTATGTGTGAAGTGCATTACTTGCAACTATGTGAGTTAAGCAGTGTAAATATTATATCCTCCTTTTACAGATAAAGGAGTTGGGGCTGTGAGAAGTTGTGGCCTTCCTATCATCACACAGTTCATGAGGGCAGAGCTGGAATGTGGGTCTCCATTTCTGGGACTCTCTTTGCTTGTGAATTATTGGTTACAACAGGATGATAGAGGGGGTTCTGTTTAGGGAAAATAAGCATGTGGCATGATTGTTTCTCACATATTGCCAAGGGCGGTGAGTCCTTGAGACAGGCCCACCTATAAGCAGGGTGTGTGTGGCAAGTTTTGTCATGTTAAGGAGGTAGAGAAGGAGCAGATTAGGGAAGACCTAGGAATCCAGACAGAAATTGGGCCTTAATGTGGTAGGCTGTAGGGAGACATTGTAAGGCTTTAAGCACTGAGGGGAACAAGATGAAAGCAATGTTGATTAATAAAGTTTAGAGGTGGTATTGGGGCAATATTTGGGCAGCTGGGTGGTGCAGTGGATAGAGCACCCAGCATGGAGTTAGGAAGATCTGAGCTCAAATTTAGCCTCAGACACTTACTAGCTCTGTGTCCCTGGGAAAGTCATTTAACCTCTATTTACCTCAGTTCCTCATCTGTAAAATGGGTAGGTACTGGAGAAGAAAATGGCAAATGACTCCAGTATCTGGCAGAGTCAGATAGGACTGAGTGACTGAGAGTCAGCAAAAGCAGTAGTAGTATGGCAGACAAGTTGAAGGAGGTAAGAGACTTTTCTGATAGATTTTGTCTTTCAGAATTGAGCAACTCAGAGCTCACTGTGAAACAGCACAGTGATACGGTGGAAATACCCTGACCTGGGAGGAATTGGGTTCAAATCCTGTCTTCTGATTGTTACTGCCTATGTGACCTTGAGCAAGTCAATTAGAGTGTGTGTGTGTGTGTGTGTATGTGTGTGTGTGTGGTTTTTCTTAACTGTAAAATGAGAGGGGTAGACCACATGGCCTCTAAGGGGTTCACTTCCAGCTTTACATCAATCTTTGATCCTAGGAAATACTCAGGGCTGTTTGCTTTTTCAGGATCTTGGAGTCAAACCAGTCATCAGTGGGAGAGAAGGTCAAAAAAGGTCATCAGGCTATTTGGGAGCCTTTTATTTCTTCTGGCCCCTCTGAGTTGTCTAGAGTGCAGAAAAGTTAATTGACTCCCTGGGTGAGAGTTTCCTTGTTGGGAGAAAGATGAGGCCCATTGTTACTATACTACTAATGAGCAAGAAAAAAAGAGTCCAGTTTAGGGTAACATTGCCTAAAGGTTTCTGGGCCTGTAACAAAGAAAATAAAAGCATTGAACTGTCACAGGAAGGAAGTTTTTACTGTTTCAGAAGCAAGCCAAAAAAAAAAAATCATGATCCTAGAGAGAAAAGCCAAGTATTATTCCTTTTGACAAAAGATAGGAAGGTTTTACAGGGAGAGGAGGAACTTTTTTTTAATGAAATAGAATTGGTAAATTGGCAGAAACTTGCAGTCTTTCCCCCTTATATTTCTAGTAACTCCATCCCCCCATCCTTTGTAAATTGCAAAATAAGCAGATAATCTAGTCTTCCTGCAATTCACAAACTGCTAAGAATTTGTACCAATGAAGGAAAAGAAAGGAAATTGCGTGTGCAAGGGAAGGAGCTATTCTAGGAAAAAGCCCTGGAGTCAGAGGGCCTGGCTTCAAATTCTGGTTTTGCTGATTTTCCCCCATTTGATCTTCTGAAAGTCCATTAATTTTCCTAAACATCAGTTTCCTCATTTGTAAAATGAATGTCTTGGACAAAGGTGATCTCTAAGGCTTCTTCCACCCCAGTCTATGATCTCAAGACTCAGTTGTCTCCTTTGAGGCTATTGCCAACAGGTCTTCCCTTTGCTCTTGGTATATTCTTGTAGACTAGAAGATGTATGAGACCTCACAGATCCTGAGTCTTCGTCTTCAGACAGTTTAGAGGGGTTAGTTAAAGTGGGTATTGGAGGCATGATGCTGTAGAAACAGTAGAAGTCAGAAGTAGTCAGAAGACCTTGTGTTCCATCCTCAGTTTAATTCCTTCATAATAATTATATTGTCTAATTCCTGGAGTTTTCATGAAGACCAAATGAGATAATACACATAGAAGGCTATATAAATGTAAGCTATTAGGGAATGTAAATTTAGATGTACTGTGGAGGAATATTTTAATCAGAACTTAGAGACTTTGTGAATGTGGTTTGCTGAATCAACAAACTCTTTGTGAAGAGTGGGCTCTTTAACTAGGGTTGGTCTCTTTTTGAGGGCTTCCTTCTCTGAAACCCCAAAGCCTTAACTTTAGAGGGACGTGTTAAATGGGTAGCTTTGATGCTTCCAGATGGCATTTTAAACCCTTCCCAATTTGGCTCCAGCTTCCTTTTCTAGACTGATTTCACATTATTCCCCTTCATACACTCTGCGTTCAAGACTAAGTGGCCTGTACATGAAATTCTGCCTTTTGCCTCTGCACAAGCTGATCTGTCATACCTGGAATGCTCCCTCTTCTTCCCTTTATCATTTGTAATCCCTAGCTCCCTCCTAGACCCAGCTGAAGTGCACCTTCTACATGAGCGCAATGCTGATCCTAACCTCTCCACCCCCTCTCCCCAACCCTGGTGATTTTTTTTTTTGGTTTTACTTTCTATATATTGTTTTGTCTTTACTTAACTGTGTACATATTGTATTGCCTCTAGTAATGTGCACATTCCTTGGAAACTTCTTGCGACTTTCCTAATACTGAATATATATAATAGTTTCATCAGTGAAAATGACATTAAAGAAGATACAATCTGCTTTGCTGTTGCACCCTAGGGATCTCTGTGCCTTTCTATATGACTTGCAATTAAAAAAACTTTCTAAACAGTAGTGTCTCCCTATTAGAATGTGAATTTCTTGAAAGCAAAGACTATCTTTTTTTTTTCTATCTCTAACAATTAGCTTAGTGCTTTGCACGCAGTAAGCATTTAACAAATGTTTTCATTCATTCATTCATTCATTCATTCATTCATTCATTCATTCATTCATTCACTGTGGACAAGGGTGAAATGGAAAACAATGCTCCCAAGTCTAGGGACCTAAGTTCAGGTCCTGGCCTCCAACAGTTATTAGTTGAGTGACTATGGGCAAGTCACTTTATCTGTCCAGATCTTAGTTTCTTCATCTGTAAAATGGGGCTAATAGTACTTGCCTATAGAACAAGATTGTGGTATAAGCTTGTTGTCGAAGTTTTTAAACACTTTATTAATATAAATTATTATCATATAATCAAGGAGGCAGCAAATGGTAGGGACTGAATTGGACAACTTCAAAGGTCCCTTCTAACTCTGAAATCCAGTTATTCTATTCATTGAATGCTGGCCATCCTAGGCATTGTAGAGGATACAGAAGAAGTAAAATGCAGGTTAATTTCCTTCAAGGAGCTTCCTTGTGCAGACTAGAGAGGTGTAAGATCTCTAAGAGACATTCACAGGGTAGCCAGGACAGAGTTAGCCTCAGGGTTCAGCTTCCTAGAGGTTGGGACTTGACCTAGGCCAATTCTAAGTGCTTTACAGCCTCACCTGTGGTTCATGATAGTGTTCCATGAAACACGTCTGCAACTAGCTTGTTTTAAGAACAAGGGGCTGTGAGTGGAAGTGATTTCTTTATGCCATCTTTGGGGATGGCATGATGGGAGTGAATTTGAAGTCAGAGAACTGGGGTTTGAATGGTGTTTGCCATTTTCTATAGTGGAAAAGACACTGATTTTGGATTTGGGGCATATGGGCTCACATCCTGCCTATAAAACTAGCCTGCCCATTTGACCTTGGATGAATGTCTTAAGATTGACTCAGGAAGGTTTAGAGAATATCAAAGTCCAATACAAGGAAACACAGAACTCACAACAGGACAATAGAACAAGCCAGTGAGAATTTAGGGAAGATACTTACAAAATGTAGAGCAGTAAGGGAAGAATGATAGAAACAAATCTGCTAGGCCCCTAGGAGGAAGTGGGTATACTGCTGGGGCCCTGTGGGGAATCAGGTGTGTTCTCCCTCCAAACCAGTCAAGTCTGGTGGGTTTTAATTGGCTCTTATCTGGGTCTAGCAGGACCAGGCATTGGGAGAAGGGAAAGGGGAGTTTCTGAAATAGGGTTCTATTCATGTTAATAGTCAGAAGGAAGAATCCTGGGGATTTGGAGGTTAGGTGACATTCAGAGCTGGTTAGAAAAGGAACTTTAGGCTATTATTGCTGGCTTATTCTGACAGGGTCGCTCAGCTTCCTGGCCAGAGATTGTTCATTTACCAGGTTGGAGAGGCTGATGTATTCCCTAAGGCAAATCACTCAACCCCCCTGGACCTAAGTCTCCTCCTCTGCATAAAATGAACAGTTGAACTAGGTGGTCTTCGAAGTCCCTTCCTTCACTAGTCAAGCCCACAAGCATTTATTAAGCACCTACTATGTGCCAGGAACCTTACTAAACTCTCTATATCTATGATGAGCCAGTTTCCTACTTGGGCCCTCAGTTTCCTCATCTTTAAAATGAAAGAGCTGAACTTCATGACTTCTGGGATCCTGTGATCCCCTCCCCCACCTCAGCGATTTGGTGATGTTGCTGCTGTGCATTTTTGTTTATTCCTAGGTTCAAATTCACATCTGACTCTGATTTGATTTGGAGCAGTGAACCACAATGGAGCCAGATGGGGAATTTAGACTTCAGTAAACATGTAAATTAGTTGGGATCCCCCCACCCCAGTGTACACAAATGTTTAAAGTGGTCCAAAGGGCAATGGAGCATTGCATTGAGAAGATACACAGACTAATACCGGCGATTGTTTTTATGTTGAAGTGACTTAATAGACATCACCAAGGACACAGCATACAGCAGAGGTGTCAGGCTTGCTTCTCTCAGCCTCAACACTCCTAGGCATGGCCCTAATAAGATCAATATATAATTGGGGAATATTTAACCGAAAAAATAAAGCTGTAATAGGATATAGAAGATGTCAGCATCGATTTTCCATCCCATGCCTTGCGGTAGCTCCCATTCCTAGTGGGTTTGACGCCACTTCTCTACAGGACCTGAAAAAGAGGTGGGCTGGTCATTTAACAGGAGCCGGGGTTAGCAGACAGATAACTGCTGTGCTCTTGTTATATCTATGACATATTAAAAGAGCCAGAACGCTTCTGGCATGTTGTGTAGTTCTTTAATGGAAGTTAGACGCAAAGATGTGGACAAGATTCAGATTCTCACAGAGGTCTTTAACTTAACATGTCCCAAACTGGGCACATCTTCCCCCTCAAGCCTTCTCCCCTTCCTAACTTCCCTATGATTGTTGAGAATACCACCATCTTCCTGGTCACCCAGGCTCACAACCTAGATATCACCTTTGGCTCCCCACTCTTTCTCCCCTTCTCCATTGCCAGGGGATGATTATTTCACCTTGATAACATCTCTCCTCGATGACTCTTTCTCTCCTCTGACGCTGCCCCCACCCTTGTGCAGTCTCTTATCACCCCATACTTGGGTTATTTCAATAGCCTGTTGTTGTGTCTGCCAGTCTCAAGTCTCTCCTCAGTCCACTCCGTCCTCCACTCAGCTGTCAGAGTGATCTTCCTAAAGCACAGTCTGACCGTGTCACCTGACACACACACACTCACTCAATAAACTCCAGTGGCTCCCTATCACTTTTTGTATCAAACATTAAGTTCTTTGGCACTTTGACTCTCCCCCCTTCCAGTTTTCTTACATCTTACTCATTCCCACTGTGATACAGTAACACCAGAGGCTCACCGTTTCTTGCATATGACCCTCTCTGTCTCAGTCTCAGCTCTGGGTGTTTTCACTAGCCTGGATTTCTTTCCCTCCTCATCTCTGCCTCTTGGCTTCTTTCAAGTCCCAGCTAAAATCTGAGTTTCTACAGCAGACCCCAGACCACTTAGAGCCATATCTGTCCTTCTGAGAGAATTTTTTTTTTCAGATTTTACTCATTACACGTCTTAGACACTACCTGATACCCTGGATTTGATTCTTTGTTTTCTACCCATGGGAAGAGCATCTGTATTCAGGTTGTGTTTAATGGGATGGGATCTGATAAACTGATGAACAAGTTAATGGCTTAGAGAGTATTCCAGTGGCTCCCAGGGGCTTTTACATCATTTCTTATGGCTAATGCTCATCACCCAAAGGAACGAACTTATAATGGTGGCATTTCATGTATAAGTGACAGGTCAGTGGAGATGATAGGGTACAGGATTTTTGGTACTCCTTACATTGAGCTTTGAAGATGACAAGTTTGCCTATTTGTGCAGTTAGCCCTGCTCCCAGCCAGGGTGTTGGAAAGCTCCCACTGTATCTAAAAGATCACTCTGAGTTGTTATAATCATTTGGACTTTCCTTAAGCCCCTGACCGGAGTTCACTCCTTTCTGTTGAAGACTGTCATGATGCATGGGGTATGTTGGGGCAGCTAGGTGGTGTAGTAGATAGAGTGCCAGGCATGAAGTCAGGAAGACTCCTCTTCCTGAGTGCAAATTTAGCCTCAGATACTTAGCAGCCATGTGATCCTGAGCAAGTCACTTAACCCTGTTTACCTCCGTGTCCTCATCTGTAAAATGAGCTGGAGAAGGACATGGCAAACCACTCCAGTATCATTGCCATGAAGACCCCAAATGGGGTCACAAAGGATCAGATACAGCTGAAAGACCTGAACAACACAAGCAGAAAGGGCCTTAGAGGTCATCGCATAGGGGACATAGATAAACAAAGCAAGGTTAATTGCTCAAGTTCACACCAGTTAGTAGTAGGTCTGGGACTAGAACCCAGATCTCCAGATAGCAAATAGAGTTCTCTAGCTTTGATGAAGCAGGGAACATTACTAGTTCTGTGAAACTGGGCAAAAGTCCTTTAAGTTCTCAGGACCTTGGTTTCCTCATTTAGGGATGAATACCCATAGTACCTATTTCACATGATTGTGTGGATCAAATGGTTTCATGTGCTGGATGAGGTTGGCGTAATTGAAAGCATTTTACAAATGTCAATTATTTTTCCTAAGTGAGTAAAAAAAGAATCATCAAGTTGTGTACAGAGTTTTCAGCTTATCAGACATTTATTATGTAGCCAACATATGGCAGGCACTATGCCATGTGCTATATAAACACAGAAGCAAAACAATGTCTTTTCCTCAAGAAGCTTACATTTTATTAGCTACATTCGATATTATTCTGGTGCTAATGAGAAAAATAATTTTCTTACTAATGGAATTTTCTTTGGGACAGAATTTTCCTTGTGAGATATGCAGTGAGATTCTCTTTCCCCAGAGTAGATCATATTATCTTTGGGGGGAGGGGGAGAGGGCAGAAAGTGAATGTTGGATTGTAGGTTCTGCTAGAGAAAGGATCCTAGGCCTGAGAATGGAGCCCATCCTGTCCTGCAAAATGCTCCTGTGAACTCTCCATGTGCTTTATCAGTGTTTTTGTAGTGGTGTTTCATGTCTAGTGACTGTAGGCTTGAGGAAAATGTCACATTTAATTGGAACAGGAAATGCACCCCAGTTTGTGTGTGAAGCAGATAAACCAGAGCTGAAAGGCCAGGGTTTGGCAGAGGGCCACGACCCTGGCTACACATAGCAACATGAAACTCCAAAGACTTTTGTGCACAGTTTGAATGCAAGGCTGAATGCCCGACTCCATCCCGTGCTGGGATGTTCTCATGCTAGCACATGGTCTGTTGAAACTATGGCTCCTTTCTGTTTCCTTTCCTTGTTCTGAGAGGCAGCTACTATTTCCCTTAAAAAAAAATACTACCCCCTTCCTCCTGCTCCAAGTCCCTTGTCCCCCACTTCCTCTTCCCTCCAATCTCCCATTCCTTGCTCTGGGACTTGCTTGGGTCATTCAGTAGAGGATTTGATTTTTGTTTTGCTCTTTCGACTGCCTAGTAGGAGCCTCAGCTTCCTGTGGTTTGGGTATTGTAATTTGGCCCCCCGTGGGCCCTTTTAGTGGGTGGCTGACCTTGTGATGATTTTGCATAGTAAGTCAGGAATTTTATGAATCAAAAAATAACAGAGTGAAACAAGCTTCTACTACAATTCAAATTGTTTTGGAGGAATGATTCAAAGACTGCTATTGTGAGTCATGGCAGGAAGGATGGCGGAATTTATTGGCATTAACATCCCATTTTTCTTGTTTCTAGGTCCCCTGCCTGTGTGTTGCAGTCCAAGTAGCCCAGCCCAGCTACTCGAAGACACGAGTTATCTTTTCCCAGACCTTCAGTTCTTCTCTGGGAGGCATGAAGCTTCTCCATTGACAGTAGAGGCAGGCAGTGGCACTAGAGAAAAAGCTGGTAAGCCCCATTTCCTTGGTGCTGGTGTCAGAAAAGCAAAGCCTTGTTCTCTTTCCCATCTTTGACTTGTTACCTGAGGTGATTTCTTCAGATGTCCTCCCTGGCTCTCTTTTTCCTTTCCCCCATTTATACATTTAGGAAACAACATATTGGATCCTTGTTTCCCTTTTCCTTAAAAACACCCCATTTTGGCCCATGTGCTAGGCAGTTCTATTTTACTATAACTTCCTGTTTTCAGTTTAGGAAAGTAGGAACTTTAAAAGTCTTTCTACTTCCTCAAGTCTTTTCTTATCTCTTTATCCCCTTTTCCCCCTCTTCTTTCCCTCCATTCTCCCATCTTTCTTTTTGTTTTCTTCCAATTACCAATAGGCTTATTGATTGATTGATTTTTAACAGAAATTCCCCAAGTATTTCAAGTTCAAAACTTCAGTTTGGTAAGAAAACCACCTCCTTTGTCCTAAACATTGTTTGTCCCAGTGTGCCTGCTATTCCTATAATTGCATATAATTCACTTGAGCATGTTTAAAATCAATTCAGGGAAGTAGGTCTTTTGCCTTGGGCTAAATCAGTTAATCAATATCTGTGTATTAAATGCCTACTATATGCCTTAGATATTCTAAAATCTCCATCCTGTCAGAGCTCAGAGAATTCCATTGGCTTCTTTTTCTGTAGAGCCATTTAAAGAAAGACCATGCTCATTTTCTTGGAAAGAGCTCTAGATACAAAGTCAGAAGACCTGGGTTTGAATGCCATGCTACCAACTTGCTCTTCATGTGACCTTGGGCAAATCACTTCTCCTCCCTTGCACCGCAGTTTCCTTATGTGTGAAATTAGGGATTTGAACTAGATGAGTTCTAATTCTCCTTTCAAGATCTGTGTCAATGATTCCTTTACTGAAAATCTGAAAAAATCAGCTCCTTTGGCATAATTTTTTTCCTAACGGAAGTTGCCTCCTGATGAAGCATTCCCACAAGTGATCTTGTGATACCTGGGTTATTATTACCTTCTCTTGTTCTTTAATTTTTCCATTTCTGATTCCTGCCCCATTCCCAGCTTCCGTGTCTTCCCTTTGCCAAATTACCCAGTATTTCTTTATTTTTTGTATATACTTGCACGTTTCCATTCTACCGCCTAGGCCAGGATTCTTAACCTTTTTTGTGTCTTGGGTTCCTTTGACAGAAAACGATGGATACCTTCTCATAAATGCATAAAAGAAGACATAGAATTACAAAAAAATCTAATTACATTAAAATAGCATTATAAATTCTTAAAAATGAGCTTATGGATTCCAGAATAAAAATATCTGCCTTATAGAATGTAAGTTTTTTGAAGGCAGGCACCTGTGTAATACCTGTCTTTGTATTCCCGGCACCACTTACATGTCTGGTGCTTAATAAATGCCCATTAATGGATTTTCTCTCCAATTTCATTTGTATTTTAAACTTTTTGAGGACAAGAACCACCTTTCTATTCCCCTAAGGTTCTTAGTGGGATACCTTGGACCCACTAATTACTCAGTAAATACTTGATTAACTCCATAGTTTTTCCCTGTAGGACGTGTATTAGTCTATCTGTGACTTGAAGTGTGAATGTGGATTGTTTAGAGGATAGTGAACAGATTAGAAAATTGCTGTTTTTTTTTTTCTTGAATACCTACACTGGTAATTAGTAGCATCATTCTTATTATCCTTGCAACTATTACCACTAACATCCTGTTGAGGGTGTTGCTGTGTGATGCCCTCAATAGCTTACCTGACAATAATTTCCCTTCTGGTAGTTACAGGACAGGCTTCTTGGTTCAGATTTTCTGTGCATAGAAAATTTATACCTGCATAGCTCTAAGCACGGCCTTAGGCTGTTATAAATATGGCACCCCCAGAATCAGGGCTGGGCAATTACCCTCCCTTCAGTGTCTGACAATCCGTAACCCTTGCTTTCCTACATGCAGAGTGAATAATTGGAAGTTCAAATGCAGAAATAATCTTCATTAAACATACTGTATTTCTTCACTAATCTAGCATTGCTAGGGAATAAAGTATTTGGATTATTGAGTTTTCCTATCATGAGTGGCCCTAGACTTTCCACCCCCTCTCCCCAACATTCCTTCTGTCTTTCCCCTTACTTTATAGCCTCCATTTCTCTAAGCCAGTGATTCTTTTTTTAAAGCAATCGGGGTTAAGTAACTTGCTCAAGGTTACATGGCCAGTTATTTCTGGGTGTGGTGCTAAGTGTCGGAGCCCAGATTAGATCCCCAGGTCATCCTGACACTGGAGCCGGTACTCTTACTCGCTGAGCCACCTGGCCTCCCCTAAGCCAGTGACTCTTACTCATTTTTTGTCATGGACCACTTTGGAGAGCTGGTGAAGCCTAGTGGACCCTTTTCAGAATGATGTTTCTAAATGCACAAAATAACATGATTTCAGAGGAAGCTGGTTCTATTAAAACACAGGTGTCAAAAACATGTATTTTTAAAAGTTCCAAAATTTCAGTTTAAGAACCTTGCTCTGAAATGACATAGCTTCCTTACTCTTTCTTTCTGATTGAGCATTTTCTAGGCCTCTCCTTAATGTGTAGGATTTTCTCCTTTCTTGTCTCCACTCCCTGAATTTTCTGATTTCCTCTAAATCTTAGCTAAAATCCTATCTCCTGAAGGAAATCTTTCCTGATTCCCCCTTAATGCTATCACTTTCCCTCAGAGGTTGCATCCAACTTATCTCTACATATCTTGTTTGGACATAATTATTTGCATGTTTACGGAACTTCTGCCCTCTTTTTTGTATCTCTGATCCTTACCATAGCACATTATGGTAAGGTGCACACAATAGGTTCTTTAAGAATGCTCACTGACTTGGTTTGACTTGGTTGGGTATTTCTAGCTAGCATTCTCATCTGCTGTCCACCAAAAATGAGGACAAACTTGAAGGTTACCCACTGAAACCCAAGAACCTAGCTTAACTATGACAATTATTTTAGTTTTACATAAGTGTGAACATGACTCACTCCTTCTGCTATGTAGTAATGCACATCAGTTTGTAATAGGTATTTTTCGTTACTCAAAAATCTTTTTTGGGGGGCTTACTCCAAGGTTTGTAGCAGTGTTACAGATCACTGAGATTCATTGATGGTATAGCTAAAATGAGAAAAAAAATGCAAACTGACATCCACCCTTTTCTATAAAAGCCTGACTTTTTTTTCCTCATTTTTTTCCAGTTGAGGACCCTTTTTGTAACTTCTACTCCCCAACTTTCCTGAGGATCTCAGAGGTGGAAATGAGAGGTTCAGAGGATGGGGCAGCTGGCACAGTATTACAGAGGTTGATCCAGGAACAACTCAGGTATGGCACCCCGACTGAGAACATGAATCTGCTGGCCATTCAGCACCAGGCCACTGGGAGTGCAGGACCGTCCAACAGTACGACAAGCACCCTTTCTTCCACGGAAAACCTCACTCAAGAAGACCCACAAATGGTCCACCAGTCAGCACGGCAGGAACCTCAGGGGCAAGAACATCAGGTGGACAATACGGTGATGGAGAAACAGGTCCGGTCCGCTCAGCCCCAGCAGAACAATGAGGAGCTGCCGACTTACGAGGAGGCCAAGGCTCAGTCCCAGTTCTTCAGGGGGCAGCAGCAGCAACAGCAGCAGGGGGCTGTCGCTCATGGTTACTATGTGCCCAGTACAACTAGTCAGAAGTCCCGGACTGAAGGGAGGCCCACAGTGAATCGGGCCAACAGTGGCCAGGCTCATAAGGATGATGCCCTCAAGGAACTCAAGCAGGGCCATGTCCGCTCTCTCAGCGAGAGAATCATGCAGCTGTCACTGGAGCGGAATGGAGCTAAGCAACACCTCCCTAACTCAGGGAACGGTAAAGGGTTTAAGGCTGGGGCGGGGCCACCCCCAGCCCAGCCTGCAGGCAAAGTGATGGACCCACGAGGCCCTCCACCTGAATATCCCTTCAAGGCTAAGCCGATGATGTCTCCAGTCAGCAAGACCCAGGAACATGGGCTCTTTTACAATGACCAGCACCCTGGGATGATCCATGAGATGGTCAAACCCTACCCGCCTCCTCAGCCAGCAAGAACAGAAGTTGCTGTCGTGAGGTATCAGCCACCCCCAGAGTATGGGGTAACAAGGTGATTATGGGGTATTTTGGGTTACTGTTGTCAATTATTTCCATATCTGTTATTTTTAGTTAATGTTTTTAGTTCACAGGATCTTAGAGGCCATTGAGATCAATTTATTTGAGGCTGGATTTGAATTCAGGTCTTCCTGACTCCAGACCCAGTTCTCTATTCACTGTACTACCTAGCTGTCCCTAGCATTAAGATTTTATCCTACTCTAGTCTCTGTGGTTCTCTTACATTGGTATTGAGTTAAGAATACTGTTCTTAGAGTCAGAAGACCTGTGGTTAAGAGACCAGCTCCTACAACTTCTCCAATCCTCGGATTCCTTATTTATAAAAAAAGCTTAAAAAATTAGAATAGCTACATCACAGACAGGCTGTGTGGGTCAACATTGTATAAACATTCTCTGTCTTCAGCTGAACACAGGGTTCTATGCTTCACAAAGTGTTAAAATTTTGAGAGACAGCAAGAGCATTGGGTTTAGAGTCTCAGCATCTGGGTTCAGATCCTGACTATGGTGCCTGTGTGACCTTGGAAAAGTAATGTTACATAGCTGACACTCAATTTCCTCATCTGTAGAACAATGAAGTTAGAATGGATAATGTAAAAGGCTTTTCCCATCTCTAAATCCTTTGATTGCTCAAGTTTTCTGTTAAACTATTATCCTAAAGTGGTAAATTATTACCCCCTATAGAACATTCAAGAACATAAAAAGTGATCTCTACATATTACACAATGTAATTTATTTACTAATTGATACAGTAATATTATTATTATAACATTTATAACAATATTTAGAATAATATGGTATGCATTCGATAATATATTAATAATTATAATTATGTAATAATATTTATTAATGGGGGGACAGCTAGGTAATGCAGTAGATAGAAAGACAGACTTGAAATCAAGAAGACTTATCTACCTGAGTTCACATCTGGTCTCAGACACTTACTAGCTGTTTGACCCTGGGTATGTCACTTAACCCCATTTACCTCAGTTTTATCATCTGTAAAATGAGCTGGAGAAGGAAATGGCAAAAATCACTCCAATATCTCTGCAAGAAAACTCCAACTGGAGTCATGGAGAGTTAGAAATGATGGAAAAACAACTGAACATTGGCAATAGCAGTTTATTAATAGATACATTACTAATAGCTAATATAGTACCTACTATGTGGCAGGTGCTTTATAAATATTATTTAGTTCTCACAAAGATCTTGGGAAATAGGTGCTATTATTATCCTTATTTTATAACTGAAAGTGAAGTTAAGTGACTTGGCCAGAGTCACACAGCTAGTAAATGCCTGAGGCCAGATTTGAATTCAGGAAGATAAGTCTTCTTGGTCATCAGGTCTAATCCTGACTCCAGACCTGGTACTCTATCTAGCTGCCCCTAATAATTTGTTTACCTATTTTCCTTTCAAACTAAAGAAGCTTGATTCCATCCCCTGTGGTCGTGAGACTGGGCTTATGAAATAGGAGATTTGCTCTCCTTTTTCCATAGAAGAAGTCTCCATGTAGGCCTTTTGCCCATGCCCATCATTGGCTATGTAAACCGAAGTGGGTGTCACTGAAGTTATTGGGATGAATACTTTAAAATAGTGATTATGTTCTATGGCAAAATGTAAAGAATACTGGATTTGAGTGGAGGGAGGGTCAGAAGACCTGGGTTCATATCTCAGCTTTACCCATATGACTTTGGGCAAGTCACTTCCCATCAGTTGCCTCATCTGAAAAATGAGGCATTCAGACTAGATGATGTTTTCGCTAAGGCACCTTCCAGTTCCAAAACCATGCTCTGCTTTCCTCACAAGGGCTACCAGAATGCTTTTCTACAGTTTTATAATGTTTGACTAGGAAGCAGAATGGGTCTAATTCTCCCTGGAAATGAGAACAAGCGAGTTCTGCTGGACAATACTAAAGGTATCAAGAAGGAGGCCTTTCTTTCCTTCTGTTGTGTGGCTTCCCAGAGATGAAAAGGAAAAATGAATTTAATGGTGAACCAGTTGGATGGCATTTTTTAAAAGTCAAGATCTTCCTCTCTCAAATCCTTAGGTTTTCATTAAGTTACTTAAGTTGTATTAAAAGAAACTGTGCAGTTCAGCTTAGCATAATGTCATGGTTGGTCAGTGATGCTTTGCATTTTCCTTAATTATTCAATTCACTTCAGCCTCGGGTGCTTAACAGTGTGACTGTAATGTGGTTGAATTAAATCTTTCACTTTGAAGATGATTGAAAAATGTTTCCTCTAACTCAGCTCTGCTATTTTGAATTCAGTAAGGGGAGGATATGAGAAGTACCATAGTGTAGTAAGTAGAGGGCTGGCCTTGGAACAGATGACAGATACCCAGAATCAAAGAAGACCTGAGCTCAAGACCTGCCATGACACCTTCTAGCTGTGTGGCTATGGGCAAGTCCTTCAAATTTTCTGCCCCAGAAACATTTTTAAGACTGCATTACTGAAGGCTTGCCCATCTGTATCAGTAGATAAGGAGTTTATATCTTATGAAATAATAGATCTGGAGTCCTCCCCACCCCAAAAAAGGAGGGGTTATTGTAGAGAAGATGGAAAGCCAAAAGTTTTGCTTGTCATGGTTCATTACTTTTCTAGTAAATTGGAGCAGGGGAGAAAGATAGTAGAAAAGGGAATACCTAAGGAGAAAAAAGAAAGTGAGGGGAGAAGCATTTCAAAGTCTATCAAGTGATTTGTTGGAAAGTGTGATTTGTGGGAAAGGTATGACTTAAAAAATTAAATTGAATGTGTGAGGAGTTTGGATTAGTCTGTGACTTGATTGCCAGCCTTGGCAGCTAGATTGACAAGACAGAGCCAAACTCCTTTGATATTACAGACAGGCTATTGAGGTAAGGGGTTCCAGAGCTCAAAGACTTCTTTGTAAGCCTTCCTATGGTCAGCCAGAATGGCTCCAGCCAGGCAGCCCATTGACGACTGTATAAACAAAGTAGCATCCATACAGACCTTGTTTTAGACTCAGTTAACTTAGCAGGAACTCAGTTGGATGGGTTCAAAACCAACTGTGTTTGACGGACTAGGGAGTTGCCTTTGATCGTAGAGTCAGAGATGTCTCCTTTGAATTCCAATAGTGTATCCTCTGGGCTTTGAGGTTTGGTTACTGAATAGTTTATCATTAATAGTAATGGTTCAGTAACTCCCCATAGACTGTTGGGGTAATAGATGTTAGACTTTGCCAGGGTCAGACAGGGAGAGAGGAGTGAGATTGTCCAGTGCATCTCCCTGTTTTCTGCATGGATGTAGTTAATGTTTAAATAGTTTTGTCCAGTGTCATTTTGTCATTTTAAATGAGTCAAGTAATTGAACTCTCACTCCTTCCCTAGAAAGCCCTTGTGGTCTTCAGTTTAGTGAAAGGAGTGAGGACTTATGCATTCTGCTCCTGGTCACTGAGAGGCTATGGTTAATAAGTCCACCCATCCACCCATCTACTCAACTCAACCACCCACTCCATTGGAAAATGGAGATATTTTTGTAACTTCCTTCGATGTTTGGTTGAGATCTTTTGAAAGGACCATGCCATATTTGTTATTCAGTTTTTTCTTTTTTGCTGTTGTTGTTCAGTTGGGGAGGAGAGAATCGTGAGGGAGAGAAAAGAAATCCTTGATAATAAAAAAAAAAAAACGACACGCCAGAGGGCTTGTTTTACTATTACTAAGGAAGCCTACATTGATTGTCTTTAGCTACTGTGGCCCAGGCATTTAATTCTGACAGGTCATACAACAGTCATAGCTTTTGGTGGAGTTGGAAAGGCCTACCAACATACTAAGCGAAGGAGAATGGCCAGAAACTCTAGGGAAAGTTAAATAAAGTCAATAAGCTTTTTTTTTTTTTTTTTTGCTTTTTGGAGGGCAATTGGGGTTAAGTAACTTGCCCAAGGTCACACGGCTAGTTTTGTGTGTGTGTGTGTGTGTGTGTGTGTGTGTGTGTGTGTTAAGTGTATGAGACCGAATCCGAACTTGCCCAAGGTCACACGGCTAGTTTTGTGTGTGTATGTGTGTGTGTGTTAAGTATATGAGACTGAATCCAAACTCAGGTCCTTCTGACTCCAGGGCTGGCACTCTACTCACTGTGCTGCCCCTCAATAAGCATTTCTTAAGCACCATCTATATTCTAGGCACTGTGTTAAATGCTGGAGAAACAGAGAAAGGTGAAAATAGTGTCTGCTCTCAAGGAGATCACAGTCTAACAATAGTATGCCAACAACCACATACAGACAAAATGCATTCAGGATAATTGGAGTTAATTATAAAGGGAAGGCACTAGAAATTAAGGAGATCAGGAAAGGCTTCCAGTAGATCATGGAGAAAGTCTCAGGATATTCCATTTACCCTTAAATCTCTGTCAGCCTGAACTGTGGAACCAAGACGTATTAGTTAGAAGGGACCCTCAAGGTAATTTCTTAGGATCATAGATCTAGGTCTGGAAGGGACCTGAGAGGCCATTTAGTCCAAGCCCCTCATTTCCCACATGAAGAAACTGAGGCACACAGAGAATTTAAATGATGTTCTCAGGAACACAGACTGAGAAAGTGGCAAAGCCAAGGTGGCCAGTCAAGTACTCTTTCTACTCCTCCTTGGTGGTGGTGGGGGGGGGGTGAATGGCAGATGTGGATGATGAATGGCAGGGAGGGCTCGATGACTTAGAGGGAAGGACACTAGAATCATTGACAAGTGGCCTAAATGAAGCACGTCTTGCTTGACATAGGAGTTTTCTGTGCTCTGGCAGAAGCGTTTGGGTTTTATCCATGCTGTCTGCACTGATTCATGGGCAGGTGGTTCCAATATGTTTCAGTGTGTCTGCTGACCTCAGCCACTGGTTCTTTCAGTGGGAGTACTTGCCATCTAGTCTAAATGTGGATTTAAAAAAATAGTCCAAAATGAACCAAATTCTGATGGGGGCATTTAGGTGGCCCAGTGGATACAGTGCCAGGAAGACCTGAGTTCAAATTCAGTCTTAGATATGTACTAGCTGTATGACCCTGAGCAAGTCACTTAG
>NW_027187419.1:29557775-29702775 GCF_028583685.1 Petaurus breviceps papuanus | reverse complement strand
GTGAAATTTTACATGGCTACTGGGTACATTGATATTGGCTCTGTTACATGGGAAAATCGGGGTGAAGTTTCAGGCATTAAAATTTGATGGTTAAAGGCATGATACTCTCATCTCATGGCCATTATTTTGAGTTGCACAATTCTGGAGGGCTAGCCTTACAAAAGTGGGGCCCATTTAATGTGTGTATTGTTCAATAAACATTAAATACTAAGTTCTGGGCACTATCTGAACTGGTGGGGTATGAAGAAAGGCAGAAAATAGTTCCTGTCTTCAGGAAGCTCACGATCTAATGGTATTTATATGGTAAAAGTAATAGGGAGAGGAAATAGAGTTGACCTGTTCAAAAACTGAAGTCATAGTTTTACTTGGGGGGAGGTAGAGTGGTTTATACCAGGGGGGAAATCGTAATATTGTAGATTTAGGGTTGGTAGAAACTGCAGAGGCCATGTTATTGAACAACTTCATTTTACAGATGAAGAAACTGAGGCCCAGAGAGGCTGAGTGTTTACAGGTGCTCTGACTTCTTTCCACTTGCAAGTGTTCAGAGTCTAGGGCCTGCTGGCCCCTTTACCCACTATGCCAGCCTGCCTTTTCAGCACTTTGGTGTTAGGTCCTAAACCAGAAGATGTCATACTTTTGGGTCCTAGGTCCCCTTTTACTATTAAGGATTATTAAGGACACCCACCCCAGTGATCCTGGGGGTTTACTGATCTGTAAGGTCAACATGTGAGTTGTATGATATAGCAACCCAAAGATCTAATAGGCAAAAAGTCCAACATTAGGGAGGTAAGAGTGCTGAACATGGTCCTGATCAGAACACATCTGGAGCTTGTGCTCCCCTCTGAGGGCCACATTTTAAGAGAGCTTTGGTAAACTGAAGAACATCTGGAAGAAGTGATTCAAGATTCTTTTGAACTCCTCGTTGTTGTTCTATAATTTTAGTTGTCTGACTCTTCAGGACCCCATTTGGAGTTTTCTTGGCAAAGATACTGGAATGGTTTGCCTTTTTCTTCTCTGGTTCATTTTACAGATGAGGAAACTGAGGCAAACAGGGTTAAGTGACTTGCTCAGGGTCACACAGTAAGTGTCTGAAATTAGATTTGAACTGGGGAAGATGGATCTTTCTGATTCCAAGCCTAGTACTTTATTCATTCTGCCACCTTGCTGCACTTTTGAACTCCTTGAGTTCATGCCACATGGGAATCAATTGAAAGATCTGGAAAAAAAAGCCTTGGCTCAGAGTGGACTTAATACTTATTTGTTGGCCTGTCACATAGAAGATTTATGTCTGCATGGTCCTATTGGAAAGAACTAAGAGCCCTGGGAGGAAGATTCAGAGGCAGTTTTGTTTGATATCAGGAACACTTCTTAAAGAGATATCCAGAAGTGTCTCAGGGGCAATGGGTTCTCTACCCCACTGAAGGCCTTTAAGTAAATGCTAGAGGAGTGCTTGGTGGTGGTATTGTAGAAGGGGTTTCTTTGGTTTAGATATTGGTTGGACTTAATGGTATCTGAGGTCACCTCCAACTCTTAAATCTGGTTTGAATTTCATTGTTTTGGTCCTTGTCTTATGGGAGCTTTGGGCCAGGATATACATAAAGGCAGTAAGAATAGGGTTTGTCAGTCAGTCCCAAAATAGATTTCCCCATTGGATTCGATAATAAAATGCATTGTTAAAAAATATGCACATATATATACACACACATATCAAATATATGTGTATATAATGTATATATAGACATACTATATACAGAGATATAGATGTACTATATATAGAGATATACACAATATACATACATATACACATTTAATACAGATTCATGTGTGTATATGTATATGTATATGCATGTGTATGTGTATATATATTCTAACATATATTTTATTATTGAATCCAATGGGGAATCTGTGTAGGATGTGTATATACACACACATACATATATACAAACATACATACATACATACATATCCATACATACACTGCATGGGAGAAAAAGGAGAATATCTCCAAGTTCTTTCAGACCTTATCCTCTATTCCCTTCATAGTTTATCTGGTGGATTATCAAATTAGTCGTTACCCCAGAACAAGATTTGAGCACCCAGATGACAGCTTTCCTGGATGTCAGGACTAGTGAAAACCAACTTTGATTAAAACAACAACAGCAACATAGCTTTTTCTCTTTTTGCAGTTTTTGCTTTGGGCTGGCCTTGGACATGTCTTCTGTGGCCAAACAGATCTTTGTAGCTAAATACCTAGCAAAGATGAAGAGGAGACATTCTGACTCCTTCCTTGTATAATTAGGGCAGTTCCACAAGCAGAGAGAATGTTTTAGGAATGCTTGTTGTGCCTTATGGCCAGGGGGTGGGCAGGATTGTAGGAGCTGGATTCTTGGTTTGGGGGTGATCTTTTGAGCATTTCTCTGATGTAAACACAGTAATTCCACTATTCTTCTCTGTTTTGTAATCCAGATAGAGAAAATCCCAAGGCTAGGGTTTTGCTCTGAAAATGACATAATGGCAATTCTATATTTCAGAAGCCTAAGAACCGCATTTATTTATTTACATTTAACTATCCTCTTAGCAAAAAAACACGGAGAATTTTTCCAATTGTGGCTTGCTTGGTCTCCTGATTGCCCACCTTTATTCTCAGACTTAAGGATAAAACAAATCAGCAGGTACAATTACAGTTATCAGAGTTGGTGACTTGGTTGACACTTTTTTTCCCCGTGAAAATTTCAGTACTTCCCCCACCTTGTAAGACCTCTCCCCTCCTCCCTTCCAAAGAAAATTCCTTGAAAAAGTTAGTTTATCAATTGTTAAAAGAAAAAAGAAACCAGCATTATCATTGTATTTTATTGGAGTTTTGTTGCTTATCCATGATTTATGTTGTTTTAATCATTGTATATACTGTTCTTTGGCCCTGCTTTCTGTAATCTGTATCATGTCTTTTGCCCATGTTTCTCTGTATTCATAATATTCATCATACCTTATGACACAGTAATATCTCATTACATTCATATGCCAAAATTTTTTTAGTCATTTCACAATCATCATACACATGTTTTATTCCTAGCATTTTGTTATCACAGATGATGCTACTCTGAATCTCTTTGTGCCTGTGATGTCATTCTTTGCTGTCAATAGCTTCTAGGATTTAGACCCAGTAGGTAATCTCTGCATCAAAGGGTATAAACTATTTTAGTCATTTTTCTGGCATAATTCCAAATTGTTTTCCATAGTTTCACTAGTAGTGAATTAGCATGACTGCCTTTCTATATCCCTAACAGTGATGAGTTTTCCAGTCTTTTAGCATGTTTGCTAGCTGTTTTAAGTTGCATTTTTCCTAATTATTAGTGATTTTGAAATTTTTTCAAGGGGCTATTGGTATTTTTTGTTCATTTCTCCCTTGTCTTCTTGCTATATCTAGTATCTTTTTTGTTCAGTCATTTTTCAGTTGTGTCTGACTCCATTTGGGGTTTTCTTGGCGAAGATACTGGAGTGGTTTGCTCTTTCCCTCTCCAGCTCATTTTGCAGATGAGAAAAGTGAGGGAAATAGGATTAAGTTACTTGCTCAGGGTCACACAACTAGTTAGTATCTAAGGCTGAATTTGAATTAATGAAGATGAGTCTTCCTGACTTCAGGCCTGGAACTCTACTCACTGTACCACCTAGCTGCCCCCAAGTATCTTTAGTAATTTATAACATAATAATGGAGATAGTGGGTGCTCTTGATTTGCTCCTGATCCTATTGGGAAAGCTTTCAGTGTTTATCCATGCAAATAATGCTGGCTTTTGAATTTAGATGGATACTTTTTATCATAGCAAGGAAAAGTTCTTTTATTTAGTGTCTAACTTTTGAGTATTTTTATGTAGTTGAGTGCTCTGCTGATATGAGCATGCTATTTTTATTATTTTTGTTACTAATAAGATTGGTTATGTTTTTAGTGTTCCCAGTATTGAACCATCGTTGTATTCCTGGTAAAAATCCAACACAGTCATAATGAATAATTTCAGAAATATATCGTTATAGCCTCTTTGTTAATTTTTTCCATCTCTACTTTACAAAACCTTAAAGTTCTATAAAAATATCTATTGTTATTATTAGTGATGTCATATTATTAGCTGTAGTATTATTATTGCTTTACATCTACTCACTTTGATTATCAAGCTCTATGTGTCTCATAAAATGAGCCTGGTAAGATACTGGTTTTCTGTGATTTTGCTAACAGTTTATTTAGCATAGGAATTGTTTATTCCTTATATATTCGCTATTATTCACTCGTAAATTCTGCAGAGCTCCCAAGGTCTCCACCCTCAGACTTTCTGACCCTTCCGAGTATTTCTCAGGGGCCCTCCACTCCTGCTTCCTCCAGACACAGAACCTTGTATATTACATACATCCCTGGCCTATCTCAGGTCATGGTGGAAGGCAACCCTGCACTTGTGGTGGCTTGGTTGATGGCTTTCCTTTTCTGTTGCCATGTGCTTCTGGGTCACTTTTTGTATAGTACTGGTGTGGAAAAAAGTCGTTTACTGTAGTTTCTCATTGTATTTATCTCTTATTATTCTGTCTGGTGAGAACTTCAAGGTTTTGCTGGAGTAGATAATGAGAACTGGGTGGTCTGCCTCAGATCCAATCAGCTTCTTTGAGAGTTCCTACCTATCTTTTAAAGTTCAATTCAAATGCCCCTTCCTTGAGGAGGCTTTCCCCGATTCCCTTCGTCCTCCATCAGTATGACCCTTCGCCCCCCACCACATTTTAGGTGACAGTCACTTGGACCCCTCTGATGTGCTTATAATGTTTTTAGCACTAAATTATTTGTGTATGAGATTTGACCTGGCTTTGGACTAGATATTTGAAGGCAGAGACAGATTCCCTTCTAAATTTTATATCTTCCTAGGTTGTTAGCATATTACTCTACCCACAAATAGAGCAGTTCAGTCAAGCAACAAGTATTTTATTCAGCACTTATTATAATCCAGACAAATGTTTGTTGAACTGAAGACCCTGTTGCTGCTATCAAGAGGCTTGTGAACTAGTTTAGGATTAAAGCATTAACTTTATTTTTGTCTCAGTGCTCATGATTAGGTTTTTTTTATTGCCACATAACTAAATGTGAATGACAAGATTCCTCAGACAGTGAAGCAGTATCCAATTTGTCCATAAATAAAATGGCCATAAATAAAGCACCAGAACCACAGGTCATCAGTCAAATCTAGATGAAATGGACCTGAATAAAGCATGGGGCAGAGCCATGCCCAGGCATGCTGTGCAGCCCTGAGTTCAGATTCTGGGTTATTCTATCACCCTTCACAAGAAACAGCACCATCCCTCACAGCTTCTTCATGGGGAAAGGATCCCATGCTATCAGATCAGTAAGCCTACTCACTTTGGCTGGGGAAAGGGACCTTTGCCTTTAAACCTGAGGCAGTAGTAGAATTGGTTGCCAAGTGTAAACTCTTCTGTAAAAAATCCCACACCCTATTATAGGATTCAGCCAATATTCAGGAATGTGCTTCTTCAGGTCTACAGAGCTGACAGGTTTGATCCATTCTTTCAAGGAGTTCCAGTAAACTATGAGAGAGATGGCTGGCTCTACTAAAAAGGGCTCAAGAAAGAGATATCTCATTCCTTCTGACCTGAGATTTAATGGCTCTGCACGTACATGTGAACGTACAGATATGTAGATTCAGGGACAGAAACATGTTTCTTCATTTGGATGTGGTCCATCATTCATTAGAATATGGAAACACTTGATTTCCCAAAGAAAAGCCAAGTAGTTATGCAATATGGAAAACCAGCCTATAAATCTTCTCGTTGACAGCATTCCTTTCTATAATTGGAGGACTCTTTGAAGGTTTGAACCTTCCTTAAGGAAACAAGAAATTCTACTTTTCTCTACCTCTCCTGGCTACCTTATATCCCAGTTTTGTAAAGATTATGGGAGCTGGTCTGAGAGGAAAGACTGACTAAAGAAAGACTCCCTCCACTCTAGAAGGGTACCCCACAAGGAAATGCCTTCTCCATACCATGGAGAAGTGTTAACACCATACCAGCATCTATCCTTGGTTATATTTCATTTAGTGCAATTCAACAAATATTTGCTAAATTCCTACTACTATGGTCAGTACAAGGTCTACAAAAACTCCCACCACCTTTAGAGAGCTTATTTTTTCCACAACATATATATGAATAAGTAAATGCAAAATACCCTCAGTCTGCTACTTAACTTTTTTATGCTGGGTGTATCTCTTTGGGGCTTTAGTTTCTTCAGTTGAAAAATGAGGAGGTTCCTCTCAGCCTGTTGTCTCTAATACCCTGGACTTCTATCTTGTTCCTTGTACCTTTATTGAGTTAATTTGGTATACATCAACTAAATAACTAGGACAAAAGCAAAAATGGTCTCTGATCTCAAAAAGCTTACATTTACCTATGGAGAAACTCTGTACACAAGTGAATACAAAACAAATGCAGCTAGGTGGAATATGTGGATAAAGCCCTGGACTTGGAGTCACTTACATGCTGTGTTACCCTGAACAAGTCACTCTGTGCCTCACTTTCCTTATCTGTAAAACAAAGGGGTTGGAATTAAATGACTTCTAGGGTTCCTTCTAGATCTCAATCTATGATCTTACGTAAAGTCATTTCCAAGGCTTGGGTGGGAGAGAGATTATGATTTCTATTATAGGGATCAGGAAAAATTTTTTGGAAGAGATAGACCTTGCACGGAGCACGGAGCCCAGGGGGATACTTAGGGTTCTAAGAGGCATTGACCTAAGCTGTTCCCCATGTCTAGAATGCATCTCTCTTCCCCTCTGCCTCTTATATCACCAGTTTCTTCCAAAACTCAGCCAAAGTGCCACCTTCTACATGAAACCTTTCCTGATGTCCACCTTCTTTCCCCCCCTCCAATAGGTAGCTTCCTCACTCTCCAAACTTCCTTGTATTTATTTTTTGTAAATATTCTCCATCTACTTATATAGATATGCGTTGTCTCCTCTGTTAGAATATAAGCTTCTTGAGGGAAGGGACGGTTTTACTTTTGTCTTTATATCATCAGTACCTAGGACAGTGCCTGGCTCATGATAGATGCTTAATAGATACCTATTGGTTGGGGGCAGATGAGCAGAAGGACACAGGCAGTGTTATAATGAGACAATGTGTGAGCCTTGCTATGAAAAAGATTGTAAACCCCCATCCCTTCTTTGCAGAAATGGAGGACTATGGGTTTGGAACATCACATAAACTGTGAGATTCATTTGGTAGGTTGGTTAGTTTTGCTGAACTGCTTTGTTTCTCCTTTTTTCTTCTTGGTTTCAAGGTTTGGATTGCTGGTTTATGGGGAGGGGAATAGAAAATTTTTTTTAAAGATGTTGATATAAAAACAAAAAAAAAATCAATCCTTTTTTTTTAAGAAGAAAAAAAAGGCAGTGAGAGAAGGAATGATTCTCAACTGGGACCTGAAATTCCTGGGCCTAGTTACCACGTTTGCCCTTGAGGTCCTTTGCAGTCTTCTGGTCTATCAGATGACTGTCCTCCCTTCTCTCCCACCAAGAATCTAGTGTGGTCTCCTTTAGCATTCAGAAATGCTTTGATGTCCAGAGATAGGGAGGGCTCACATTGTTATTTCTGCTTTCATGCTCCCACCATTTCCTCTGGGGTCTGATGAATGCTGTTCTTTTCCTTTGCTTTCAGCCGGCCATGCCAACTCCCCTACCCATCGATGCAGCAACACAGCCCCATGTCCTCCCAGGCCTCCTCCATCAGCGGCCCACTGCATTCGGTCATGCCCCCTCCCCTCCCATTGGCCATGTTGCCCCAGCAGCCTCCGCCTGCCACTCCTCCGGGCCAGCAGCTTGGCCCCGAAGCTTTTGCCATTGTGGAGCGGGCACAGCAGATGGTGGCAATCCTATCTGAGGAGAACCGGGTGCTCCGGCAGGAAATTGAGGGGTATTATGACAAAGCTGACAAGCTTCAGAAGGTATGTATTTGACTCTGGGGGAAAAGGGTAGAGGAAATGTTCTTTGGCATGAGAGTTTGGGAGTGTGGGGCCTTATTTATCCTCTTACTGAGAGACAGTGTAGTTTAATGGAACAATTGGAATAAATAAAATCCTACCTCTGACACTTATTATCTGTGTGGTAGTGCTGTTGTCTAGTCATTTAAGTCCTGTCCAACTCTTCATGACCCCCCATTTGGGGAGGTTGTCTTGGCAAAGATGCTGGAGTGGTTTGCCATTTCCTTCTCTAGCTCATTTTATAGATGAGGAAACTGAGGCAGACTGGATTAATGACTTGCCCAGGGTCACACAACTAATGTCGAAGGCTATATTTGAACTCAAGTGTTCCTGATTCCAGATGACTGTACCACCTAGCTGCCCTTATCACTTGTGTAACTATGAGAAAATCCCTTCACATTAGTTTCCTCATCTTGTAAAATGGGGTTAATAATACCTGTGATATCCATCTCACTTGGTAAACTGTTGTGAGGTAATGAGATGATTTATGGGAAATGTTTTACACACTCTATACAAATACCAACCATTATTACTGAAGATGATCAGTTTTTTTCCTAAATACTAGAAACTCAAACCTCTCAAACTTAATAGTTAGAGAGTCCTGAGAGATCTGGTGCCCAAAGCCTCAAGTTTTCAGCCAGCTGATCTGAAGCAAATTCCTTATCTCTGTCCCTGGTTCTGTGGGCTAACTCTCAGAATTATAGACTATCTGGGCTCAGTGGCTTCAAGGCTAGAGTGTTAGACGAGTTCAGAACCTTCCTGTCATTTATTAGCTGTGTGATCCTGGGCAAATCACTTAATTTTGCTGAGCTTCAGTTTTCTCATCTGTAAAATGGGGCTAATAGCATCCATCTCACAGGGATGTTATGAATATTGAAGGAGATAAAGTATGTGAAGTGCTTTAAAAAACTTATTTTAGAAGAGACCTTCAGAGATCATCCAGTTCAACCTATAAATTTTAAAGAGGAGAAAATTAAGGACTAGAAGGGTAAGGTGATTTTTCTAGGCTAGCACAGCTAGTAAGTGGTAGTAGGACCTCAAACCCAGTGTTCTTTCTACTACACTAAGGTTCTTCCCCTAAACAGTCATTCTACCTAAATGGACCCTCACTTTGTTTTCTTGAGATCACAGTTCTGGTCTTAAGAAACAGAAGACTTGGATTCAAGTCCCAGTTCAGACTCATCAGTTTTAGGATCTTAGGCAAAAATTACTTAACTTTCTCAGAGCCTTCAGTTGCCCCTCCACTGTAAAGTGGGGTGGTCTTTGTCACACTGTGCACCTTTTGGAGTTGTGAAGAAACTCTTTGTAAAGCTGCAAGTGCTATATCTGTGTTAACTCTTCTTGTCCAGTGTGCACAGGTATTTACAGATTCAGAGAACTGGTGAACCAGAAGGGATCTTAGAGGCCAAGCCTTTCCTTTTTTCCCCTAATTCAACACATATTTGTCAAGCACCTACCATTTGCAAAGTACTGTATTAGCACTAGTAACACAAATAAAAGAGCTCAAAAGCTCTGACTTTAAGCAACTTACATTAAAAAATTAGTTTTAACATTATCTTCATTTCCAGTTAAATATACTCCCTCACCCAATGAGCCATCCTTTGTAAAAGCAAAGAATAAAAAAGAAAGAGGGGGAAAAAGCATTTCATTTCAACCAACCAACACTTCAGTCAAGTCTGCTAGTATATGCCCTGTTCCACACCCATGATCCCCACATATGCAAGGAAAGGTTATTTTAGTGAGAGAGAAACTGAGGTCTAGATAAGTAAAGTGATTTGCCCAAGTTTATGTAATTCTTTAGTAGCAGAGGGAGAACTAAAAACCAGGTATCCTAACGCAGTGTTCTTTTACTTGCCTGAATAAGCCATTGTCAAACTAGGACTTTACTTTGACCCTGTGTGCGGCACATTTTATGTGTTGCAGGTGGAGTTGGAGAAGTAGAGGAAAGACAGAGGACTAGAATGATAGACAGGTAGTGATTGACAGCTTCAAAGAGGAGAGGTCACCCAAGCTCCTTGCTGGAGGACAGACCTGATGGAGATGACTGTGAGATAATCAAGCAGACCCAAGAGTCCTATTGAGCGTCTGCCCTTGACTTAGGAAGGAAAAAAAAAGGACATTTGTAACTATAGACAAGGATGGAGGCCTTTTTACATTTTCAAGACCATTGTTGGATGGGTGCATTGACAGTTAATCACCCATTTCTTTCTCTGCTGGACATTTATTTCACACTTGGACCACAGGTGAAGAACTCAACTTATATTGGTTGAACAGGTTATTTCTTTCTGATCAGGACTTCCACAAAAGAGCCTTGTGTATTCTGAGTGCCCTCAGAAGCCTCCTACTAAGAATCTGGAGCTTTCCCCGTGATTGATGGTCTAGTCTAGGCATTCCCAGGCTATGTATGCCCTTGTCATGCTCATATGGGCATGACTGTTATGGTGTCTGGGATTTCCATGTGAATGTGGTGACTTCAGTCACTGTGGCTGGAGGGAAGAGAAAGGCACTTATTGATCCAGAGGCAAATATGGACCGTCAGATAAAGTGCCCCTTAGATGTAGTCATGTGGTATTCTAAATGCTGTTTCTGTCCCATGATTTTTGGTCAAACCCCTCTTTAGGCTTTAGCTTGCCTCTGAAAAATCTTGGGATAGGGCCTCTATTTAATGTGACCTGAGATTAGTGAATGACTGACTCAGCATTTTTCAGGAAACAAGTATTTCTTTCTTTCCCCTAATGATAATGGCAGATAGGCCTTGCATAGGCCCATCTGAGGGTAAAAATCTGGATCTTTTGACATGGAATGTTGTTGAATGATTACAGGGAGGGACCAGGTGTTGAGAGAGCTTCACACTATTTCTTCTTTGGCTTATGACTCACAGTACAAGCCTGAGCAACTCACTTAACTTCTTGGTGACTCAGTTTCCCCATACAGGACAATGGGACAAATACTGGTAAGAGGGTTTTGAAAGCCTCTGCTGTCTAGTCAGTCTGGTGTAGTGTAAAGACCATGGGATTTGGTACCAGATCACCTGGTTTTGAATCTTAACCCTGCTACTTACTTAGCTTTTACCTTAGGCAAATAAGTCCCTTCCTTGAATCTATAAATTGAGGGGTTTAACTAGATTATCACTAAAGTTTCTTTCTTGTTCTTGATTCCTACGAAATAATTAAGTCCTTTTGTTTTGTCTCCCAAGCTTTCTCAGCCAGATGCCTGTACTTCATTGACTTGGCACATGGGCCAAATTGAATTTTAAAAGTCAAGTTTTGACTTGTCCTTGGCCTAGTGTTTGTTGCTATCAGCAGCTGTAGCCCAGAGGCTCTGGAACTCTTCCTAGTCTGTCATTTAAGTAGCTTCCAATGGATTGAAATCATTCTAGTTCCAGCCCTTCCTCTTTCAGAACTACATGAAAGGTGTTGTACTGAAAGTCATAGGGTCATAGATTTGGAGCTGAAAGGGACTCTCCTGGTCATTGAATCCAACCGCTTCATTTTACTGGTGATAGAACTGAGGCCCAGAAAGGTTAAATTAGAGAGCTAGTTAGTATCTACACTTCTTCCTGACGCTAAGCTCAGCACTCTATCCACACAGTCAAGTGCAGTCTTAGTAGACCACAGAATTTATCTGGAGAGCCTCAAGTAGGGAGTTTGTAATTCGAATAGGAAGGTGGAGACAGAAAGGGAAAAGGCTGTAGAAGAATCCACAAGACTTTTAAACTGCCTGGATATGAAGCTATGGGGGAGGGAAGAGTCAATGAAGGCTTGGACCTGGAGAGGTGATTAGGAGGATGGTGGGACTATGGACAGAAACAAAGAAGGAGGAAGGGCAGTTTTGGGGAGGAGGATGGTGAGTAGTTTAGTTTTGGACATGTTGAGGATGAAGGTGCCTTTGGAATATTAAAGGAGGAATTTGGAAATCACAGAATCTGGTCCAACCTGTACTGGAAGAGGTATTTTCTTCACAGCATCTCTAAGAAATAGTCCTTCATTTCCCTCTTGAAGATGTCCAATGAAGAGGAACCTTTTACTCTTCAAGACAGTTCATTTCATTTCTACTACCTACTGATGGGAAAATTAATTTAGAGGACACCAGCATCTTCCTAGAAGAGATTCACTATGTCTCTGAGTCTTCTAGTCAAACACTGGCAAGCTGTTGACTTTTTGGGCCAACTCCTCATGCCACCCACTTTATCTAGGTGACATGCTTTAAGGACATGTAAGATCTCTGGCTCCTTTATTGCTAAGGTGCTCTGTTCACTTTCTAATTAGCTAGGAAAGTTATGAATAATATTACTTCCAGATTAGTCAGGGAGAGGCAGCCAAGTATGGTAGAGAGGACACTGAAACTGTTGTCAGGAGAAAGTAGGTTCAAATCCTGCCTCATACACTTCACTGTGATCTTGGGTAAGTCACTTAACAACTCTGCCTAAGCTTAAAACCTTCTGTGTTTCATCATCTCTAAAATGAGGGGGATGGACTCAATGACATCTAAGGTTCCTATGAACTCTAAATCTATGATTCTCTAAGAGGGGGAGAAGAAGGAGAGTTATATATTCTTTGTTCGGGAAATGTTTGGACTATGATCTTGAATAAATATTGACAACTTGCTCCCCCTCCAAAATACTACATGACTAGATGAGTTAAGAGAGACTCTTTGAAAGTTGAATTTAATGGAAGATGACATTCCACTTGGGTTCCATCATGTAGAAAAGAAAAAAAAAAGAATATTGAAAGCTGTCACCCAGAGCATCCCAAAGTTCACAAGACATTCCTTTTCTTCACAATTTCTTATGGTTCAGCATTTTTTTTCCTGCCCCAACCCAGTTCACAGATTCCTGAGAAATTTTGATTAGAATTGTATTTTAATTTTATATACAGGCCAAAATTATGTTTAGCATTGAATTCTTCAAATTGCAAAAAGAATTTGATCTAATGAAAATTGTGAAAATTTAAGTTTGAATTCTTTTAACCTTGTTCAGGCTATTTCTTCATCTGTAAAAATGGAATAATAATCCTATTAGCTCTTACATCATTGGATTGTGATAAGAATCAAATGAGACCATTTATGTAAAGCACTTTGCAAACCTTAAATGTCAGCTATTATCATTATCAAAAATAATAATGAGCTGAGGTTGGTAATAATTGCTAACATCAATAAAAAATAAAAAAACCCTTACATAATCTTATAGTCTAATAGGGGTATAAGGTACCAAGTCAGTAGATATAATACACTGTATTACATGATATGTACATCAAAGAGTTAAAAACAACCCAAAGTGCTATGTTCAAGATGAAGGGCAAGGTCTTTACCAACTCTTAAGGGTGAGGAAGAGGAGAAGAGGTGGGCTTACATTTAGAAACTAAATTTAGAATTAAATTTGGGCTTTAAAAAATAAGAAGGAATTCAGCATGAGAAAGCATTGTAGAGAATAATGTGAACAAAGGGACTTTAGACAGGATAATACATGTTTAGATGACAGAAAGCTGTCTAGTTTGGTTGGAACACAGAATATTTAGGAGACAGTAATATGAGATAAGACTAGAGTGGTAGGGTGGCACCACATTGTGGAGGGCCTTGAATGCCAGGCAAAAAGAGTTGGAACTTCATTTTGCAGGTAGTAGGGAGCCACCGAAGGTTTTTGAGTACAACAGTGACGTTACCAGGTTATTGTTGTTTGTCCTTCATTCTTGAAGAGGACCATAACATCAGGAAGGTGATATCTTGCAAGTGAATGGTATTTAAGTGAGGGAGGGCTGTACAAAGTCACCAGTCTCACTTTCTCCTCTGAAGCCATCTGGGTCCAGTGGCAAGATATAGATCAGGATGATTGGAGATGGCCCGGGATGCAGTGTGAGGCCTTGGCTTTTTTAAACTAAATTATTTAACAGGTCTTTGTTTGCTCAGGTCTTTTTTTTTTGGAAGGGAAGGCAGGGCAGTTGGGGTTAAGTGACTTGCCCAAGGTCACACAACTAGTAAGTGTTAAGTGTCTGAGGCTGGATTTGAACTCAGGTTCTCCTGTCTCCAGGGCCGGTGCTCTTATTTACTTCAGCCACCTAGTTGCCTCAAGGTCTTCTTGACTCTATGTCCAGTGCCCTAGTCACTATGCCATACTGTCTCATAATACTAATACCCCCAATTTGTTAAGAAAGCTTATTCTGTTAGCAATGTATAAAGATTGATTGAAGGGATGAAAGAAAGGAGGAGTGAAATTCTTTAGGGAAGCTATTACAATAGCCCAGGTAGATAGAAGTGAAAGCCTCAATTTGGGTGGTGGAAGTGAGAACAGAGAGGATATGTGAGAGTCTGAAGAGATGGCGTCAACAGAACCTGATCCACAATTGGAAATGAGAAGTGGAGAAGATAATTCTGAAGTTATGAATATGGGAGAACAGATGGAGTCAAGAGGAAGAGCAGGCTCAGCGAGAAAAATGAGTGCAAATTTTGAACAATTGAGTTGGAAGTGCTGGCAACAAATCCAGGAGGAGGTGTGAGCTCTGGAACTAGGAATCTGGAGATGTGAGTCTTTAGTTCTGCACAGGGTCAAAGCAAGAGATACCAGTTTGGAAATTATTTCTATACAAGGGATACTTGAAGGCATGGAAATTATCCCATGTTAAGAGAAAGAGTTAAAAGAGAAAAGAGATCAAGTTCTGGTTTGGTGGAGCACCCCTATTAAGGGCTCAAGGAGAAGATGAAGAAGAGTCAGCAATGAGGATTTTAGAAGATGGTCAGCATTACAAAAGCTGCAGACAGGCAAAGAGGATGAGGACTTGGGGGAGAAGCCCTATGATTGGGTTTGGTGATTAGGACTTCACTGTTGTTCATCCTTAGTTCTAGAAGAGGACCAGTGACTTCAGGAGGGTGATATCTTGACTTGCAAATGAATTGAACATAAGTGAGTGTAGCCACAACCACACTGGCATACCCAGGATGGCTGCTAGCACAGGTTCTTAGAGCTGTTTAACTAGGAAAGATAGCTGTTTAAGGGGTCAACAATCTTTTAAAATTATATTCACTAGTTCAGAGGAAAAGTCAGCACCCTGAACTTCAGAGAAACTACAAGCAAAGAAATAAAGACCAAAAGACAGGGCTCTGACTGCCTGAATCAATTATACACTTTTACATACCACCCTGGATTGAGAGAACCTTTACATCTGGGCAGTCAGGGAGCTCTGAACATACAACCACTCAGAATCTCAATCTGAGAATCACAGGATCCTTTTCATAAGCAAGCCCCCAAAGCAAAATGCCAACTCAGAGTATATATACACTTCTCAGAGCCAGAGGGCATCACCACTCTGGTGACTCAGTGCCTACAAAAGGTGTGAAAACCTTTCCACAAGCAAGCGGGCTGTAAGCAAGCTTCCCTTAATGGGCTCCACCTGAGGCCTATTAATGGGCAGGGAAGTTCTTAAATCTCATTAACATTACAGTGAGGCAGAGCTGTCCAAAGTCATCAGCCTCACTCTCTCCTCCAGAGCCATCTAGGCCCAGTGGCAAGACATAGTCCAACATGATTGGCAATGGCACTGTGTGCAGTGGGAGACTTTGACCTTTTTAAGCTAAGGTCTTTCCCAGATCTCAGTTTGTCTGAGGCAACACCCATTCAGTAGTTAAAAGCTAGGTAAGAATTGAGGCAAAAGATGGTCCAGTTTGCCTTCACAGAAGAATCAGTCTGGAAGGGAAAGACCCTTAGAGATGATTCTGGCCAGAACAGAAACAATTACTATTTATACTCACTCTCAGCCAGCAAAACCCAAACAATGAGCAAGTGAGGCTTGGGTTGGAACCTATTTTTGACCAATCATCGAGAGCCAGAGTGGTTTGGGTTTAAAGGCATAGTCAAATAGCACCATTTGACTCCAATGGGCTTTAGCTATATTTCAAGAAATCATAAATGAAAACTACATGAGAAAAAAGAGTTAATTGTCCTAGTTTTTAAAAAAACTGCTAGAATAAATAAGTAGAGAAGAAAAAAAATCTAGCCCCCAAGCCCCAAGATACCTTACGAGTTATAAGTGATTAAAATTTATATTCCTTTGGACAGAGCATCTACATGTAAGGAAGCAAGGACTTGGAGTAGCTAAGAGGGAATGGGTGAGAGGTATAAGTAGAGGAATTTGGCTCCAGTTTGAGACTGAAACTGTGTCTTCAGTTTTTCCCCCATTCAAGCCATTTTTCACACTGTTGCCAGGTAGATCTTCTTAATGTACAACCTTTATGATGTCACTACCATGTCCCTGCCTATGATACAAAAACTTCATTGCTTCTCTATTGCCTATTTGAATAAAATCTAGTCTTTAGCCTCACACTCCGAGCTTCTTGTGATTTGTCCTTATCTAACCTTCCAGCCATATCTCCCATTACTCTGTCATATACTATATTCTCTCACAAACTGGACTACTCATGTTTCCCAAACATGCCTTACTATTCCCTTGTGTTTTCTTGTCTTTGCCATCACTAGAAATATCCTTTCTTTCTCCCTTTACTTGTCAGAATTCTTTGTCATTCAAGATAGAGCTTATGTTCAGCTTCCTCATTTATCCTGCGCTGAACACCCTAATCATTAGCAATCTCTCCTTCTGAGTTCCAATAGCATTTAAAAATCATTCGTCTTTAATTTTTCGATTTTACTCAAGGGTTTTTAGAATTAGAATAATTTTCCTTTATGCCCCTACCCTCCATATAAATCTTCCTTGGAACAAAGAACAATTTAATCAATTCCCAGCCAACAAAGTGACTGAAGTCTGACAGCATATGTATCATTACACACCTATAATTTACCATCTCTCCATGGAGAAGAGGAAGGTATTTTTCTAGCTCTTTTCACCAGGACCAGGATCACTTATTGTAATTAATCTTATTTGTGGCATTTTGCATTGTTCTACATGATTGTTATAATTGCATATATTGTTCTTATTTCCTTGAGTTCTTCATAGTTGTGGTCTCTCCTGGTGCAGTGATTCCTTTATATTTGAAAGGCATAATTTGTTTGGTGGTCCTTCCTTAGTTGATAGTATCTATTATGTATCCAGTTTTTTGTTTTGTTATGTTTTTTGCTCCCATAAAGTGCTACCATGAATATTACAGTAGGATCTTTATTTTTTGTCATTGCCCTCTTGAAGTATGTTCCCAGTAGCGGGGTGATAAGGTTAAAGGGTATGAACAGTAAAGTGATTTTTATTGCAGCGTTTCAAATTTCTTCCTGAAATTATTGGACCAGGTCAGAGCTCTAACAGTATATTAATGGTCCTTTCTTTCCATAACTCCTACAACACTGATTGTTGCCACAATTTATTATCTTTTACCAATTTAATGTGTGTTAGGTAAAATGCCTTCCTCTTATTGTTAGTTATTTGGAACATTCTTTCATATGGTTTTTGACAATTTTCTTCTTTTCAGAACTTTCATTCATATCTGTTGACTGTCGTAGGATGGCTCTTGTTCTTATATATTTTTGTTAATTGATTCCCTGTGGATCTTGCTTATCAGACTTCTATCAGAGATATTTGATGTGAAGATTCTCCTTTCTCCTCCACCCCCACCAGTTACCAGTTTCTCTTCTTGTTCTTACCTCTTAGTTTTGTTTGTGCCAAAAGCCTTTTAAATTTATATAACTGCATTTGACTTTTAGGATGACCACTATCCCTTTTTAAAATTTGTTTTGAAATCTCACCATAGCCATAGTTATGAAAGGTAATCTCTCAATTCTCTTCTCATTTTGTTTGCTTGTTTTTTAATGTTGTGAATTTTTATATTGAGGCTACATAGAAATTTAGAGCTTATTGTGGCATATGGTATAAGGGTCTAAACCAGGGTTGTTGTTGTTGTTTTTTTTCCATTTTGTTTTTTGCTTTTTTTTTTGGAGGGCAATTGGGGTTAAGTGACTTGCCCAAAGTCACACGGCTAGTAAGTGTGTGTAAGTGTCTGAGGCTGAATTTGAACTCAGGTCCTCCTGATGTCAGGGCTGGTGCTCTATTCACTGCACCACTTAGCTGCCCCTAAACCAGGGGTTTTTAACCTTCTTTTGCATCCTGGGCTCTTTGGTGGTTTGGTGAAGTCAATTGATCCCTTCTCAAAAAAAAGTTTTTAAATACATAAATTGAAATAGAAAGGATAACAGAGAAAACCAGTGAACTGCAAAACAGTTATCAAAATATTTTTAAAATAGGTTCATGAATTTTAGGTTAGAAATCTCTGGTCTCAATCTACTTTCTGTCAAAGTGCTCTTTCCATGTTCCCAGATGGTGCTGGGATATTCTTTCCTTAGTTGTTTATAGTCTGTGGTTTATTGAACAATGGACTACTATATTTGATTTCTTCTGTGCCTTGCATATCTCTTCAGCTCCATAGATCTGTATTTCTATTTTTTTTAACAGTATCGAACAGTTTGGGTGATTCTAGCTTTATAATATAGTTTGAGGTCTAGTAATGTTGTTACACTCCCTCCATTCCCAATTTTTTCCCCTTTCATTACTTCTCTTTATATTCTAGACCTCTGTTTCTACAAATGAATTTCATGATTCTTCCCTATTGTTTCATAAAGTAGTTCTTCTGTAGTTTAATTGTCATGTTCTTAAATCTGTATACCTACGTCATGTTCTGTTTGTACCTTTACTGGAGTTTACAGCATTCTACCCTTTGTTTCACTTATTTCTGATCTCTCCTTGAGGGTGACAGGGGCCATGTCTTATTCTTCTTTGCATGCCCCATGGACCACACCTAGTATCATATGTTGAATTTGCAGAGACTTTGCTTTAATCCAGCTCCCACCTTTTGCAGATAATAAAACATAAGTGTAGAACATTGAAATTACTTGTCCATTGTCATACAGGTAGGTAATTCCAGATCCTGGATTCAAACCCTGGGCCTTCTGACTCCAAAGTTGAATGAGTGAATGAACTAGAATTAGGACCCTGTGGTCAGAGTGAGGCATGCCTGTATATAGCTCAAAAGCAAAGGTCACCTTTAAAAAAATACATTAGCATATAAATGATGATGTGTCTTGGAGCTACCTCTTTTGAAAACAAAATTGAAAGGAAGCATAACAATTTGTGGTTAAACTAGAAAATGGTTTCAGGACATGCTGTACCCTCTCCTGCTACATAACAAGCAGTCCACAATATAGAAAATAGAGAAGGCTGTCTGAAATGAAATATGCTCAGAGTAGCTGTCTGTGCCGTAGGAAGACCGTTAGAAAAAAAAATAACACAATGCTTATGATGAAAAGGACCCTGGTTAGTCCTTAGAATTCTGATTTTGGGGGGTTCTCTTTGGAAAAGTTTCACCATTTATAGGAATAGGCATCTATTTCACTGCAGTTACATCATCATCATCATTCTCATGATGAGGGTGCTACTAGATTTATTTTTTTATTTGGAGCAAGAGACTTCACCTCTTTATGTCTCAATTTCTTTACATCTAAAATGGAAGAGAATAGCACTAAGGACTCTTTTGACCCCAGAATTCTGTATTTGCATGATCTTGTCTAAAGGAGACCTTGGTACAGAAAAGCCCAAAATACTTTGATTGATATAGTCTGCTTTGACCTTTTGAGGCAGATAGAGTACCAGATGACCTCAGATAGTCCAAATGGAACTATTGAAAGACCAGAAATTTGGATATTCAGCCAGAAGCACCTGCCTCAAAGGGCTGTTATGAGGATCAAATAAAAGAATATTTATACAGTGCTTAGCACAGTGCCTAGTCCATAGTAGGTGCCATCTAGATGTTAGTTATGGTAATGATGATAATTATGAACATGAAAATTCTTTGAAGCAGCCAAAACGAAAAATATGTCTCTGGCTATGTGGCATAATGAGTAGAGTCATAGGCTTGGAGTTAGTAAGACATGGGTACAAATGCTACCTTTCCCTCATTTTACTTATGTGATCCCTGAGCAAGTCCACCTTTACTTAAAGTTCCTGAACCAAAAATTCCCCAAGGTGACAAAATCATGAATCCTTTTTTCATTGAATCTGCCTCATAAGATTGATCAAATAACTCTAGAATCTCTTGTGTGATCACCTACTTTATCTAGAATCAAAAGACCATCAGTTTGTGCATCATGTTATTACCCATTTCTATGTACATTCTAGGATCAAAGAAAGTAGAGCTGGAAAGAGCCTCAGAGGGTAATCTAGTCTGTGATAAGCAGGATTTATTGAAATCTGCCATAAAATGTAATAAAAATCTATTATAACAAATACATGTTTGTCATAATGACTATATATATATGTATATGACAATACAATGACAAAAACTTGTTCACCTATAGATTCATGTAGGCTAGTGGTTAAATAATATTCCTAGAATCCTAGCTACTGTAGAGTAAAATATGACCTAACATTCTTGTCCTCATTACACAAATGTTATTCTAAAGGGCTTTAAAGTATCATAAATATGGAGCTAGAAGGACCATTAAAGGTTATCTCACCTGCTAAATAAATGCTTATTCCTAATAACAAGGAAGTTTCTTATCATACTTGGATAATTTAATGAATAAAGTGAGGGAAGGAGCAAAAGGGAACTATATCCAATTTCGAACCATATCAAATGATTTCTCTGAAAGTTCTTTGTCTGGAAGAGTTAGGGACATTGTGAAAATAGATTTGGATCCAAAATAAACATCAGAATTTTACGGCAAACTCTATTGTTAACTGCCTGGGTGAGCCTGTAAAAATTACTTAACCTCTCAAGTGCTCTAGTAAACTCTTAAGACTGTATGTTGCAGAGAAGGTGCTGATCATATTGGGAGGTTTCCTCAGTTTGGTTCTTTTTATTGATGAAATCTCACATCATGTTTCTGTTCCTATCCCTATATTAAGGAAATATGCTTTAAAATATTTTATCTATATGGTTATGCAGAGTGGTGTTTGGGTTCTCTTAGACCAGATGTGCTCAGAATAGCAGATTGTTCTTTAGGAAGACTTTTAGAAAAATAACAAGGTGCTTATATCATATATGTGAGAAGTCTTATGTATAAAAAACCCACATATGTTAAAAAGTTCCTGGGAAGATAAATGGTGATTCTCAAAAACCAGCATAAATTCACCAATCAAAATCATGTTAGACCAATGACATTGCCTATTTTGATGAGATCCTTAGATCAGTGTTTCAGGGGAATTGTGTGGAAATGTAGTGAACTTGAGTTTCACCAAGATTTTTGACAAAATCTTGCATGACATAATTATAGATAAAATGGAAAGAGATGGACTCAGTGATAAGACATTTGAATGGACTACCAACTGAATCAACAAGTCTAGAAAATAGTGAGTGAAGGAATTGATGGGAGCTTGGATGGAGATTTCTAACAGATACCTAAAGATCTGTTATTAATTGGCCCTAGTTATTCAACGTTTTTATCAATAACTTGAATGAAGTAATAGGGGATATATTCACTATATTTAAGTCATTTAAGGCCTAAAGATGGGAGAGAGAGGTCTAACACATTGAATATTTTTTTGACTTGGGGTCCCAAATGATGTTCACAGACTAACACAATAGATTGGATGATATATCATATTGAAGTACAAAAGGATTACTTGTAAAATCCTAAATTATGGATTAATAAGGTTAGCTGCACAAGTAAAGAACTGGGAAGGCATGGTTAGACAAGAGTTCATTTGAAAAAGACCTGGTGGGTTTTAGTGGACTGCACACTCAATATGAGTCAATAGAGCGACAGGACAGCTGTGTTACTGGAAGCATTATATCTATGGTGATAGCACTGTCCTTTTCCTATCTCAGATAACATTTAAAATACTGTTTCCAGTCCTGGGTTCCACATATTAAAATAAAAATTGACAACCTACAGTGTGTTCACAGGAGGGTGACTGTGGCAGAGGGACTTGAAACCATACCACAGGGGCTCAATTTAAGGAACTGAGATTTTATTTTTGGACCAGAAAAGACTTAGGGTGGGTGGGCTGTTAAATTGTTTTCAAATATTTGAAGGATTGTGACTTGGAAAAGGGATTCAACTTCTGCTTAGATGAGATAAGAACTAGGACCAATGGAGAGATGTTACATAGAAGTAGATGTTAGCATAACAGCAGGAAAAACTTCTTAATAAGAAATTAGCCTTCTTGGGTGTGAAGGAAATGGAGTGGTCAGCGCTTGATCTTCTGAGTGCATTAAGGAGAAGCTGGATGAATGCTTTTTAGGAACATCACAGAGAGGATTCATGATTTGGATGAGGTCAGACTAGGCAGCCTTTTATTTTCCTTCTTTGGATTCTATGATTCTGCATAATAGAAGGAAATATGAGGAATTTTAGATAGAATAATTTTGGAGACTTAAAGTTAGATTACATAACCTTAAATATTTGCTCCATCATCTTGATAGAAGTTCTGAGTTTTTCAAGAGAGAAGAAGGGAGGGATATTGATTTCAAAGTAGAAATCACATGCTTACCTGGTATTTGGGGAACATGTTTTAGTCTATAAGACCATCTTCAAGTGTTCCTTTGAATATCAAAGATGCCATAACAGAACCTCACTTTTAATATTGATTCTTTCTTATCTTTCAGTTTGAAATAGAAATTCAGAGGATTTCAGAAGCGTATGAGAGTCTAGTCAAGTCCACCACCAAGCGAGAGTCTCTGGACAAAGCCATGAGGAACAAACTGGAAGGAGAGATTAGGAGACTCCATGATTTCAACAGAGACCTACGAGGCATGTTCATTTCTATGTGCATTTTCAACTCCAAGTTCTGGGTACTTTGTTATATTTATAACTTAGCCAGAGTTTTCTTTGTCATGGAGCAGGGTTCCTCCTTTGCTAGATAAGCTAGTGAAACTAAACTGCATAAAAAAAACAATGGTACTTGATAAGATGTGGTTTAGGACGGAAAACTACATATATTTTTCCTAGAGGATTCCAAACTCAAATTTAATAAATAAATTCTCTTCATCTTCTCATTCCCCCAAACAAAGAACCTTAAAGAGTGTATGTATGATTTGCGTTTTTACTGACTGTCTGCCATGGATAGAATTTTATCCTTCCTCATCTCTGTCTGTCTCTTGGCTTCCCTGACTTCCTTCAAGTTCTAGCTAAAATCCTACCCTCTACGGGAAGCCTCCCTCGATCCTAGGCCCTCCCCTCTGCCGGTGATTCCCTTTTTGTATTATATTACTTGTTTGTACATAGCTGTTTGCTTACTGTCTCACCCATTTGATTGTGAGCTCCTCGAGGGCTCTGACTAGCTTTGTTTTTTGCTGTTGCTTCTCTTTGGTCCCCAGTACCTAGTATGGTGCCTGGTTCATAGTAGGTGCTTAATAAATGCTTTTTGACTGACTGACAGTTCAGAGATAGGGGATTACCTACTCTAGAATTCTGAATATTTTAGGAAGAGTGGAAGCAGGTCACCCTCCAAATTCCACCTTGTTTTTCTATCAGCAACAAGTCGTTTTTTTTAGTGCCTATCACACATACTACATGGTAGTAACAATCCCCAATTATCATATTCCAGGTTTCCCTTCCTCAAGAGCCATCTATGCATGAGTCACAGTCCCTCTGTCCATATTTGTTCAACTGAACTATTCAAAATGAATAAGGCATTTGGCCCCAAGCTATGCTGTTGAATAAATTTAAAGATGCCTCAGATGGCTCTTAAAATCAGAAGTCTCTACCCTGTGCCTATGTCCCCTTTTCAAGTTATTTTGATTTGTTATATATCCCTTCTAGGGATTTGGAACTTTTGGGACCAGTCCTGTTTGAAATTTATATCAGAGGGCCTTTCTTCTTTCCATGGCATTAGGTTTCAGAATGAGAAGGCCAAGTCTCCTTGGAAGGGCCCTGTTTTCAGTAGGCTTCCTGTCTTGGTATGCAGGAGAGGAACGAAACATCCAAACGTGCCTTTCTCAGAAACTTCCCTGGAACTTCAGTTCATGCCCACAGGGACTAGAATTACATTAATTTGCTAGAAGAAACAACTTGAGCCTACCCCTAGAGACTCTTTTTATGACTTGGAAACAGAAGTATCATCCCTCCCCAAAGAGGCGGGAAGATAGCATTTTTTTTTTTACCACTTTCTTGACCTTCTGGCTCTCTCCATTTTTTTTTACCTCCTGCCTGACCATTATTCATGCCCTCTTTTTGGCACCCATCTTGTTTTCTTGGTAGACTGGTGATTTTATATTCATATGTATTTGTTTTTAAAGCATTTCCTGTTTATGTGTAGACCGCCTGGAGACTGCCAACAGGCAACTAGCCAGCAGGGAATATGATGGGCATGAAGATAAAACAACAGAAGGTCATTATGCTTCCCAGAGTAAGTATTCAAATTTATTTATTCTGAAATTTTTAAAAATAAACTTGGGCAGTGTAAGAGAATCATGATAACTTGGAGAGATACTTTGCTAGTATTTGAATTTATCCATTAATTCAGTATGTAACCTGCTTGGACCACAGACCAGGTACTATATATGTCTACCAAAAGTGGAGCAGAATATCACTACCATAAATTTAGTTTTAGGTATAGCCTTTCCTCTGTGATTTATGATCCTTCTCTTTCTCTGGGTAAGACTCCAAAGTTAGGGAGTGGGGAAGAAATTTTACCACATATTTTTGACATCAGACATGTAGAACTTTTGATGTTTCCTTTTTTTTCGTTGGTTTGGAGTGGAAAGGGAGCTGGGACCCATTGTTGCTATATCTCACTCTCTAGCACTCACTTATTTCTTCCAGGCTCTCTACCCTTAAAAGCATTTGAGTTATAACAAAGTTGTGCTCCCCAAATAAATGGTGAAAAATACCTTTATTCTGCCTGGAGTGGTTGGGAAGATATTTCATCAACACAAGTAGGAAATACACATAGCTTGTGAGAAGCTATTGATCAAGGCTTAGATTCATGCAAAGTGGGATTGTGCTTGGAATCAGAGTGGGAGAGGACATGAGGTCATTTAGTCCAAACCCACATCTGGGCAGGAGTAGCTTCCATACTAATAATAAGTGGGTATTGCATTTCTGCTTAAAGACCTCCCATGATGGGGAACTCACTACCTCTTGAGCCAGTCTTTTTTGAGTCTACTTTTGACAACTCAAATCCCTAGGATATTTTCCCTTAAATCAAGCGTTAAGGTCTGTCTCTTTGTGAGTTTCACTCCTTGTACCTCCTTCTGTCCTCTGGGAATAAGCAGAATAAGTTGAATTCTCTTTCCAAATTACAGCTCTATAAATCCTAGAAAATGCTTCCTCTTTTTTTTTTCTTCCTTTTTCTCCAGGCTAAATAAGCAGATCCTTCAAAATCGTCTTATGTGGCCTAGTTTTGAGTCTCTTCATTACCCTGCTTACCTTTCTCTAACTGTACTTCAGCTTAACAATATACTTCTTAGAATGGAAGAACAATTATCCCATGATGTTAAATTTATTCTTGAATAGAACTCCAAAGTTCAGAGATTGGGGCATAATTAGCTAAGTCTTCCAGTAACTATTACTACATTTAATGGCTTGGTTATGTTTACATTTGGGTCAAAACTCTGATTTGTTTCCCATTAGCTTTGGCTATTTGTGCTTATACCCCAATAATACCCTTTTCCAGATTAATTTCTCTCCAGGTTAAAAATATCAATACCTTTATTTTGTTTTTATAACACCTTTTTTTCCATTTGTATTTTCCTTCCTACCTTCCCCAGAGAACAATGTTCTCTAACAATGGATAAGAAAGAAAGATGGGGAAAAAGCAATTCAGCAAAACTAATCAGCACAAGAGCTGAGTCTGATGTCATCAGATATGTTCCACCCTTATAGTTTTCCACACATGCTTTGGTAAAGAGAAGGATGACCTCTTTATGTGAGATGGGAGTGAAGGAGGAGATAGGGACAGAAGGCATGTGGCTGACGTGAGATGAGGAGGGAAGAAGAGGAAGCTCTTGGTGAATGGGCTTGTTTTTTTCGGTGAAATATGAGGTCAAGTATTTTAGTCATGGGAGGTTTGAGGAAGATGAAAAAGATAAAAAAAAATTGCCTGACAACAGAGGTCTAGATGAATTTATGTAAAATAAATTTATAATGTGCTTTTTCAACATGTTTTTTTGATTTTGTTCAACTTCGTTCAGCAGTATGTATGTAGGAGCAAAGAAAATGGATGGTGGTAGTGATCTAAGGTTGAGGCTTGGCAGGGGAGATTGATGATATAATAAGGAGGCAAGGGACTTAAGAGAAGAGGTCAGTATAGAATTAATTGGTTCACCAATGGGTCAAGAGAGGAAGAGAGGAAAGTGTAGCCTGGAAAAGAACCATGGGCTAATTAGAGGCCATGGTGAAGATAAAGAACAAGATTTGGAGTTGCAAGGCAGAGTAAGAGGTGGAATGGAATGCTAATTTGATGAGTGTGAGATGGAATCTTAGAGTTGTTTTACTTTGCATTTCTCTGTTTATAAGTGACTCGGAACATTTTTTCATATGGCTATTAATAGTTTGGATTTCTTCTTTTGAAAACTACGTATTTATCAGTTGGGGAATGGCTCATATTCTTATAAATCTGAATAAGTTTTTAAAAAATATATTCTGGAAATTCAATCTTTATTCAAGAAAATTGCTACAAAGATATTTTTCCCACTTAACTGATTTCCTTCTTATTTTAATTGCATTGGTTTTTATCTTCTGTGATCCTTTCAATTCCTTGTTCGATTTTGAACTCTCCCCTTATCTATAGATGTGAGAAGTAATTACTTTCTTGCTTCTCCGATTTGTTTATAAGGCAAACTTTTATATCTAAGTCATGTATTCATTTGGTGATTATCATGGTACATGGTGTGAAGTATTGGTCTAACCCTGATTTCTTCCAGTCTGCTCTCTAGTTTTCCCAGCAATTTTTGTGGAATAGTGAGTTCTTACTCCATTATCTGGAATCTTTTGATTTATGGAATACTATGCTTCTATGTTCATTTAGCTTCTCTAAGTTGTGTATCTAAACTGTTCCACTGATAAACATCTTTATTTTTTTTAATAAGACCTAAATCATTTAGGTGATTACTGCTTTCTAACATAGTCTGAGATATGATATGGCTAGTAAAGATCTTATTTATTTATTTATTCATTTATTTATTTTTAGCCAGTACCAAATAGTTCTAGTGATTATTGCTTATATTATTATTTAAGGTCTGGAAGTGTTCTTCTTTTATTCCTACTTTTTTTTTCATTTTTCCCATGATATCTTAGATCTTTTGTTTCTTCAAATGCATTGTAATATTATTTTGTATAGCTCTTTAAGATAGTCTGATAGTTTGATTGATATATCATTAAATTTGTAAATCAATTTAGGTAGCATAATTTTCATTTTATTGGCATGGCCTAACCATGACAACTAAATATACCTTCAATTATTAAGCCATTCATGATTTCTTTGAGGAGTGTTGTATAATTTTATCTATACAGATCTTAAATGTGCCTCAGAAGATTGACTGAAAGATTTTTTTTAAAGCATTTTGTAGTTATTTTGATTGGGAGTTCCCTTCTTTTATGTCAATCATTTAGTTTCTTTGCTGGTTCTCTGAGGTGGTCTTTAATAAGTTACCATGAATTAACAAATAGGGATAGCTTTGTCTCTTCTTTGCCTATTTTTATGCCCTTAATTTATTTTCCTTGACTTATTGCTAACTCTAGCTTTTCTATAACTATGTTAAATAACAATAGAGAAAGGAAGCTTCCTTGCTTTACTTTTATATTGATTGGGAAAGCTTCTAGTGTTTCTCCATTTCAAATAATGCTAGCTTTGGGTTTTAGAGGTATATTTTTTATCATGTTAAAATGTCCCTCTATCTCTGTGCTTTAAAGAGTTTTTTTTAGTATAAATAAGGCCACTAAGTCTTTTTCTGCAACCATTCATAGAGTCCATAACAATTTTTAAAGACTTGTTTGTCTACAGTTTGGCATTAGCACCATCAATTGTTCACTTCTCCAGAGCATCAGCCTGGCCTATATCCTTACAGAACTCATTAAATTAAATCCTCACTTATGACATGATCTGAGCCCTTTCTTTAAGTGAGGGCTATGTTTAGAATTTCAGCATGTTATATACAAGTGATAGTGTGTATAGATAGAAGAATTGCAATAGTATCAGGGGTTTCTATAGGGCTCACTTTGACCTTTTGCCTGTTGAATCACTCAGTTCAGGTCAGAATGGAAAAAATCCATCAGAATTAGTTTCATCTCCTGGGCCTCTGGCAAGAGCTTCCTAGAACTAGCTCACCACGACTGAACAACAGTGCCTGGTATTCTGTGAGCATGGAAACTTTCTCGACACCTCTTAAACCTTCTGGCTTGAAGGCATGACACAGATGAGATGGGAAAGGGGCCCCTCTAGCTGAGAGAGGATTTGTAGCAGAAAAATGTGGCTCTGCTTTGTCTCAAAGGCAGAATCACACCCCTAATGTAAGAGGTCCCAGGAATCTATTTCAGCTGTGTTTCAAATGTTTTTCATCTGTGGTGTATGTGATAGGTGAGAAATTGAATCCAGTCACTGTGCTTGAAGCAAATAGGTTAACTGATGTGGGGCTAATTTATTCACTTAGCCTTCATGCTGTACCCTTTATGTTTTCCAGAGTGCTCCCCATCACTTACATTGCTTTTCCCAGTATTAGAACTAAGAGATGAAGAGATATTATTATTCTCATTCAACAGATGGGAAAACTGAGGACCCCTGCCCAAGGCCATATACAATGCATAGCACTTCATTTACACTTCCTTGTACATAGTAGAACACAGATCCTAATTCCCTCCAAACTGCCTTGTATTCACTACCTTATATTTTCTTTGTATTCATTCTGTATAAACTTTTATACATCCTTGTGCCCCCTTATAATGTAAGTTCCTTGAGAGTAGGGATTGCTTCATTCTTTGTATTCATATCCTCAGCTCCTGAGCTCCCTGAACAATACCTGGTGTATAGTCGATGTTAAATTAATGCTTGTTGATTGATGGCTGATTGATAGATGGATTCTTTTGGCTTTGCCAAGAATTTAAAATCCAGTAGTTACTTTTGAAATGAAAAGATCAGAGAACAAAATTTGTGGCATCTGAATTTTGAGATCAGTTTTGAGACATGTCATGGGTGAGATTCATATAGAGAGTCTTTTTAAAACGTCTTGGTCCTGAAATCTAAAACAAAACAAAGATTATTTACCAATCTTTTGGCCAGACAGTTCCTTATTGCCCAGCTACTCCTCCTTTCATCCAGTCCTTTCTTTACTCTCTGGATCACCAGGTCAGAACATGTCTGCATTCACAAACCCACACCTTCCTTTGGATTCGTAAAATGGAGAAAGAAAGAAGGGACAGAACTTCTAGAATTTCCCTTAAGCCAGCTGTGCATGGCTGACCTAAATCATTATGCTTCTGTTTTCTCATCTGTACAATGGAAGTAATTATATTTTTCCTTCTGACTGTAGAGGGAGAAAATGCAATAGAAATTTATAAAGTTAAAACTATGACAGAGCATCACTGTTGTTAGAGGGGCAGTGAATGTGTGGTGTGGTGGGGTGAATGCTGGGCTTGGAATTTGGGGAAACCTGGGATTGATATTTGCTGATTGTGGGTTCAAAGGCAAATTACTCTTGAATTTCTCATCTTTAAAATGGAGGAATTAACAATATCTTTAGGGCAGCTAGGTGGCACAATGAATAGAGTGCCAGGCTGGAGTCAAGTAGACTTCATCTTCCTGAGTTAAAATCCAGCCTCAGATGCTAACTAGCTGTGTGAACCCTGTAGCAGCTAGCACCCTAGCATACCCAGGGTGGCTGCTAGCACAGGTTCCTAGAGCTGCTTTTCTAAAGGAAAGCAACTCAAAATGGGTTAACAGTCTTGCTTTAATCAATCAAACATATATCATTTACCTAGGTCAGGGGAAAAAGTCAGCACCCTGAACTTCAGAGAACACAGACAGAAGTTACAAGCAGACAGAGAAACAGACCAGCAGGCAGGGCTTCCAGCTGTCTGACCATTACATCCATACCTAGTCAGTTACCAGAGAGTGAAGCACCAACATCTGGGTTTTCAAAGCCAGGGGGCTCAATGGCTGCCCAGAGTCTCATCTGGACAATTCACACAACTCTTCTCAAAGGGAGTCCCAAAACAAAATCTCACATCAGGGTATATATATAGCCTTCTTCTGGCTCAGAGAATGTCACAACCCTCTTGTCTGACTGCCCAATCACAAAGCAACAAGGTATGGGCATTCCTGAAAAACAAGCCTCCCACCACAGGCTCCATGTGACCATATTCAGCCTATTAGGGGGCAGAGTATATTTTCAAATCTGGGAAGGTTCTCAGAGTCACTTAAGCCTATCAAAGGGCCTAGGGGCAGGGAAGATCTTAAATTCCCATTCCCATAACAGATCCCAGGCAAGTCACTTAACCCTGTTTGCCTCAGTTTCCTCATCTATAAAATGAACTTCAGAAGCAAATGACAAATCACTCCAGTATCTTTGCCAAGAAATCCCCAAATGGGGTCATGAATAGACACAACTGAAAAATGACTCAACAGCAATAAAACAATACCTTTAATAAACTATCTTACAGGGTTATTGTAAGGCTCAAGTGAGATAAAGTATTTACGAACAATACTTGGCGATGCTTATGGCAGTATATGTCATTTGTTGTTATTGTCACACGTGTCCTGTTACTGACCCTTCATAACATTTGCAGGTGTAGCAGACCAAAAATAATAGCTAGAATGTCAATAGCACCTACTATGTGCCAAGGACCATGCTAAGTACTTTATAAATATTATCATATTTGATCCTCACAACAGTCCTGAGAGGTAGGTGCTCTTATTACAACCCCATTCTACAGTTGGGTAAACTGAGGCAAACAGGGAGTTTTTTGGTTTGTTTTTGTTTTTAAAGTGACCTCTGCTCAGGGTCACAAGCTAGTAAATGTGTGAGGTCAAATTTGAACTCAGGACTCCCTGATTCCAGGCCCAGTGCTCTGTCCATTGTGCCACCTAGCTGCCTCCTGAGCAGTTACAAAGATACTGAGAGGGCAATGAGCAGCTTTTTGTGTGTGCTGACCTTCACTGCATGTTCCCACTCCTGCCTCTTTCTATGATCCGATCTGGGAGAGGCAGGAACAGACTGATCCTGAGCCCTTCAAACCGCTCCTTTGGTCATTGTTAATAAGGTCCTGTTTACTATTTGGTGATCCAGAATTTGTAAAATACAGAGGAAGGAACAGAGCGCCAGAAAGGGACTTGTGACCTGCAGTTACACAGTCCATTAGTAACAAAGTCCTAACAAAAACAATGGTAGCACATTTATGTGGTACTTAATGAAACACAGTACTCACAGGAAGTGTTTGAGATGATAGTATAAGTATCGTTTCCATTTCACTGATGAGGAAATCGAGTCTCTAAAAGGTTGAATGCCTTACCTGCCATCACGGTTAGTTAGTAAATGTCAGAACAGGGACTCAGACCCAGCTCATCTAACTCCATATTTGATCTTTTTTTCTTTTATACCACACAGTCTCTTGTTTCTACTTGTTATGTCCTTTCTGATTTATAGAAGTCATGTTTTGTGGGAGTGAATCCTATGTATATCCATTGGTCACATTAGAGGTCACATTTTTCAGATGGGTCTTTTGAATCTTGGCATTTGGCTTAGAAGGAGTCTCCCCTCATGGTATCATGTATGACAGAATCACAGACTCTCAGAGTTAGAAGGGACCTCAAGATACATCTTGTCCAGCCTGTTCCTGAATGGGTGCCCCCTCCAACATGTACCAGTGGTCATCCAGGATTTTCTTGTAGACCTTCTGCTTCTACCTCTACTCTTCCACTTTGTTATAACTGTTAATTATTAGGACATTTTTCTAACATTAAGCATATCTCTCTGCAACCACAACTCTTTATCAAAATGAAGAAAATTATGTGCTGCTTCTGTTATGTGCCTATAGTTCTACCCTCTGGGGCCAAACAGAGCAAACCCAGCCCCTCTTCTACATGGCAGTCTTCAAAGTGCTTTGAGTTCTTTATCATGGATTCTCCTAAGTATTAACTTCTTTAGGTTAAACTTTTCCAGTTCCTTCAATGAGTCATTATATGGCACCTTCACCATCCTTTTTCTTTTTCTATTTTTTGGCTTTTTGGAGGGGGGAAGGCAGGGCAATTGGGGTTGCCCAAGTTCAAATGGCTAATAAGTGTTAAGTATCTGAGGTCATATTTGAACTCAGGTCCTCCTGACTCCTGGGCTGGTGCTCTATGCTGCCTAACCGCTCCCTTCACCATCCTTTTCTAGATGCTATCTTGATTCTCAATGTCATCTGTCCAGGGCAGATGAGGCTATTATTTCTTGGGACTAATGGGACAATAATAGTTTTGGGACTATTATTTCTCCATTGGAGGAATAGGATCAAATTATATAGACATTGGCAATTACTTTAGGTGGTGGGGAAATGAAGTCTGGTTGGGAAGTGAAAAAGTATCATGCACATCTTATTTCTAGGTCTAAATGTCTAACTGCTACCCAAGCATTTTCTTTAGGGCTAGTTAAGTAGAAGATCATGAGAGCTTCTTATTTTACAGATAATAAAAAGTTAAAGTCTTCTCGACCTTTCTGTTTGAGGTTCAGAAGTTACAAATGCAGTGAGGCCCTGGATTTTTTCCCTTTTGAAAAGGTCTAATGTCAGTGAATCAAGTCTTCAGCTTGACTCTTGAAGAAGGACATGGTCATCCAGCTAGATCAGGATTCCTTTCAGTTCAAAAAGTGTTAAACGAATATTTCAGTGCTGTTCTCCCCTTGGAGTTACTGTATTTAGTATGATACAGTCACAGTTTCTAAGAAGTTCACTACTTTTACTGTTTAGAGTTTTCTAAATGTAAAGTTTTTTTTTCTTTCTTATATTTTCTCTTTCCTTCATTACCCACTCTGTCCTTCTATAGTGTTGCAATAACCCTTTTAGAGAAAGCTGAGAATTTTTTTCCCCTTTTTAAAAAAACAGTGATCTAGCTTAAAGGGTAAAGATGGCAGAATGGACATCAGTTTGCTGCTTATATATAAGGCCTTTGACCAGCCCCTGGGAAAAATGGTTTCTTTATCCTTTTACATTAATGCTCTATTAATTCTCTGATTAATACATATCAGAACTATATCTACCAGGTTTGAAAGATGTATTTTTTTTCTAAAGCAATTGGGGTTAAGTAACTTGCTCAGGGTTACACAGCCAGTTATTTTGTGTGGGTGCTAAGTATCTGAGGCCGGAACCAATCTCGGGTCTCCTGACTCCAGGGCCGGTGCTGTTACTCACTGCGCCACCTAGCCGCCCCAAGATGTATTTTTTGATTGTTCTTTTATTTTGGTTGGGAACTGTGACTTTATTGGTGTATAGAGAACTTGTGGTTAGTAAATCTCCTCTAGTAAAGTGGCTTAGCAGTTAATCTGCAAGCTGTAGTCTTGGGTTTCTCTCTAAAGATGTATGTGTGTGTATGTGCATATACATACATACACATATCTGTATGTATGTATGTATATCTCTATACATATGTATGCATGTATCTATTTTCTTGAACGTTGGTCTTCCTGACTCCAAAACTGACCATCTGTCCCAACATACCTCACCATCTTTCTTTACATGATTGTTTCTTGTGATTTCTTAATATATTGTAATTGCTAAATCTTAAACATGTCTGAGAAAAGAGAGCCTTAATCATGTTTTCCAAGGGATTAAACCTTGCTTATTATTTTCTCTGAGAAAAAAAATAACAGGACAAAGTCCTTCAACAAACTCATTATGATCTTTGGGGCTAGGTATTTGAAAGCTAAAACGTTATATGCAGAGTAACTACTGTAAATGGAGAAGGGTGAAATTTCATCTTATTGGGGTTTTAAATTGACTTCCCAATGAACTGCTAGGATTTAGTAAAGACCTCATTAGTCCTGTCATGTTTGCATTCCTTCTTGTCAGTTAAGCAGTGACAAGAGGTCCAAAGTTGCCACCCTTGGAATTCCTTTTATACTCTGGGTTTGGAACTTCCAAACAAACTGAGATCTCTTCAAGTTAGTTTCTGGTGGGCAAAGGGTAATGTTTCTCTTTCTAAGAAAAAAAGAGCTCAGGCAAAAGAGAGGAAGAAAGAGAAGAAACAAACAAAAAAGACCCCAAGGGCTTCTTGGATGTTCAGTGATTCTTGCAAAACAACATTTTGATGAGTTGTGGGTAAATGAGTCAGAAACATATGGACTTGATTTCTCTTAAAATCCACATGGGTTTAAAAACTTAAGAGGAAAAAATGGTCTGAGCCAGATTTATTTAGGGTCTGGTTTAAATCTAGGATTTTGAAAAATATTGATGTGTTTCATTGTCATTATACTTTACTCTCTTCCCACCACCCCCCTGAGCAAAGGGCCTTCTGCTATTCCTTGAGTGCTCAAGGGGCCTGAACAATTCTAAAGTAATATAATAAAAAGTTCTTCTGAGTTTCTTATTCCTGGCAGGACCAGATGGGAAGCATATCAGAAATGACAAAGACATCAGCATTAATGCCACTGACTCAATTAGAGTGTAGAGAGATCAAGGAAGATTGTGCTGATGGCTCATTGGATTTCATTACATCAAGTTGTGTTGGCTTCCATCTATCCTCATTGCAAAGGAAAGAGCAGATGTTGTTCCACTGTGTAGGGTGTTATTTATCTTTGTCTCCCAATCAGGTTCTTTTTTTTTTTTAATATCTGACATTTCATGAAGAATAAAGTAAAAATTTGTCTTACTGAGCTTAGCATTACTCAAACTTTCTCTTTTCTTCAATGTATTGGTTCCCAGTCTGATTAGGAAATGTTCCAGGTCATATTTAGTCAATCAGTTAGTTAGTCAATATGCATTTTATTGGGAAAGCTCTTAGAATGTGCAAAAAAGGGCAAAAACCAACTCCTGCCCTCAAAAAGCTTGCATTCTAATAGGGAGAAATAATATGCAAAAAAATAGGTACATAAAAGATTTGGTTCATTTGTCAACAATAATCATCAGATAAGGAACAGTTTTTAATTCTTTTCATTTTAAAAAGTAACTATGCCTATGAACTCCTTGAGACAGGAAGACAAGAAAACATTTGGGTAGAGTGTTGGCTTCCTAGTAAAGGTGTGATATTCTCTCCACGCCCTAACACCTTCATTTCTACAGTGTAATTGTTGGATTGTTGCATTGTAAATGAAGGTGGGTCAGACTTTCCACTCTTCAGGAATGCTGAATGGGAGATTCTTGTTCAGGTATGAATTATATTATTTACCCACTGAAGTCCTTTCTGTCTCCAAGATTTGGTAATCTCAAGATTTGTATTTCAGCCTGATATGGGCTCATCTGTCTAGGCTATGTGATGGAGGAGAGCAAAGGTGGTTTTTTGGACTCAGTGTCTGCCATGCTGAGGTGAAGGGACAAAGTTTTTCTTTAACCAGAGGAAATGTTATTTTACTGATTGTGAGTTGGAATACCATCCTCAAAGTACTAAATAAATATGAGCTCTTATTATTCCACTTTCCCCTGAGGGTGTTCTTTCACCTTGACCGTATAGGCTCAGGTTCAGAGCAAGAGATCTTGGGTCAGTGAAGAAATCTGGGAGCTGAAAGTTCTAACCTCCTACCACTAATTTGCTTAATGACTAGCACCTCCATTTTCTCTTTGGTAATAATGAAATCATCCCCACTGATCCCACCTTACAGAGTTAAGAGCCCTGTGAGATAAGTGCTATTATTGTTCCCATAGAGGTAACTTGAGGCTAACAGACTGCCTTGCTAAGAGTCACACAGCCAGTAAGTTTCTGAGGCTACATTTGAAGGGTCTTCCTGACTCCAACTCTAGCACTTTATCTACTGCTCCACCTAGCCATTCTCTATCCACTGTAATATGCTACTTCTGTTTATAAAGTATATAATGCACTTGTGTGATCATATATTTGGAGGTGAAAAGAGACCTCAGAGGACATCTATTCCAACCCCCTCATTTTTTTTGCACATGAACAGGCAAATCTATTATAAACAACTTTCTCTTCCTTTCAAATCTATAATAAAGTTATCATGTAAATTTCTTTTTTCCCCTCTTTTTCTTCCCTCCCCTGCAATATTAATGGGATTTAAGATCTTCAGCATCCATTAACAGACTTCAGGTGGAGCCCATTAAGGGAAGCTTGCTTAGGGGAGGCTTGCTCATAGGAAGGCTTTCACACCTTTTGCTAATTTCTAATTAGGCACTAAATCAAGTGTTGTAATGCCCTCCGGCTCTGAGAAGTGTTTATGTACTCTGAGTTGGTATTTTGCTTTGGGGACTTGCTTATGAGAAGGATTTTGTGATTCCCTGTTTGAGATTCTGAGTGTTCAGAGCTCCCCAACTGCTCAGATGTAAAGGCTTTCTTGATTCAGGGATGTATGTAAAGTGTATAATTGATTCAGGCAGTCAGAGCCCTGCCTTTTGGTCTTCATTTCTCTGCTTGTATTTTCTCTGAAGTTCGGGGTGCTGACTTTTGCCCTGAACTAGTGAATATAAATTTAAAAAGATTGTTGACCCCTTAAACAGCTATCTTTCCTAGTAAAGCAGGTCTAAGAATGTGTGCTAGAAGCCATCCTGGGCATGCCAGTGTGGTTGCCACTACATCCCCCCAACTCCAGAGATGACTACCATTAGACACAAATAGGTATGTGTATATATATCATATATATAGATATATACATACATGTTATATATAGATAAATAGATGTGTGTATAGCTATAAATTATTTTTTATATATTTCTATTTACCAGTTCTCTCTCTGGATGCAAATAGTGTCTTTCTTTATATGTCCTTTTTACAAATAAAGAAATCGAAGAGTTCAGTGATCTGCTCAAGGTTGCTCCCCTAATTAGTGTCCCAAGTGGGATTTGAATCCAGATCCCCTCGCACCAGGGCCAGAGCTTTTTCCACCATTCCACACTATTTCTGTAATGCTTCTATGGACACTTGTCATCTCACTCTCCCTCCCAACCCATCCTACCTTGTTTATTTTAACTCTCTTTTTCCATCAATTAGAAAGAAATGGGCCTGAGTCCCACCAAATGCCAGAGTGTAATGCAGAGCTGTGCTGAATTCGTAGCATGAAGCCTGTCACCGCTTATGCCCACTTGATCATCCTTGACAGGCAGCATGGAGAAACCAGAAACCTTCATGACAACCAGAAGAGCCGGCAGGCTGCAGGGCTTCTGTTTATACACATATGTATCTTTTATCCAAGTGCAAAATTCCAGTGACTCAAAGTAAACAGAAGCTTTCCTTGCTTAAAGATACAGGCATGATGGAGTGAGAAGCTATCTTTTGGTCTTACTTCTATTCCTATCCTCACAAGTGCAGGGTGGGCTATAGTTTTTGTGTTGTGGTTTGGTTTGGTTTTTAAATCCCTTTTTCAGATCACTGTAACAGAGTTTAAAAGTTTCCCCACTAAAAATATACAAACCGCCAAGACAAATGCTTATATGGAGAATCCTGAAGCTTTGTTATAGATTTCCCATGTCTATGGCTCATCTTTTTTTTTTTAAGTTTTATTTTCAATTCCAAATTCTCTCCCTCTTTCCTCCACTTCCCCTTCTATTGGAAAGGCAAGAAATACTGCAGCTCATTTTTTGAACCTGAAGGCTAGACAGCAGCACTTCTTTGCATAGGGATGAGGGGAGAGCCTAGGCTAAAACCTGCATGAAGAATGGGTTGCTTCACAAGCTCTTTGGGGGCTGAAAGTATCTTCAGAGAGTCTTAACTGGTACCAAGAAAGCCTTACCTTTTTTGACAAGTCAGAATCAGGAAGTTACTATTGTGCATGCCTATATGAAAGAATGAAAAAGCATTTATCAGGCACCATGTGCCAAGTACTGTGTTAAATACTAGGTATACAAATATGAGAGAACTGGTCACTGCCCTCCAGTCCCTGCATTCTAACAGGGGGAATCAACATATCATACATAGGGAGTGGGTCTAGAGAAGGATGTTCTGGTCCAAGAGGTCACAGGGATGGCAGATTCATAGGGCAATCCATTAACATACCTTTCCCTGAGGTCTTGGTAGTTTTGATTTGATTGTGGTTCTCAGAGGAGGGGGTTACACTTTCCCAGTGGTTGGGTAGAAGATGGCTCAGGGAGAGATGAGGGAATTGAAGTCCCAGGGAATTCAGAATTAATTGGCTAAGCTCCTGGCTTCTGGACTTTGTCTGCTTTGGGTGGTGGAGCTACGGTTCATCTGGGAGGAAACTGCCAGAGATGAACCATAGAGAGAGAGGTATCTCTGACTGGGAAGAGAAAATGATGGTAGCAGTGGGGAGAGGGGGCAATTGGAATAGGGACATGGATGGATAAAGGGAAAGGGTAGGAAATATTTCTTATATGTTAGTTCTTGGGAGACAGTGTGGTACATAGAGTCAGAAGACTTGGCTTCTAATTATGCCACTTTGGGCAAATCATTCAACATCCCTGGGCCTTTGTTTCATTATCTGTAAAATAAGGGAATTAGATCTGATGGCTCCTCCTTACTCTAGATCTGTGATCTTATGGGTTTTTATTTTGTGAACTAATTCTCAATTAATAAAAATGTTGATAAAAATAAATTAATAGCTGCTCTTTGGGTTTGCTCAGTCACCCAATACAACTTTTTTCTGGGGTAGTAGAGAAGGAATTGGTCACAATTTGGAATGCCAAATACAATAAGAAATCATGCACTTGTGTAAAATTCAGGAATCAAGTGTAAACTGCCCTATAAGACTCTTTAAGGTACCTCTTTGAATGACAAAAGCATTTATTACGACCTCACTTTTTTTTGTTGCTTTTTTTGGAGGGGGAGGCTGGGCAATTGGAGTTAAGTGACTTGCTCAAGGTCACATGGCTAGTAAGTGTGTCAAGTGTCTGAGGTCGGATTTGAAATAAGGTCCTCCTGACTCCAGGGCCAGTGCTCTATTCACTGTGCCACCTAGCTGCCCTGATGATCTCTCTTTTTTTTTTTTAAAGCAATTGGGGTTAAGTAACTTGTTCAAGGTTACACAGCCAGTTATTTCTGGGTGTGGTGGTAAGTATCTGAGCCTGGATTCGATCCCAGGTCATCTCGACTCTGGGGCCAGTGCTCTTACTCACTGAGCCACCTGACCGCCCCTGACCTCACTTTTTAATGGCAACTTTTATTCAATTATACTTTTAGGGTTGCTGTCCAATGATCTGGTCCCCAGCAAATCATTAAAACACAGGAGTAGGATGGGGGTGGATGTAGATAATGGCATCATCATAAACCTAGAACTTAAAAAGGACCCTAAAGACCATCTAATCCAATTCCTTCATCTTACAGATGAACACCTGGGACTCAGAGAGGTTGAACCACTTGCCCAAGGTCACACAGGTCATTTGACCAAATTGAGGCCAAATTTGAACCCAAGCCCTCTGACTTCCAAGTATTCTTTTCAGTGCCTCCTTTTTGAAATGAAGAGAAAGGGTTATTGTCAGAGGTGGTTGAAAGCTCTCTAGTCTGAAGCCTGGGAAAGATAGATAAAATGAAAAAGGAGTGAAGGTTCCTTTACATTTTTTATTAAAAAAAACCCTTTTATCATATGTGTGTGTATCTGTCTGTCTATCTTTGGGTGCATATTCCCAATCAATGAGCCACTTAGGGGAAAATGGACTATTAATAGTTTACACAGGACTTATTCAGTGCTAGAATGGGGGTTTTCAATATTGGGGATCTCACATGTATGAAACAGATTTGACAAACATAGGGACTACAGAAAAGGGACTCATTACAACCTTTCATTTTAGTTACAGAGGATAACTGAAGCCTAGAGAAGTTTACTCAGTCAGGGTCACACAGCTAATTAGTAGTAGAACCATGACTTGCTATCTGGTTTCCTGCGTTCAAGTCCAGATTTCTTTTCACTTATACAATTAGGGTCTAGTGTAATCTTTTATCACACATTACTATGTTAGTAGGTGTTACTCTTCTGGTTAGTTAGACATCACCTTATAAAACTGTTATAGGACCCTAAGGGAATGAGGCCAAAGAAGCATGTTTGGTTGCAGGGAGGTCGGGAGAGGTTGTTTAAGAAGGAGATGGAGCATAAATAGACCTTTGTTTCACAGGTCTGGCTAGGTAGGTGTGCCATAGTGGGAGCCTGGTGCCTTAGGCAGCCAAGTAGTAAATGTGGAATGACATTAGAGGCAAAATTTACCAGTCTTATAATTTTGCCCTTGGGAAAGGCTTGGGGAATACTCAGTAAAGTTGCTGGGCTTTTTATCTCCATCCCATCAGTTTGCACATATCATTTATCAGAATACATGGTGATTGAAGTGTAACTTGGTCAAAACTCTTCAGATTAATCATTTTAATTTTTGTCCTTTAAATTAATACTCAGTGTTTCTGAATTCTGCTATTATCTTAAGGTCATTTTTAATACAAGGGGCTTGTTGGTCATCTAACACATTCTTTTCAAATATTGCGTAGATTACTTCTAATAGCTCTCTCAGTATAAATAAAGGTTCCTAAACATTCAATGCAAAGAAAAATATGTGTGTGTATATGTTTGTGTGTATCACACACATTTATATGTGTGCATTTGTGAATATTTATATTTACAAAAGTATATAATGTGTATATATACATACACAGTAAATTAAAAATTTACTGGAGAAAATTAATGGATTTGCTAAGTGATCTGAGGTTAGTTATAAATTGTTTCATAACTCTCAGAGATTCTTAAAATGCATTGAGAATACTACTAGATGTTGATAGAAACAGAGAAATTTAGTGGGGCTCGGGGTGGAATGGGAGAATGCTTCTCAGACCACTAAAAATAATGGCTTCATCTGATACTAATTCTGCATGTATTTACTTAGAAAGACTATGGCTTAGTAGAAAGGAAAGGAAAAAGTATGAAGGATCTGCCATAGAACTGCAGATGGAAGGAGCTATGCAGTCTAGGGCAGAGAGTGTACTAGTGTAACTGAGTTCCTAAAGTTCCCTCCTTAGCTTTGGTAGGATTCTTTTGGTAGGATAGTGTGTGTCATTATGGGACAAATTTCTACATACCGAGTTCCCTATCTACACCAATGAAGTCACGGCATACACCTCCCCCCTCCAAAACAAACACCAAGTCGATAAACACAAAAAGGAGCTGAAAACCAAATATACAAATCATATCAAAATGTGGTTTTCCCTCTCTATTTTAGTGAGCCTTTGTGGCCAGATTTAGTTGCTCTCCAGTTTAACATATCAGAAAGTATCTTGTTTGATCATTTCTCCTAATTCTTAATGAATCTATGGCTCATTGTTTGGGTTTTGATGACTTAGAATGAGTGTAAATAGCAGCTGCTTTCTGTTCTGGTAGGAAACTTTAAGGATCTTTCGCTTCCAGATTGATATTTCATGATGGTAAATTAGGCCATCTTCTGTCTTAATTCTTACGACAACAAGGCATCTAGAATTAGAAAGTTTATCAGCAATCATTATTTCCTGTCACTCAGGGAATTAATTTCCTGGACTTTTTGTGTCTTGATAGTTTGCTTATTTTTTTCATAGGAGTTAAGACTGTGAGATGAAATGAAAGGGATTGGGTTAGCCTCAATTTCTAGAGAGCTGAAAGGGGTCCTTAAAGGACATGTGGTCCAACACACTCATTTTACTAGAACTCAAATCTGAGGCCTACAGAGGCTAAATGATTTGTTCAAGTTTCCATAGGAAATAAGTGGCAGAAACAGGATGTGAATTCAGGTAGTTAATGGCAATGTCAGAATTCAAACTGAGGTCCCCTAGCTGCAAATTAAGCATTCTTTCCATTGCAAGCCTTGTTTTGAGACTAGGACCCACATGTTCCCTTCCCTGTTATGATTCTCAGTACTACTTCATGTACTAATGAAAATAAAAGAGAATAGTTAATAACTTGACAATTACTCAGTCTCCATGGTTGATATTCAACATATCTGCATCAGGCCTAAAACTCAGGGAAGGAATTTTTGAACAGCCCTGGAGAACGCCCTAGATTTGGCAACCTATCTGACATACCTTTTCCAGGTACTTCCTTGTGCACCTTTTAAAAACAGCTATTTCTACAAGATCTCCATTACTTTTTTCCATCTTCTAAACCTCTTTTCTTAATTTTCTTTCTTAAGGAACTCATTTCAAAAACAGTTCATTACCTCAGCCCCCTTTGAGGCCTCACAGGATTATCTCTGTGTTTGTTAATGGGCCCATTTAACCACCTACTCACAACCTAGCCTTAGAGATGCCTGGAGAAACCATGGCAACCTGTTTTATAGGCCTGGGGAGTATTTGTATGGGCTTTCCCATTTTGGATTACTGGGGATGTCCATTTAAGATTCCTTTTGGTGCCCTCTTACCTAGCTGCATTTGGTCCTTTGCCAAATGAGGGTAGCTTTGCACTGAATGAGTCAATGGATGATATAACTGCCCTGAATGGGATCTCAGAGGTCAGTCAAATTCACCCCTTCTCATTTTACAGTTAAGGAAACGGAGTCCTGAGAAGTCCTGACTTGTTGAAAGCGACACAGATAGTATAGTATATATAGTATAGTATATATAGTATAGACATCAGAGGTAATATTTGAACCAAGGTCTCCTGTCTCAAGAACCAGTGGACCTCTTTCCATTGTACTGATAAATTTGTGTCAGGTGTATTTTGATGCTGAAAGATCCCTTAAGAGTTTTGTAAATATTTTAAGGAGTGGTTTTTTTTTTTTGCTTTTTTTGGAGGGGGGAAGGCAGGGCAGTTGAGGTTAAGTGACTTGCCTGCGGTTACATGGCTAGTAAGTGTTAAATGTCTGAGGTCAAATTTGAACTCAGGTCCTCCTTGACTCCAGGGCCCGGTGCTCTATTCATTGCACCACCTAGCTGCCCCCTAAGGGGTGGTTTGTTTTTATGAGTTTTTTTTTTGGAGACTGTGAGATCTTTGAGAGCAAGAACTATCTTCTATCATTCTTAGTATCTACCATCCTTAGCCCATAGAAAGTTTGTTTTGTTGTTTAGTTGTGTCCAACTCTTCTTGACCCCATTTGGAGTTTTCTTGGCAAACATACTGGAGTATTTCCAGTATGGAGCCATTTCCTTCTCCAAGTCATTTTACAGATGAGGAAACTGAAGCAAACAGAGTTAAGTGACTTGCCCGGGGTTACACGACTAGTAAGTGTCTAAGGTCTGATTTGAATTCAGAAGGATAAGTCTTCCTGACTTATATCCTCAACCCTCTATCCACTGGCCATTTAGCTGTCCCTGCTTAGCACATAGAAGAAATGGGTTTATTGACTAATTTGCTCTTTGGGTCTCCCCCTGTCTCCCAGTTTGTAAGTGCAGCCAGTTCTCACTGCTGAAGATTTTACCTCATCTGTGGTCTCCCTCTTCCCTGAGGGGCTCTCCATACCAGTACTTGACTTAATGTGAGCACCCAATTGACTTTAGCTCCACTGCAGCTCAGAACTCCTGAGCTCAAGTGATTCACCAGCCTTAGCCTCCCCTGGTAGTGGGGATTACCGAGATGCACCACTATCCCACGCTGAGTTTTCTAAATGTTGAGATGAATTTAATGCCACCTTCCTGCTCTCATCTATTTATTAGCCTTCTTCCCACTTTTTCCCTCCCACCCACCCCCCAAAAAAATTCTTCGCAAGAATGAAACAGGAACCATTTACTGAATTGTATAGCTAACCTCTTACCAATCCCAATAAAATGTTGTCTTCTCCTGGAATGCATCCTCTTCCAAAATCTTTTTAACAGCTCAGGATACAACACACCAGGGAAATCCAGCCAAAATTTAATGAATGAAGTATAAGCAGCAGGAGGAATCTGGAAAAAAATTGTTCTTAGTGGTAATTTGGACACCTACTCTTTATGAGTAGGCTTGTTTTAGGCAGTGAATCTTCATGGCCTCATATCTTTAGTTCCTTGGATTCTGTTACTCAGCAACAAACAAGAGTAATGTTTTTTTTTAACTTTAATTTTATTTTTTCAATGAACAAAATTTTTTTCTCTCCCTCCTGCCTCCCCCCTCCCCACCAAAGAACAAAGAAAAACAAAATCCTATAACAAGTAGATATAGTCAAGCAAAACAAATTCCTTCACTGGCCATGTTTGAAAAAAATATACACACACATATATGTCTCATTCTACATTTCTGTGTTTTGTACCACTCTGGTTCATCATTGCATTGATGAGAGTTCTTAAATATTTCAAAGTGCTTTGTTTTTATAGTGTTATTATTATATACATTGTTCTACTTCTGCTTACTTTCATTCTGCGATGTTCATAGAACTCTCCCCAGCTTTCTCTAAATCTGTTCCTTTCATCATTTCTAATGGTATAATAGTATTCCATTCCATACATATACCAAAGTCTGTTATTCCTTTCCCATTTGATTCACATTCCTTTAGTTTCCAGATTTTTGCCACTACAGAAAAAGTTTTTCTAAATATTTTTTTTACATGTAGATTCCTTTCCACTTTTATGTCTTTGGGGTTTAGGTCTATTGGTGGATATCCCTGGTTCAAAGGGTATGCACAGTTTAGTAACTTTGGGAGTATGTTTCCAAATGATTTCTAGAATGGCTGGACCAGTTCCCAGCGTCACCAAAAGTGCATCAGTGTTCCTATTTTCCCATAACCCCTCCAACATTTGTCGTTTTCTTTCTTTGGACAAGTTTGTCAAGTCTATGAATGGAGTTGCTACTTATAAATGATTTGGAGCATTTTTCATATGACTCTTGATAACTTTAATTTCTTCTTTTGAAAACTGTTCATATCCTTTGACTATCAATTGTAGAATGACTTATTCTTAATCACTTTGAATCTCTTCCTTACATATTTTAGAAATTAGACCTTTATCAGAGAAACTTGAGACAAAGATATTTTGCCCATTTACCTATTTTCTGTCTAATTCTACTTGTAATAATTTTTTTGCAAAAATGTCTTAATTTTATGGTATCAAAAGCATCCGTTTCATCTCCTGCAATCCTGTCTGTTCCTTGCTTGACCATGAATTCTTCCCCTATCCATACCAGAGAGGTAATTTCTTCATTGCTCCTCATTTGTTTGTAATTTCACCCTTATGTCTAAGTCATGTAACCCATTTGGAACTTATCTCAGTATATGGTGTGAATACTGGTCTTTATCTAGCTTCTTCCAGGCTGCTTTCCAGCCACAGGGTTTCTTAATGAAACACTGAACATTATGGGAAATTGACCATTCTTGGATTACAGACCAACATCAGGCCTAAAGTATTGCCAGATGGAATGACATAATCATAAATCAAGTGAGACCAACCCACTAATTTTATAAGTGAGGAAACTGAGGAATTTTTTTTCAGATTTTAAGCTATACTTTAATATTGATTTCTTAAAAAATTGGAGCTCCAGAAATCTTGAGTTCTTTCCCTTCCTCCAGTCTCTCCCCCACCTATTGAGAAGAAATGCATATGATATTAACTGTACATGTGAAATCATGCAAAACATTTCCATATTAGCCATGTTGCAAAAAAAGTAAGAGAAATAAAATAAGTGAAAAAAGTATGCTTCGATCTGCTCTCAGAGTTAGTCAGTTCTCTCTCTGGATGTAGATAGCCTTTTTCATTATGAGTCTTTTGGAACTGTCTTGGATTATTGTCTTAACCAGAGCAGATAAACTTTCATAGTTGATCATCATTACAATATTTCTGTTGCTATTACTGTTCTCCTGATTTTGTTCACTTCACACTGAATTAGTTCATATGAGTCTTCCCAGGTTTTTGTGAATTCATCCCCCTTGTTTCTTACAGTGCAATAGTATTCCATCACAATCATATGCCACAACTTATTTATACATTCCCCAATTGATGGACATCCCTTGAGGGAGGAGGTTAAATGACTTGTTTAAGGTCACATATATAGTAGATGTTAGAGGTGGTATCTAAACCCGTTGACTACCATATTTGTTCTGTACTATGCTGCATCTCCAGTGAATCCCAACTTCTCTACCCTACCTTTTGGATAATGGTGACAGGAGCAAAATCATAAAGGAAAGGATATTTAGAGCATAACATAATAGATGTATTTTTTATTTTTATTTTTTGCTTTTTGGAAGGGGGAAGGCAGGGAAATTGGGATTAAGTGACTTGCCCAAGGTCACACGGCTAGTAAGTGTTAAGCGTCTGAGGCCAGATTTGAACTCAGGTCCTCCTGACTCCAGGGCTGGTGCTCTATTCACTGTGCCATCTAGCCACCCCATAACATCATAGATTTAGACCTGGAAGCCATCAGAAGTCATTTGTTCTAATTCCTACTTTTTACACATGAAGAAACAGATTCCTGTAGAAAAGGAGTAACTTCCCCAGATCATACAAACAATACACAGAAGATTCAGAATGACTTACTGTCTGTGTGACTTGAACAAGTAACTTGGCTTCTCTTCCTCACTTTCCCTGTCCATAAAGATGAAAGGATCCTGAGATCCTTCTAGGTCTTTATCAATGATACTAAATACCTGAATAAAAAGAAAAAATGCAGAATCAGGATCTCGTTGTTCTTTTATTTCCTCTCCTGTTATACCTTTTGCTGTCAATGTTGTCCTTCCATTTTCTAAGCCTCACTCAGTGATGCTAACCACTGGAGTCTTTGCTCTGGCAGTGGGTTCTGGATTGTGGGCAATTGTCAGCAATATGTCCCTACCATTAGTGACCCACTGACCAGCTCTCCTGCCCCATTCCTGGTCTGTGGATCTTTGGTAAGGATCTTGGGGGTTCCTTATAGCCTGATCATGCTTAGGACACTATAAATATTCCACTAGTCATAGAGGTTGTACCAATACAGTTGACCAATTGGTTTGACTGACTTGGAAATTAGCATGTAAAAAATTGTTGAATTCTGCTGCCCAGTCTTCCTACTCTCCTTCTTTATCTGAAGACCTGAGTTTAAATCCTGTCTTTGATACTGTAACCCTGGACAAGTCACTTAAATTTCAGCAAGTCTCAGTCTTAGTTTACTCTTATACATAATGAGAGAGTTGAACTGGAGGACCTCTAAAGAAGGACCCTTCCAACTCCAAATCGGTGGTCTTATGATCTATACTAAGTGGGTAGGCGTCTCCAGCCAGGGACCTGGCCGTGTGGAGTACATTACAGTGCTTTTCCAGACTGGCTGTGAGTGACAAGAAAAGCTGCTTCCTGCATAGTCATGCTGGCATTGGAGATTTGGGCATTGATGGGGGCCACAAGGTAGCAGCGGTTTAGATCCATTTTCATCCCTGTTTAAAAAAAAATACTGAGCATTACCCTAGAAAGATCTAGGGCCCTAGAGAAGCTGGCTGCTATGGGTTGGCTCTCAGGTTGCATCAGAATGAGCACAAGGAATAAAGCCTATCTTATTACCCCCCAAGCATTCCAGGGATTTAGTCACCCTTTGATAAGACTGGCAGCAACCTCTGAAGATTTGGGTTCCTCTGACCCAGAGTGCTTTGGGAACAACTCATCAGAAACCACATCTTGTCAAGGGCCAAAGCTCTGATGAAAGGCTCAGTAATTAATGCTCACTTGAGAACAGCAGGGTTACAACCTGGCCTCTTCTGACTCCCCAGCTGTTAACAATGAAATTGGGAGAGGGGGGAACTGAAACTGAGAGAGAGCTAGTCACGACCTTGCAGACACCATAGCTAATGTCATCATGGTAAGACAGTCATGATGTCTTGGAGGAGTTGAAGGCTGCCTAGTCCATACCTCTACCAGAAGCATGAATCAATCAATCAATTGGTCAATCAACAAATTAAGCAATCCCTTTTTATGTGCCAAGAAGAACTGTTCTAGACACTGAGGAAACAAGAATGAAGAGAAACAAAGTATGAGGGGCGACTAGCTGGCACAGTGAACAGAGCACCAGCCCTGGAGTCAGGAGGACCTGAGTTCAAATCCAGTCTCAGACATTTAACACTTACTAGCCATGTGACCTTGGGCAAATCACTTAACCCCTATTACCCTGCCTTCCCCTTCCAAAAAGCAAAAACAAAAACAACCAAAAAACCCCCAAAGTATGAAGCAGTCCCTACTCACAAGGAGCTTACAACCTAATGGAGGAGACAAGTACATGTGAAACTAGATAAAATTTAAATATGTCATTAATAAATAACATAAAGATGGAAGTATTTGGGGAAGGAAAGTTCTAGTAGTTGAGGGATTAGATAGGGAATGGTGTTGCTACAACAGTAGCATCTCTTGAACTTTTTGGTCTCTGGACCCTCTTACACTTTTAAAAATCACTAAGGTTCTCTGCAGTGAGTTTATGTTTATGTGGGTTATATCTATTGTAGTTTATCATATTAGAAATGTAAAGCTTCCTAGTATTATTATGAAAATAGTTTTGACCCTTTTCTTTCTCAGAGGCACATGGAGCAGACTTGAAGAGTCATGGTTCCCATGTGAGGTTTTACTGTCTTCATTTAAAAGCTCTTAGAATCTCAATGGTTGAAGAGACCTCCAAGGGCATCCATGTTGAAGAAATAGCCCCTTTGCTGTATCCCAGAGAAGTGATCATTCAGTCACAACCTGAAGACCTCCAGGGAAGGGGAACTCACTCCCTGAAGTCAGACAGTTCCATTTTTGGACAGCTCCAATGCCAGGAGGTGGTTCTTGCCAATTCCTTCTTTTTGTAACTTTGCTGGGGCCAAGTCCAAGTCTAATCTCTGTCCTACACATTAGCATTGTGAATGCTTAATGTGAAGGCACCCTCCTCTTCCTCTTTTCTAGGCTCAGAATCCCCAAAGACCTGGAGTAGATACTAACTATGATCACATGAAGAAAAGTAAATGAGAAAAAGTAGACAGAAAATTCTAATGGGCGAGGCGGCCAGGTGGGGCAGTGAGTAAGAGCGCCGGCCCTGGAGTTGGGAGACGTGGGATCGGTTCCGGCCTCAGATACTTAACACACAAAATAACTGGCTGTGTAACCTTGGGCAAGTTACTTAACCCCAATTGCTTTAAAAAAAATTCTAATGGGAACTTGGAGGGAATGTCTGAAATAGTGTTAGGGTACTTTGTATATTGCAATTGATTAAATTAGCGAACAAGTATTTTCTTTTATAATATTTTCTTCTATAAAAAAGCATTTATTATCTCAGAGTTATTTTGAGGATCAATTGAGATAATATGTAGAAAGTGTTTTGCAAAACTCCAAAACACTATTTCAGTGTGAGCTGCTATTATTATCGTTATCATTAACTCATTATAATCATTATTTGGAACTGCCTATCAGTGGGACATGAGAGTAATACTCACCTAAGAAAAGGGGAACCTTTATTACAGTCCTTCCTCTTGAGTTTCAGTGGTAATTTTGACATTTCAGGTGTAAGCCTCACCCATTCCCATGGCCCCACCATGCCAGGCCAGGCAGTGGCCTCCATTTAGTTGAAAAAGAACTTTCTGCTCAGCTGGGCATGAAGCTAGCCGGACTGAAATGCCAAAGACTCCTTGACAGGAATGCTTGCTTGGTGAGGTTTGGATGCGCTCCAGAGACTTGACAAGGCCATCGGGCACCTGGCCAGAGGAAATGCTGTCCAGGCCCATGGAGTTGTTCCTTAGACTTCAGTGACTTTCCATAGGAGAAAAAAGAAGGATGTAGAGGTCTGATTCAGTGACATAGAAATTGGTACCAAAGCCTGTGGGTTTGCTAAGATGCCCTGTATATACATTGTGTATCTATATTGACCCAAGAGGCTTTGGGCTGGGAACCCAGAGGTATTACATAAGTTGAAAAGAGGAAACCCAGAGGTATCAGGTAAATTGAAAAGAGGGAAGAAAGAAGTACGCTTAACTCACAAGAGTTTGATAGGCTTGTAACAGGTGCACTATTGCAGGGCATGATCTGGGCATCTCCGATTTTGTTTTTAAGGTATACCATTATCATTAGTAAGTATGGCTGCTATTTAATTTTACTTATCTGTCTGTTATTTCAGTAGGATTTGCAGTAATAATCATAGATAATAGTAGCTGATATTTAATTAGTGTGACAAGGTTGGCAAAGGGCTTTACATGGATTATCCCATATGGACCTCACAACATCCCATGGAGTAGTCATTATAAGCATTATTATCCTCATTTTTCAGATAAGAAAACTGAGACTCAGAGAGAAGAAATAACTTTTTCATAGTCACATAGTAATAGTGAGATTTGAACCCAAGAGTTCTCCTAATCTCCAGATTTAATATCCTGTCCTCCATTCCACACTACCTTCTTCAATTTCCTCAGAGTATGTGCTCCTTCTGCCACTTTGGACCACCATTCCACCGTAACTTAGTAGTCAGTCTTCCAGGCTCGATGTGACTAAAAAACATCCATCAGCTTCTGGCTGACCTAATGATTAGTTTCTGTGACTTTGTCTAGGTTGCACCTCAGAGAATAGCCCATCCCTGAGACTTTATCTGCCAGACTTCCAGAGTTTATGCTCACTGGCATACTCTTTGATAAACCAGTATCATCTCCATTCCATGATGTGAGACCCTAGACTAAGATTTTAGTGAACTTTAGGCTAACATTGAACCCAAGAGCTATTCCCTAGCAATTTCACCCTGAAAGTATTGTCTGTTTCTTATGTCCCATTTGTTTGTTTGTTCATTCGTTCGTTCGTTCATTCATTCATTCATTCATTCATTCATTCATTCATTTATTTTTATCAATATCTCCTATTTCCTTAAAGAGATTATAAGCTCTTCCAAAGCTAAGGGATGAGGATGAGCTTTTATATCTCCAACTCCTAATATAGTGCAAGACACAAAGTCTGTAATTTTATTAGAGCTGAAAGTCCCTCCATTGGAGACAGGTGACCTGCCAACCATGATTCATAGTCTTGGAGAGTCCACTTTGTTTCATAGAACTTAAATGATTCCCCTGGGGTTGTGTAAGTAGTAAGTATAAGAAATGAGGATTTGAACCTGGGTCTTCACGACACTGAGTCTGGTTATTGCAGGCTTGCCACGTGCACAGAATGGGAAGAAAGAATTTATCTCTGGCTACTTGATAACATTGGTTAAGTAAACAAGTACCCCAGATAGTTTTCTGTATAAAGCAGAGAATATAAAAGTATAGAGGGAATTCAGACACATATACAACTCATATTGATATAAAGGAGCTAAATGAACAGAGAAAACATTCACATCTTAGTTCCATGCCACCATGTGTCCCCTGTGCAGGGAATGCACAGAGCAGGGCAGGTGAATTGCTAGACTATCATTATCCCAGAAAAAAGAATTGAGTCAGAATATATTGCAGAGGTATAAGCCATAAGACTTGGTAGCTCCTTGGATGTGGGAGGAGAGTCAAAAATGACTGGGAAGATGATGGTGCTGTCAGTGGAAAGAGGCAAAGTCACTTAACATTTTGGAGCCTTAACTTCCTCACCTACAAAATGTGAATAATAATGCTTTCCCTACCTCCCTGACAAGATTCTTGTGAGGAAAGCACTTTGCAAATGTCATCATGCTGTATGAATTTGAGCAAGATGTTATTTGACCTTGAACAAGGCACTTAAATTCTCATACATACATGGAGGTAATAATGCCTGACCCACTTTCCTCATAGGGTTATTATGAGAGAGTAAGATAGTAGATGTAAAAATGCTTTGAAAAGTTAAAAGTTTTCATATATGTACATAATACACATGTATACATATACACACATAGGTATACATGTATATGTAGTAATATACATATTTAAACATATATTTTAGTCTAGACCTGTGATTTTATGAGTATAGTCAATTTCTGGTATGGAAACTCCTACCCAAAGGCATTTTCAAACTGAATCATACCCTTGTGGACAAGAACTTAATGAGTGGATTGCCATAGATTGGATAGTTTTAGAAAGTTGTCTGTGGCATGGAAAATACCTTACTCATGGTCACAAGGCTAGTGTATATCAGAGGTAGAGTTTGAACCCAGATCTTTCTGTCTTCATACGGTCATTCCTATGTCACTATACAACATTGCTTGGTTGTTCCCCATACCTAGGATATGCCACTTCTCACCTTCACCTTTTGTAATTCATAATTTCTTTCAGAGCTCAACTTAGGCATCATCTTTCATGTAAGACCTTTCCCGATCTCCACAACTGCTAGTGACTCCTCCTCAAATTATTTTGTATTTATTTCTTTGGTGCATACTTATTTATATTTATGTCTCCCTTTTAGAGTATGTGCTCCTTGAAGGAAGGGCCTATTTCATTTTTGTCTTTGAATCCCCAGCACCTAGTACCATACTAGGTGCCTAATGAATGCTTATAGATTGATTGTACAAGCATAAGATTTTTTTTTCTTTTTAGAAAAAGGTCAATACCTCTTTGCAAACTGTGCATCTCTGAAACCCATAGAATCACAACCTGTGATTAATTATACATTAATGGTGGTTTTGCAATAATAATAACAACTATATTATATACCTTATATGTGGGTACTCTGCCCAAAGGAATGTAAATTTTGATGAATGAAACCTCACAAGATTCCCTGGGGTTTATAGCTAGATTTCTTTCTTACAGGCCATGCTTTAAACCCAGATCACTCTGGCTGTCACTGATTGGCCTATTGTCCCAGCTCAAACTCCACCTGGTCATTATTTGGGCCCTGATTGCTCAGGAGGAATATAAATAGCAACTCTTTCTGTTTTTGGTCAGAAATCCTAAGGGTCTTCCCTTCCCAGATTGATTTTTTTTGGACTAGATATAAGAAGTCACTCTTTTTTTTTGCTTTTTTTGGGGGGAGGGCAGTTGGGGTTAAGTGACTTGCCCAAGGTCACATGGCTAGTTTTTTTGGGTGTGTGTGTTAAGTGTCTAAGGTCAGATTTGAACTCCGGTCCTCCTGACTCCAGGGCTGGTGCTCTATTCACTGTACCACTTAGCCGCCCTGAAGAGGTCATTCTTTACCTCATTTCTTACCTAGGCTTACTCACAAAATGGGCATGGCCTCAGTCAAACTGAGACCCAAGAAAGACCTTAGCTTTAAAAGGCCAAGGTTTCCCACTGCGTTTAGGGCCATGTCCAATCGTCCCAATCTGTATCTTGCCATTGAACCCCGATGGCTCTGGGGGAGAAAGTGAGGTTAGTGACTTTGCATAGCCCTTCCTCAATTAAATCCAATTCCTTTGCAAGTCATGGCATCACCTTCCTGATGTCATGGTCTTCTTCAAGAATGAAGGCCAAACCACAATAATAACTATGATAATACCTAGCATTTATATGATGCTTTATAGTTTGTAAAGTGCTGCAATGTGTTAACTCATTATTCATTATTTTACACAAGGAAACTGAGGCACAGAGAGGTTAAGTGACTTCCTGGGGGTCATACAACAAGTAAGTGTCTGAGACCAGATTTGAACGCAGTATTTCTGACTTTGTTTCTCCTTCCCACGCATACCACCACTATAAACCAGGAGGAAGTGTTGTAGATTATTCAACCCTCTGCTGCTTCACAAATCTTTTTTTTTGAATACTTAGACAAAAATAAGACTGTCGGGAGCCCAAGTGAGTGTTTGGTTATGCTAGCAACAACCTTGTTCTTGTCTCTATTCCAGACAAAGAGTACTTGAAGGAGAAGGAGAAGTTAGAGATGGAGTTAGCAGCAGCCCGTACTGCTAGCGAGGATCAGCGAAGGCACATTGAGATCCTGGACCAGGCTCTGAACAATGCTCAAGGCAAGGTCGTCAAACTGGAAGAAGAGGTGAGATCTTCCATGACTCCAGTAGGGGATAGGCTAGGAAAGGCTGAGCCAAGAGAACCTCTAGCTTGGCTCCTTTCGTCTGATCAGTTCAGCTCCAGTCCTTAATTGGTACCAATTTTGAAGCTGTCGTGGGGAGGGGGAGATGGTAAATGGGGAAACCTCCCAAATAAAAATAATACAAATTGAGTTTATAAACCCGAGCCAGACAAACTATAAAAAGCAGCTGTGATTGCAGGCATTAATGAGCCTAAAACCTTTAACACGAGAACCAAGGTTGTTGAGTGTCCAGCTGGAAATGAGCAGGGGGCCAGGAAATCATCAGGACTTGCAAAGAGAAAACAGTCTTGGAATAAATTTGGGAAATATGCAATTGCTGTGTCTTTTGGACCTCAGTCTCATTTTAAATTACACAGAATAAGGCAAATGTCTTAAGAAGAAAAGAGGTGGGTTGGAGGAAAGGTTTATAGAGGGGGAGAGAATCAGCTGAAGAACAGTATACAGCAAAGCTCTATCCAGTTTTGGGGATTTGGCCCAGCCATTCCCAGAAGTATGGTCTAGGAGATTCTGACCTTTCTCAAGCATTATGTTCTTGACATTTTCTAAAGAAACCAAACCTTTCTAAGTTTCAATTAAAAAAAACAAACTAATACTGCTCCTTTAAGCTTAGCTGGGTGGGGTTGGAATGATTTCTTCCTGAGGCCCTAGCTGGGGAATCAGAGAGGAGAAAGGACAGATAGGAAGAGGACGAAGGAATGGCCTATCAGTGGCATCTGATACCTGAGGCTCTTGCAGCTCTGCACCCAGAGGCTTGCTCCCAGTGAATGGCACCCTTGTGGACCAGGAGACCATCTCATAGAAGAATCAGCAGTTCAGAATCTTAAGTAGCAAAGATGTTCCTATAGAAAATACCTCCTACAGCCAGGGGGCAAGAATGGGAGGATGACCCTGTAAGACTACCCAGTACAGAGTTGGAGGGCCCAGCATTTAGCACAGTGGGTATCACATAGTAGGCATTTAATCAGTTAAGCAGTTTATCAGCAAGCAGTTATTAAGTATCAGCTGTATCTCGGGCAGCATGCTAGGCACTGAGGATACAAAAGCAAAAAAGAGTAAACAAACAAAAAATGCTCATTGATGGTTTGGCTGTTTGACCTGGATTCAAATGACAGCTTTTGCCACTTACTCCCTGTGTGATTTTGGGCAGGTCCCATCCCTTCTCTGGTCCACAGTTTCTTCATTTATAAAATCAGGGGGTTAGACAGGATGACTTCTCTAGCAAGCTTTAGATGACTTTTCAAGTAGGCTCCTTCCTGCTTGAAACCTTTGCCATGAAAAAACAGGTGCAAAAAAAAAAGTGATTACTGCAGTCATTGGAGGTGGTGCCTGGGGTAGCAGAGGCACCTTCCTGGTGGGCTGTGAAAAAGACAGAAATGCCCTACTCTAGGCTGGTGGGGTGGGAGGGGGAGAGGAGGTACCGCTCACGTGGATTTTTTTTAAAAAAATTTTTGTCTCCATTTATATATTTTTTAAACTTACCTTAAACATAAACATTACATTGTACATATATTCATTTCTGAATCACTATCCAGTGTATAGGAACATTTATTACTTTTTTCATTGTGTGCAAATCATTATGTGACTGAAGTATAACATATTCATTCTTATCATCTACCTGTATGGTCAGGTGAATTTCTTGATTTATGCTGGTGATCCATGCAAGGGCCACAGGGCCATGTCAGTAAAAGAAACAAAACCTTGAAACTGTATGTGAACTTCTGAAGAAGGTCTGTAAAATCCACATGGCTGGGTAATCCTTTGTAACAAACAGGCTTTCTCTGTGGACAAAGAGCCCTACTCCTTATATAATATGGGCAGAGACTGCCTGCCCTTCAGGAAAGTTCTCTATCTCATAGAAGCTCAGCCACAGCCCAGGATGTCCTGAATGTTGAGCTTCTCCATGCCAGGGCGGTTACTTTTTCATTGCTTCCTCTCTGACAAGGATTTATAGCCTGTCCAGAGAATTAGAAGCTAATGATTCCAATCAGGGCCCACAGTTTTTCCTTTTAATTCATTTGAGAGTTTCAGTTTCCCAACTATAAGATGTTTTCATAGGATTATATATTTAGAGCCAGAAGAGACATTAAAGATCATGTGGTCCAATCCCTCTCATTTTAGAGATGAGGAAACTGAATCCCAGCTCTAATTAAGGTCACACGGGTAGCAAGTGGTAGAGCCATCTTTTGAACTCAGGGCCTATGACTCTTTTTAAATTCAACACTCTTTCTTCCATACTAAGCTACCTGTAATATAGGGGTTACAGTTCCAGAATGGTGAAGGCATGGAAAGATTTCATGTTTTGTTCCTTCAGGCCCCAAGGTATTTCCCAAATATCTTGCTTGCAATATTATAGATGGTAAAGAAATTCATCAACTAAGTAGATAGTAGCTAGAAATGGTTATTAGACCTGTTGATGTCCAAAGGAAGAGTTCTTCAAAGGTAGACTATGGGTAGATCTAATGGATAGATTCTTCATCCTTAGCATCACCGAACGCATTTTCCATACTTTATTATTCAAGGCAAGATACTCCTTGAAAGGCAGAATGATGGAGCAGTTAAAAAACTGGAATCAAGGAGACCTAGATTGAGATCTTATTTGTGAAACTCACTAGCTCTATGAATATGGGTAATTCATTGACTCTTGCTGAATCTCAATTTCCTCATCTCTAATAGGAGGGGTTGGACAAGCTTGCTACTAGTGTCCCTTCCAGCGTGAAAGCTGATTCCCAAATCATATGTAATCCTCAGAAAATTTTGATCCAGAACTTCTGTTTAAGCTAGTTGTGAGCCTCTTGGAGCCAGGTACTATATAAACGATCATTGCCATGATTGCGGTATAGAGAGACCCCTTGTTGTAATGGAATAGACATTGGTATTATAATCACAAGTCTTGAGTCCAAGGGCTGACCTGTCATTTATTAGCCATGTGATCCTTGAGAAACCATTTATCACGTCTGAGTCTCAATTTCTTCATCTGTAAAATGGGAATGATACTGGGACTACCTACCTTACAAGTTGGAAAAAGTGCTTTGTAAACTGTGAAGCTCAATGAAAGTGAGTTATTGGGTTCATGAAATTTAGAACTGGAATGGACTTTAGAGATCACAAAATAATAAATTGAGAGAAAGATAGGTCTGTTCCTTTCACCTGCACAGGCAACCTCCTCCTTTTACAAAAGAGGGAACCAATTTGCCCAGCCAGGATCCAAATATGGGGTACTTTGACTCCAATGCTCTTTTTTTATGCTATCACAGCAGCTTCTTATGATACCCTTTCTCTTAGGCATCTATGGTGCCAGGCATATCTTCTCACAAGTCCCTCTAATCAGTCAGAGAGTAACCACAATCTGGCCTCCATTTTAATCCTGTTGTGTTCCTTAACCCAAATAATAGTTCCTCATTCCCAGGGCCTAAACTCACAGCTCTCAGAAACCCAGAAGCTTGGAAGGAAGAGTAGAGGATGAAAACTGATCCAAGAAGCAGGCTTAGAGCAGGCCTTAGAAGTACCTGTCGCCATGCTTCTCTGAAAGATCAGGAGTGGCTTGCCCCCCTCCAGCAGCCCCTGTTAGGGGAGGTAATGCCCAGTGGGGCTAGAATCTTTGCTGAGGCCAAGATCTCTTTCAGGATTCAACTGCTAGTTTGCAGAATCCTCACATAGCAGGGAGCCCATAAATCACTTGCATGTACAAACATGAGGAGGTCAGAACAGCCTGAATTTATACTCTGAACCAGCCCCAGGCATCTCCATGGCCAGGTGCCGAATGACAGGAAATAGCATCTGGTTTCTCAGGGCCGGCTTTGTGTAGCCATCTAGCCTGATTTTGAACTTCAGCTAATTCCCAGGGTGTATATGCCTGCGATTTATGGTCACTAACTAATCTGTTGCATTGAAGGAAGCATGCTCTGGTGATTACAGGGGGGCAGTTCGGAGTCTAGAGGCCCCCGTCATATTCTAAGCACCATTCCTGATGAGACCCTCTGATGTGTTTGTCTTGATTTTCCAGAAGTCTGGGCCTTAGTCTCCTTACTTCTCAGTTCTGTTTATTTCTTAATTATGAAGCTTCACCATTTTCTTCTTGAGGGGTTAGCAATTCATTGTCTTTAAAGTGCTTTGAAACCTTTGATAACCTTTGGTGAAAGGTGTTCTCCAATAACCAGACAATGCCTGGAAGCATTGTCATTATTAAGGATTTAGTTAGGCCTTGTGCTAACTGCTGTAAAAACTAGGTAAAAGGATGTATCCCCTGCCCTCCAGGGTCTTAAAAATATGAATGCCAAATGTTATAACTCTTTTGGGCAGTAGCATGGAGAAATGCGTAGAGGAAAGACCTCAATTTAAATACTGCCTTCTCATATGTGTTAGCTATGACCATGACCAAGTCACTACTGAGCTTCTCAGTTCTCCAAGCAGTTAAAAGACTATAAATTACAGGTAAATTGCTGCAATCTCCATCATTGGACAGAGTTTCCACAATGAGTATGCCCCTCCTACTTCCAACCAATGAAATCTTAGGTTTTGACAAAAAAAAAATAACGAAAAACCAAGAGTGAATAATACTTCTAAGTGACATAATGACCATTGTCTGATGCTTTTTACCCTTCAAACACAGTCTACATGTGCTCCCTCTATATCTCTGCATATTGAAGTCTCTCCTCAGAAGTGCACCTCATGGGGCGGCTAGGTGGTGCAGTGAATAGAGCACCTGCCCTGGAATCAGGAGGACCTGAGTTCAAATGCGGCCTCAGATACCTAACACTTACTAGGCTTGTGACCTTGGTCAAGTCACTTAACCCAATTGCCCTGCCTTCCCCCCTCCAAAAAGCAAAAACAAACAAAAAAAGAAGTACACCTCAGAATCTGCCTCCTCCAAGAAGCCTTCCTTAATTTTTCTCTTTCCCCACTGAAAGTTTTCTCACCTTCCTTAGCTTTTTATATTTTTCCACTTTATATTTTTCCTTTGCACATACCCAGTTCTACCTTGATTATACTTACTTGTGTGCATGTTCTTTTCCCCATTAGACTGTAAGTTCCTTGGAGGTCAGTATTGTGGTTTTTTCATCTTTGCATACTCAGCACCTAGTATAGTGTCTGGCAACAATGCATGTAGGCACTCAATAAATGTCTCTTGAATTGAACCCTTCCTCCTCTCATTTTCTTTTCTCTTTACCTCAGTTACGGAAGAAACAAGCTTATGTGGAGAAGGTAGAGAAGTTGCAGCAGGCCCTGACCCAACTGCAGGCTGCATGTGAGAAGAGAGAGCAGATGGAGCGGAGGCTGAGGACCCGGCTCGAGAGAGAATTGGAGGCCTTGAGGATGCAGCAGGTAAGAGGCCAAGTGCCGGGGCCCCAGCATCCTCAGCCTTGTGTTGGCTGGTGTATGGGCTTGCTCAGAGACCCTAGCTACCATGGATCAAGAGCTGGAATGGACCCCAGGGGCCATCTGGTCTACTCTCTCATTTTACAGACAAAGAGACTGGGGAGGAGCCAAGTAGAGAATGAGGGCGGCTAAGTGGATAGAGTGCTAGTCCTGGAGTCAGGAAGACCTGAATTCAAATGTGACCTCAGACACCTTCTGAATATATGACCTGGGCAAGTCAGCAATCCTTTATTTGCCTCAGTTACCTCAGCTGTAAAATGGGCATAATAATGGCACCTACCTCCCAAAATTATTGTGAGGATCAAATGAGAAAGTCAGTTGTTCATAGCACAGTGCCTGGCATATTGTAGACACTTAACCAATCCTTCCTCCCTTCCTCCTTCCTTCCTTCCTTCCTTCCTTCCTTCCTTCCTTCCTTCCTTCCTTCCTTCCTTCCTTCCATCCATCCATCCATCCATCCATTCATCACATTAACTTCTAATTATTCCTTACCCATCAGAATTTCCCTTATTAAAAGGGGAGGATTAAACATTAAAGAGATTAACAAAAACCACAGTTCAGCAGAACTATCAGTTAATCTTTCAGAATGGTTAACTCAAAAGAATCATGTCTACTTTCTATAGAATAGACACTCCCTGAGGGTAGGGACTGTTTTTGGTTTTGTCCTTGTATCCATAGCCTTTAGCATAGTGCTTGGACATTGTGACTAGTAAATGCTTGTTGAATGAATGAATGAGGGGTTGAATGATTCTCTATTCAAATACCATCTCATTCAGTAGTTGGCATAGGTAAATGTTCTGTCTGCTGCTCTTAAGCCACCTCTGTGAATGTAAGGTTGCTATGAATAAATCCATACTAATATTTAAAAATTACCTCCATTGTAGGTGAGTGATGTGTAGTGAATTATGGGTAAGTGGGGTACACAAAAGCCCAAGTTTAGGACCCTGGGGTCTCTTCTGGAGGTCTACACTTTCATAGTGGTTCTTACCAAAGCGCTTGTAAACACTTGAAAACACAGATAGCAACTAGTCTGGCTTTCTGATTAGAGCTGCATGTAATTTACTCTGCTGTGGGTATTTTACAAAAGATGGGTATTAGAGGAAATTCTCAGAATATCAAAGTCCCACATCACTTCTTCATAGACCTTGCCCCACTACAACAGGGTCTGTCTGTTCTGTCTGTGATACTTAGAATCTGTCCCATAGCATCTGTAGCACTTGGGCTCTCTCTTTCCTGTTTCCCAGAAGACTTTTTGTTCTCCTGATAGCCCCTCATTCCCACTAGATTGTAAGTTACAGTATAAGTAGGGAACAGTACAAGAAGGCATTTTATGTACACTTGGTGGCAAAATTCTAAGAATACATCTCAGCATCCTAAGCAATTAGAATTGGATTTTTCCTTCTACACAAGGTCCTGGAGGCTTAACTAGGATAATATATAGAAATGTTGATTATTATTTTGTTTAATTGATAGTCATTGTGGCATAGTTTATAGAGGGGCACCCTTGGAAGTTGATAAGACCTGGGTTCAAGTTGTGCCTTAGACACATATAGAAGCTATGTGACTGTGGGCAGGTAACTTAATGCTCTGGGTAATTCTTAAGATTATAACCACAGGCAAGTTGCTTGTCTCATCAGTGAAAGGAGTTTGCACACTGGGAGTTCTCTGCCCTGACAAAATCATAGGTCTGAACTCCTCCCCCCCAAAACAATTAGTTATCCCTTGCACATCGTGGTTATTGGGGCATGGTGCCCTGTGATCTGGAAAATACACATAAAATTTTTGGCCCTCCCTTCACACCAGAGAAGTCTGAATTTTTTCTTTTATTCTCGTGGGGTGTTTACAGTATTAAAAGATAAAATATGTTAATATTATGCAATAATATACATATATTTTATGCATTTCTGAGTTTCTAAACTTTTTGTGTGTCATCTGCTGGCCTTTACGTGTCATCTGTAGCTTCTGCAAAACTCTCCAAAATTTCCCATCTAGTTTTTTATGCCAACCCACAATATATTGAAGCCACAATGGGAAAAGTTAAAGTGTGGAAAGGATAACCGTATTACCTATACTGTACAAATTAGATTTATTTCCAAATATCCAAGAGATGGTGAATGGTCTCCCTTTTTTCACTTGTGTTTCCGTTTATGCCTTTGTAACATGGAGACGGGAAGTTTTTAAGATCCTTTGGAAATGCCCCAAAAGCCTCAGAGAATAAATAATGCAGCATGCTTGTCTTCCCTTGTCCTCCATGCCTTCCCTCTCAGAAATGCTCCTGCTGTGCCCTGAAGGTTGACAAATAAAGCCTTTGGCTGGCCATCAGAGGAAGGGGATTTCAGAGCCTGAGCCCTCCAGGGAAATCACTCTGCTTGAGATCTGGACGTGGACTCTGGGATTGTTAGCGGGGTTCTCCCAATTCTTTGTGATTGTCATGTGAGTGTCGAAGAAGTGCATCTTTTCAGTGAGCAAAAGCAGAGACTCACTTCTTCTTCAAGCAATAAGATGTGCATTATTTTATAGAAATGGGGAGTGTTCATTTCTTCACTTGAGCATTCATGAAATACTCAAGATTTTCCCTTGCTTCAGTAAGCCAAGACATTGGCTGCTTTCCCCTTCACTATAAATAAATAATACTTGGAGTTTATAAAGGGCTTTACAATTTACAAAGCACTTTGCTCACATAATCTCATTTCATCTTTATAACCCTCTGCAGTAGCTGGTATTTTCTGATTTTCTCTTTTCTGATGAGGAAACTGAGGCTATGAGAGGTGAATGTCTTACCCAAGATCACTCAGATAAAAAAAATATGGGAGGTGGGATTCAAACTCAGTTCCTTTAGACTATGAGGTCAGCACTCTCTCCACTAGGCAACACTGCCTCTTGACTGCTTCTTAACAAATAGTCAATAAATCAGGAAGCATATAGTAAGGCTGTACTGTGTGCCCAGTCCTATGGAAACACATACGAAGAATGAAACAATTTCTACTCTTAAGGAGCATATATTCCAAAGGGGAGTCAACAAGTGCATACATGTGTGTGTACGTGTGTGTGCATGTGTGTGTTCATGTGCATGCATGTGTGTATAGATAATAAATGCAAATAAAGATATTTAACTACATAGTGTTTTGGGACAGAGATAGATGCTCACGGTTGGGAGCATCAAGGAAGTCTTTATGCTGTAGGTAGTGCTTGAGCTGAGGCAGAGGGGACGCATGCGGGACAACTGTACAAATGTCTCAGTGTCTTCACTCAGGTTATTGTCTTTGGATCTGTCTGGAAAACAGCAAGCTGAGAATGTAAAATTACCACAACCCTGCCCGCAGATGGTCAGAGCTAGAAGTTTCTCTTAGAAGTTAGGGTCAGTAAGAAAGAGGTTGTCAGATAAAATGAGATGATATTTGTAAAACACTTAGCATCATAGTTGGCCCATAGTAGGTGCTCTATAGAATGTCTGTCCTCTTCCACCTTGCAAAGTCACCCAAGGCTCGTCCTGCTCCTGTGGATTGCGTCAGATGACCACTAAAGCTGGATCCTCACCTTACTCACCCGTCATTGGGTGTTCGAATGTACATGGCTGTGGAACTTCTTGGCCCCATCCTGGATGACTATTGAGAAGCTTTTCCATTCCACCCCAAAACCTTGCTTTTTTGCCTCCTAGTCGTCCATTGATTGTATCAAAGAGCCATTCATTTGCCTCTCCCCGTCTTCTAAAAATGGGTTGAGTGTCAAGCTAAATATAGCACAAAGGCCCCTTTCCCTCTCCACTCCCAACACAACAGCAAGACCAATATTACTGTCCACATCCTGTGAGGCATGATTTTACATGGAATTTTTTGAGAGAGGTTTAGAAAGCTCATTGAAGCTCTGCAGTGAAGTTAGGGTCCCATATTTAGATCTGTGTCAGGGCCAGGTCATGCTTTGGGACTCCTGATTTCCCAGGGCAGCACTTTTGTAAATAGTGGGCACTCTAGTTGACCTGTCTATTATTCCCAAGGTTAGTAAGAACAGCATTTTTTTTTACTCTGGGAAATTAATTGAGGTATGGACTTTATAGATAAGAGAAGTGGTTTAGTGAGTCTGTTAGACTTTGAGAGTCAGCTCAATTCCAGGGGCACACCCTGGACCACTCTGCTATGTCCTTTTCTCATCCCTCTCCCTTCCCATAGGCCTTTCCCAATCCCATTAGAGATAGTAACAGAAGTGCAGGTGGTTAGGGCCCAAAAAGAGAAACTTGAGAAACCAGCCTAGCACAAAAATGCTTTACTCAGGAAAAAGAGTCTTCAGTTAATAGGCTCTTGATGGGAGACAAAACTGTTCCTTAGTAGCCCTTGAAGGTGGCAGTAGAGGGGAAGAGAAAATAGAGATGAAAGAGAAGAGGAGAGAAAAACAGCATGATTAAATACTTCCAAAAATTTAAGACAATTTCCATGTCTTATTTCAGTTATTTTCTCCATTGGCTCTATGAGGCAGGAGAAAGGAAGATGGAAATTATTATTATAGATGTAGAACTGGAAAGGACCTTAGAGGCCATAGAGTTCAACCCCCTTATTTTACAGCTAGGAAACTGAGGCACAGAGAGTTTAAGGCTAGGGTCACATAGTGGCTAAGGAAGGATTTGAACTCGGGTCTGCCAAATGCCAGCATTCTATCCATGACACCTTCTAAGTATTACCTCATTATAGGAGAGAAAATGGAATCACAGCGAAGTTAAGTTCCTTGCCCATGGTCAAACAGTTAACCAATGATAAAGGAGAATCTAGAACTCTGATTCCCATCACTTGGGTCCTGTTTCTATCAGTCTGGCTATAAGAAAGATTCCTTTTCTGTGGTTTTATTTTCATAGCTTCTCTTGTAGTACGAAGGTAGGATGTGTGATATCATTTGTTTCAGGATCATGTTCATAGGTGGTAAGTTAGTCAATGGCAAAGACCTCATCAGATTTGTCTTAGACTCTCTTAGTACCTAGCATATTAGGTACATATTAGCAGGCACCTTATAAACGTGTTTAATGAAAATGTAAAGAAATCAAGTTAGTCTGTCATATGAGAAGTTTAGATGGGATGGAAGGAAAAATTTACTGGCAGTGAAGCTTCATAAACTTTGGAATGGTTCACCAACGGAGAATGATAACTTCTTATAAAGTTTCTGGGAAAAGGATGGATTCTTATCTGAATGAGACAAAACACAGGAGTTAGTGCTAGGCGAGGCTTTGTGTATCATCTAGTTCCATCCCCTTGGTTTGCAAAAGAGGGAGCTGAGGCACAGAGAGGGTAAGTGACTGTGCAAAGTCAACAGGCAATAATTCATAACTGCAGAATTCAAACCCAGGTCACCGGGTTCCAAATGCAGCATTCTTTTCACCATACCCCACTATTATTGTTGTTCTCATCCTACTGGAAGTCACGTGGATAGAATATAGGATTTTTTGAGGTTCTTTCTAGCTCTGTGACTATGATTACCTTCCTCAGATGAGAGAAAGCTCTTCTTTGCAACATGAGGCTTACCTCAGCAAGCAAATTGACATTGGTCAGCAAAAATCTTTGACACTACGGAATGTATATATATATATGTGTGTGTGTGTGTCTATGTATACACACACACATATATATACGTGTGTATGTATATATACACACATGTATATATCTTTTAGAAAAAAATCTCAAAACGTTCAATTGGTGCTTTTGGTCTTTGTATCATAGGCATTGCTGACCACTGTTTTTTCTTCCCATGTCCTCTAGCTGAACCCTTTGCTTCAATTAAAAAAAAATAGAATCATAGAATATGAGAATTGTTAGGAACCAATACACCAAAGGAATTCCCACTATAATTTATCCCACAAATCTGTTAGAAAGTTTTCCCTAGATATCAAACTATTTCTGTGTGTCTTCTACCCATGGCTCTTGGTTCTGCCCTCTGGGACCAAACACAACAAAACTGAGCCTTCCTCCATGATTGAAGTCCTTCAGATACTTGAAGACAGCTGACATGCCTCTCCCAAGGCTTCTCTTCTCCAGGCTAAATGTGTCCGGTTCCTCTAGCCATTCCTAGTATGTCGTAAGTGAAGGCCCTTCACTGGCCATCCTGGTTGCCCTCCTCTGAATGTACTTTAGCTTAACAATGCCATTCTTGAACCATGATGCCTATAATAACGGAACACAAAGGGCAGTGGGACTATTACCTCCTCCTTCATGAACCTACACTCTTCTTAATGGACAGCTAGATGTTGCAGTTCATAGAGCGCTGGACCTGAAGTCAGGAAGTTATTGTTTGGTAATTTTAGTCATGTCTAATTCTTTGTGACCCCATTTGGAGTTTTATTGGCAAAGATACTGTAGTGGTTTGCCATTACCTTCTCCAGGTCATTTTACAGATGAGGAAATTAAGGAAAACAGGGTTAAATGACTTGCCCAGGGTCACACAGCTAGTAAGTGTCTGGGGCTAGATTCGAATTTAGGAAGATGAGTCTTCCTGACTCTAGGCCCAGAGCTCTATTCACCATGCCACCTAACTGCCCTTCAAGTCAAGATCTGAGTTTAGATTTGGCCTCAGACGCTGACTAGCTATGTGACCTTGGGAAAATTCATTTTATTTTCTTTTTGCCTCAGATAATAATTGGACCTACGTCCCAGGGTTGTTGTGAGGGTCAAGTGAATTAAGAGTTGTAAAGCACTTAGTACAGTGCCTGCACATAATAAGCACTAACAACTAACAGATGCTGGTTGTCATCATAATCATCATCATGATCATCATCGTCGTCATACAGGCCAAGATTACATTGAATAATTTAGGGGGGAAATCTGAAGGTGTGAAGTATTTATGGTGTTCTGTCTTATTTGTCCCTCCACCCCGTGTGTGTGAGCAAATGTGTTTCATTTTCTCAACTTCATTCTTTTTTCTGTTACTCATATGTTCATCTTTCTTGTAGTGATCATTTCATTTACATTGCTGTAGTCATTGTACATAGTGTTTTCTTGGATCTTTTCATTTTCCTCTGTGTCAGTTCATACACACCTTCCCATGTTTAACCAAAGTCCTTATAGTCCCCATTTCTTACTGTACAATAATAATTATTCCATTACATTTGAATCAGGACAGAACAGTGCAAAGGCCATTGAACTTGGAGTCAGGGAAGCCGAGTTCAAGTCTTGGCAGCTGCCACTTGTGACCAGATGACTTTGGGCAAATCCCTTGCCCTTTCTGGGCTTCACTTTCCCTCTCTGTAAAATGAAGGGGTCGTACCAGATAGATTCTAAGGCCCTTTCTAGCCCTAGATCTCGGAACATAAAATGATAGTCTTTTTTAGCCATTCCCAGATAGATGGGTCATTACTTTGTTTCTGGTTCTTTGCTATCACACACAGTAATGTTATAAATATTTTAGCGTATCTCATAACTTTGGTTTTGTCTTTGATTTCCTTGGGGTATATGCCCAGTAGTGGGATTACTGGGTCACATGATAGAATTTTCTGTATCTTTAAAAAAAAAGGAGGAGGAAGGGATGAAAGCATATGCTCTTCAAATAGCTCCTATATCCATTTGTTCCCTACCCTTCCTCACTGCTCTATTTCTGGTAGGATTTGGTCCAGCCATTGTGGTTCAACTATCCAACTGTTCCTATAGGTAACACACAAATCCCTTTGTTAATCTAGGAAATAGTGTTGATCATTGAGGACAGAGAGTTCACATGCCTCCTGGCTGCTACAGAAATTCGAGCATGTGACTTCAGGAGATGTTCCAGAACATCATGGAAATGGCTATACCAGGGTACTGAGCAACTACTGAACTCCCTATCCTTCTAAGGAGAGCAGCAAACAGGCAGGTTCAGACACTGACTGTTGCCTTTTATCCCAAGACAACCTTCTCTGTCTGCTGCTTTGTGGCAGACAGCATAGGATTCTTCTCAAAGCCCCATATTCCAAAAACAGTCAGGTCTTTCAAATGGAACCATCTGAAAAATAAGAATCACAGAATCATAAAGTTTTGAGAAGCCACAAGGACTTTAGGGATCATTTCATCTTCTTTTACAGGTGAGGAACCTGAGGGTTTGAGAGATGAGTGGACTTAATTATCTCTAACTAGAGAGCAGTTCATTTTGCCTGAAGTTGTTAAATTTGTATGCATGCGGCACCTTCCACCTCTCCCTAGGGTGATGGAGGGACTGGTTGCAAAAGTAAAGCTGGTTATGACTCAGAACTGGATGTTTTATTTATAATCACAGCCACAGAAGGAACAAAGTATAAATATAATCGTTTCCACTAGTTCTGGGCAAAAGTACAGGGGATGGGAAGCAAGAGGCTGGACTCCTTGTCTTAGCTTTGTCCCACATTTCACCTGTAAGGCATTGAGAAAGCCTCTGCTTCTCTGTTCTCATCTGTGAAATGAAAACCATCACAATAATAACTCACCCTCGGAGGGTGCTTTGTATTGGACAAAGCACTTTGCTCTCACTGATCCTGCAAAGGTAGGTAGGAAGTGCAAGCACTACGGTCTTTAATTTACAGATGAAATAAATGAGGCTCAGAGAGGACAAAGCCATGGTCAAGAGCTTTAAGTGGTAGAGCTAAAATCTGTTGGTTTTGAGTCTTTCTATGACCACTCTTAATAATAATAGTAATAAGAATAACAGCAATACCTTTGAGAGGCAGCATAGCATGGTGGATAGAGAGTCTCCCTCAGTCAGGAAGATCTGGGTTCAAGTCCTGCCTCTGACACTTAAATAGGCCATGTGACCCTGGGCAAGTCATTTAACCTATCAATGCCTTAAGCCATCCTCTAAGTTATGGAGCAATTGCTGATCTGCTCTGATAGAGACAGTCTGAGAAGGGAGTTCCCCATATCAATAAAATGACAGGTTTATCATTCCCCACTTCCTCCCCCCAACAAAACCAAACGAAACCTGATACCACCTTAGCTTTGTATATACTACTTTTCAGGGTTTCATTCTCACAAAACACTCTGAGATAGAGCAATTGTTATTATCCTCATTTTAGATAGGAAACGGAATAACAGGTAGGTAGGTAACTTGCCCAGAGTAATAGAATTACTTAATGCTGGAGTCAGGATTAGAATTGAAGTCTCTTTACTCTGAGTCCATAATGGCCTATTACATGGAGGGTGGGAGGGTGGGTGAGACAAGTGTCAGACCATGCCACTCCCTGTCTGATGAGGAAAACACAGGCTCCACCCTCAGGGAGTTCTGGTCCTGTGTTTTAGAATAAAAGTGCTATGTAATTATAAAGTATTACATTGCCAAATCTTCTCTAACGCAAAGGGACTCTGATAAACATGAGAGGGAAGTCATCTGGAGATCTGTGGGGCGCAAGGGGGTGGGAGTCCTACCCGGCTTCTCAGAAGCTGAGTAAGCTTGTTTATTCCGTCTGCTTCCATGTTCCACTGGGTAAATCGGTAGCCAAAAGTTCTTATCTTCTGGGGTTAATCCCTGAGATACGGAAGAGTAGTCCTTCAATTCCTCCACAGAGTGGGACCAAAAAAGCCCTCCAGCCAGGGCCTAAATGGGACTTGGGGAAAGTGATTCTCTTCCTGGAATTGAGGTCATGCTCCCCCTTCTCAAGAGCAGGTGGGAGCGGGGCAAAGGAATCTCCCTCTGTGTTTGGGAATCCACATTCTCCAGCGTTTGAGGGAGCATCTGGTATAGCTTTGATCTCATTCTTGTCCTGCCTTAAATTAGGACTGACCACAGATGCTAGGGCTGGTAGCCAACTGTGGAACAGAGCCCAAGCCCTAGAGTGGTAAGTGCTTCAGCTCCAATGGGGATCTTAGTGGCACAGAGCTCCCAAAACTAGCATTGAGACTTTGTAGACCATTTCATCCAAGGACTCATAGAGTCAGGGTTCCTGAAAATACAAGATGGGCTAAGCAAAGGGAAGGACTTAGGCAGCTTTTCCCTCTCCATTGCTAGAATAAGCCATAGAAAGGGACTGCTATCTGTGCTTCCAGGGTGGTACTTGATTTGTGAGGAGCATAATATGGATTTAGAGCAAAAAAAAAAGACATGAGGCCATCTAGTTGAAATCCCTAATTTTACAGATAAAGATACTGAGGCTTGACAAGGCTAAGTGACTTTCCCAGCATCACACCAACAGTAAGGGTCAGAGGTGAGATTTGAATCCAAGTCTGTAATTTGCAGCCACATATATAATGACATCATCCTATTTCTAAACATCTCTTAATAGGAAGAACATTAACTACCAACCCAGTGTTATTTATACCTTATCTTCCCATTAAAAGATGAGTAGGAATAGGATGATGTCATTATATATGCAGCTCCAAATTACATTACCGGTTTTTAGAAGACTTAGGACAATCCCTGAATGGCTTCAGTTCATAGGCTGTTGCCACTGTCCTTTTCTTTTCTTCCCTGGAGACCTTGGTGGCATCTGTGTCATGGAGGGAGGGAGGAATGATGTTGCTGCAGTTACAACCAAAGGGAGCTGACCCAGTTGTATCAGTGACCATAAGGACTAGTCCTGGCCCAGTTAGCTGGGCGAGGAGAGGTGGTGGTGGTGAGAGCTATGATACAGGTTCACGGCAGCGATCCCACTTTCTCCTTGGGGTGAATTTCAGCCCCATGGAAGAAAAAGAGGAAAACTCCCAGTCTTGTTACCTTGGCAGTATGCCTGTGTTCTCACCCGTGTAAGGAAACTGTCAACCAGTATGGTGAGTGGGCTAGAAATGATGCCGTAAGGAATTGATGATGTTTAGACCAAAGAAAAGGAGTCTGGGGGCTTAGGTCAGAGGAGAGGAATGATGGTCGTCTTCTAATATTCAAAGGGCAAACATGAAGGAGGGAAGTTTGATTTCCACTTCTGATGCTTACTGCGTTGGGCAGGTCACTTAATTTTCCAAGGCCTCATCTGCTAGGTGAAGAGATTGAACTAGAGAGCCCCTGAGGTCCCATTCAACTCTCTACCTAAGTAAGATCCTTTGACAATATTAGATTGAAGAGAGGCAGATATAAGAATAGAATGTTAGCCCTGGGAATAGAACATTAACCCAGGAAGAGGATGTAGATTTCACTTGGTCCGACCAAGTGGTTGGCATACTGCCAAATATTCTTAAGATAGAGAACCTGAGATCAGGAAATTAAGGGACTCACCTAGAGGCAGGCAATTAGTGTCAGAGCGAGGCGTGAAAATGAGGAACTGCAGCTTGTGGTCCATTGTCCTTTTTATTGCAGCTACTGCTCATAGGTCCTCCCAGCTCGGAAGTTCTGGGATTACAAGATTCTGTTAATGGGAAGGGGTGAAGATGTGGGTGTTTCAGTCATTCAAACCACAACTCATTATTGTAAACAGAGCATATGCCCAGCCATGGGGCATCAAATATAATACAATGTGACAAATAAAATATCATATGACATTATAACATTCTGTATAAAATCTAAGACATGGGGGCTATAAGATCTGGAACAATGAGAACAACCCGGTTTAGAAAGGAAGATGTGTGATGGGGAGCAATAAGAAATAAGGGCGCTAGACTTGATATAGTAGAAAGTGGGGAACTATTGAAGGTTTTTGAGCAAGGGAGTGACACCATTGAAGGAATCCTTAAGAAAAGTCAGTCTGGCGGTAGTTTGTGAGAAAGACTGAACTCAAAGGGTCTAGTATAGTATTTTAGGTGTGGTTATGAGGACGTGGACTAAGCTGATAGAAATGCAAATGAATAGGAATTTGGGGGGGAAATATTCGGTAGGAGTTGGTAACAGGCGTGGAAGGGAGGAAGAGGAGGAGGTAAAGGAAAGGAGTTGAAGTTTTGTGATTTCTTCCCTTCCTAGATCACTAGGGGAATAGCACACAGATTTGGGGAAGTAAGGGACCTTAAAGTTCCTCTTTTCCAGCTCCTTTATTTTACAGATGAGGAAACTCAGACCAGGAGTTGCTCAGAGACTTGCTCCAGGTTCCACAGAGAGTAAGTGGCAGATTCAAACTCAGGTCCCCTTGACTGCATTGCATCCTTCTGGTTTTACTATTGACAAAAGAAGCAGCATGGTACAATGGAAAGAACCCTGACTCTGGAGGCAAAGGACCAGGGTTCAAATCCTACTTACCTCTGATGCTCTCCACCTGTGAAACCTTGGTTACCTCATTTGTAAAATGAGAGGGCAGACCGGATGGCCTCCAAGGTCCTTTCCTGCTCTAGAGATCTATGGTTTTATGATCCCAAACCAGGAAAGGGAGTTGGTTTGTGAGGGAGCTTGATGGGCTTGTACCTGACTTGAATATATGTTGCTGTAGGGGATGAGGTGCATGTGTATGTGGTACGTATAATTATTTGTGCAGGTGTCTTCTTATATAGATATCTTATATACTATCTTATATAGATAGTACCTACGAGTCTGCATGTGTGGACCATGTGCACCCTTATCTCTGAAGGTGGCTGACATGGAAAGAAGTTCAGGTGCCTGCCTTGGAATACATTTGAGCATCAAGATAATTATTTCTTTCTCCTCTGCAGAGACATGGAAATGGCCAGCCAGGCACCATGGCAGACCACAATGCCCCAGCACTTATGGAGCTTGTGAGGGAGAAGGAAGAGAGGATTTTGGCCCTGGAAGCTGACATGACCAAGTGGGAACAGAAGTACCTGGAGGAGAGCACCATCCGACATTTTGCCATGAACGCTGCTGCCACTGCAGCAGCTGAGAGGTAAGACCCCATTATTTTGGATGACATGCCTAGGGGAAGTTGAGTTTGGAGGCCAAGGTACAGTCATTGAGGACCATAGCTTAGATGACTTGCCAGAGGAGTGACTAAGTACTCTGCTGACACAATGAAGAAAGATCTGACATAGGTAACTACTAATTTTCTTACCCAAACACTATATTTTGTTGTTCTAAGATAACATTAATTTGTGACTTTTCACTTTTTCTCAGTATCTCACACACTAAATTAATACAGTTCCTGTAACATAGTAAGAACATAATAAATGTTTGTTTATTGATATATTGATCTCTCTAAGTCAGCAAATCCCAATGTAGCAGTAATAATCTTTGTACATCCATCCAGTTGCACGTTTGGTCCCAAAATTTGCATGGTCATCTCTTTATTATCCAAACAAATGAAAAGAAACCAGCGGAGCATCTAATCTAAAATGTCACATGACCCAAATAACTGGTTTTAGGAAGTGTTATTCTACCTAGGTTTGAACTTGGGTATATCTGACACATTCCAAAACTTGAATCAAAATCATGAAGCTGTGGCAGGCATGGTGGCTAGGACAATGAACTTAAGACCTAGGTTTGAATCCTTCCTCAGACGCTTTCATGATCCAATAGAAAGTCCTCTGTTTGGTTCTTCAAGCCTTTTGTAACCCGACCCTTTCCTACCATTCCAGTCTTCTTTCACTTCCCTTGCCTGTCCATACTCTACAGTCTAATGACACTAGCCTCCTTGCTGTTTCTCAAAGAAGACACCCTATCTCCCAACTCCGGGAATTCTGACTGACCCTCTCCCATGCCTGGAATTCTCTTTCTCTTCATCTCTTGGTTTTCTTCAAGTCTCAGCTCAGACTCTGTCTCTTTAAGAAGCTGTTCTCACTCCCCCTTAATGTTATTTAGCCTTCCCTCTGGGATTATCTCCAATGTAGCCAGTGTATGTTTTATTTGTACCTGGTGGTTTACATGTTGTCTCCTCCATTAGACTGTGAACTCCTTAAGGGCAGGGGCTGTGTTTTCACCTTTCTTTGTATCCCCAGGGGTTAGCAAAGTGTATGACACATAGGAGCTTCTTGACGTGACTCTGGGCAAGCCTCTTAACCTCTATCAATCTTAGACTTAAAAACAGAGAAGTCTATGAAGCCTGGAATGTGAGCTAAGGCTAAAAAGCAAGATTGTGGAAATACTTGAATATTAGAATACAAGGGGTTACATTGGGACTGTATAGGAAGTGGCCCACAGGGAAGATTATTGCAGAGGCAGAATTGATAAGACTTTTCAGCTGATTGAATGTGGGGGATAAGAGAGATAACCAAGGATTCAGTAGAGGAAGATACTGTTGCCCTAACAGAAATATCCAAGAAAGCGGGAATGACAGTGTTGGGGAAGATGCTGAGGGGTTCAGTTTTAAACATAGTAAATTTGAGAAATCATTTGGACATCTAGCCAGAGAGGAAACTGAAAGTTACAGAATCTTCGTGTTGGAAGGAACTTCACAGGCCATCTAATTCGGCCCATACTTTAAACAAATTCTTTTTGCAGTCTACTACTACCAACAAGTGGTCTTCTAACCTTTGTGTGAAGACCTCAAGGGAGTGGGGAAACTACCTCTAAGACAGCCCATTACACTTTGGTGTAGCTCCCATTGTTAAGATGTTTTTCCTTACATCAGTCTTAAATTTGTTCCTTCATAGTTTCTACTTATTACATCTAGTGCTCCCCTGTAGGGCTAAACAAGAAAAGCCAAATCCTTCTTCTAGATGACAGCCCTTCAGATACTTGAAGACAACCATATGTACCTTTTCCTCACCCCCAATTCTTCTTCAAGACAAATAGTTTGAGGTTCTATGACTAATCCTCATGTGGCATGATCTGAATTATTCAAACTCTTAATTACATGGTTTCAAGTAGCATTGAATCAAGTATACTTGTTTTATGTTGCATAATCAGATGTGGGACTGCAACTCAGGGGTGAAATAGGGAGTAAAGAAATTGATGTGGGAATTGTCTATATAGAGGTTTATAACCTCTATTATATTGAAGTAATGGGAATGAATGTGATTTCCAAGACAGTGAAGATGGAAGATTTCAGAGGATCAAATATAGAGCCTTATATGGATAATCACATTTAAGTGGCAGAAGAAGGATGGGAAGCTAGGGAAAAAGAAAAAGGTACATTCCTAGAAACAGGAGGAAAATGAGAGGGCCATCTCAAGGAATCCAAGGGAGGAGAGAGTATCAAGAATGAAATAGAAAAAAAACAATCCAAGTATGACAAAGCCACAAGTAGAATCACACAAGATCTATCAGTGGTGACACTAAGAGTGAAGTCAATAGATTCATGCTGTAGGAAGGTAAAAGAGAGTGATGATTCTTAACAGGCCTTTATTCTGGACAATAAGGAAGTCGTTAGGAAATAATGTGAGAACAGTTTTAGAAGAGTGATGGGAACAGAAGTCAGATTGCAGAGACCTGGAATTGAGTGGGGAGTGGAGAGGGGAGGGAGAAGAAATGAAAGAGTGTGTACAATATTTAGAAGTGTCTTAGTGGAGTATTAGAGTCAAGTGATGGTTTTTGTTTATTTTTAGAATGTGGAAATATAAGCATATATGTAGGCAAAGGGTAAGGGATCATAAGAGAAGGAAAGATTAAAGATACATTAGAGAAGAAATGATTGATGGAGAAAGGCCACAGAGGAAACTGAAGGGGATAGAATCCAGAGCACAGGTAGAGTTAAGGCAGAAAACATTTATGAAGTGCCTACTGTATACCTTGTATACTGGAGGTACAATGAAAAGCAAAAATAGACCCCCACCTTTAAGGAGCTCTCAATCTAAAGGCCATGACAAGTAAGCAACTATGTACAAACAAGATATATACACAACAAGTTGGAGCAACCCTCAGAAGGAAGGTACTAACATTAAGGAGAATTGGGAAAGGTTTCTTGAAGAAAGCAGAGATGCAGCTTAGCAAGGAAGAGGGCCATCTCATCCTCTGGAGACTGGTGAAGATGGGGGAGGACATGAGAGGTTTATAGACTTGGAGGTGGGATAGCTCTGATCTCAGTAAAGTAAAAGATGTTGTTATGTGCTGAAAGCAAGGTGGGCTGGGGGTAGAATTGGGAGCATGAGAAGTCATGCTGGTTTGTGTCTTTCCCAGCCCCTGCTGGTAAATGAATGAATGAAAAAGAAATGAAGTGCTTACTAGGTGTCTAGTACTGTGCTAAGGACTTCACGGGGAAGACAGCATATTGTCTCTATCGAGAGGAAGCTCCATTTATTGTCACTTGTAACCAAAATGTTCACTTTCCCTTTCCCTTGTCTCCTAGGTTTATATTCAGGCATGGCCAAAAAAAAAAATGGAAGGGGTCGTCTTTTGGGAGCTCATTTGGAAATGATTTGCTGCTGTTGACAGTTATTGATTCTATATCTTTGCTTCCACCTTAGAAAAGGCATTGTTTTGTTTCTCTTTCAAAGAAAGTCCCAAACCTCTCAGATTCCTATTTGAAGGCAGTGAGTATTGTCTCCAGGATAGATGCAGTCAGCTCAGTTTCAATAAACAAATTAGTCAATTGATAAACATCTACCTCCTCTACCATATATCAAGCACTAGAAGTACTGTGACAAAAACAAAGTAGTCTGTATCCTCCCTCAAAGAGCTTATATTCTTTTTTTTTTTGCTTTTTTTTTCCTTTGGAGGGGGGAGGGCAGGGCAATTGGGGTTAAGTGACTTGCCCAAGGTCACATGGCTAGTAAGTGTTAAGTGTCTGAGGCTGGATTTGAACTCTGGTCCTCCTGACTCCAGGGCCAGTGCTCTATTCACTGCACCACCTAACCTCCCCAAAGAGCTTATATTCTTTTTGGGGAAACAGTTTTCAAGTAGCTTCCTGCACATCTATAGTTGCCTGCTTAGACTAGGAACTGAGAGGATTATTAACCCTGGGTCCCTGCCTGTCCCCAAACTTGTGTCTTTTGCCTATAAGTTGTATTTGGCTGCTGGAATCCTGGTGCACCAAAGCTTTAGGTTAGGATCTTGATTTAATGAAGGATGTCTTAAAATTTTAAAAGAACATCTAAAAATATAGCCTTACAGGTTCTTTTGTGAGTCTTTTGAGGCTACTTGGGCCTGAACCAACAGAGACTAAAGCTGAAGGCACCAAAGCCATCATAATGGCCTATTATGTCATATTTCTTTAGTCACTCTTGTGAAATTGGTGGTATTTCTTTCTCCTTTAATGAATGCTAACTAGGTAGAGATCATTTTATTAGCTCATTAAGAGGTTCTTGTACTCGTTACTTAAGTATAGAATTAAGGAATTTCTGGTGAGATGCCCAGAAATGAGATAATATTATAATACCTTCCATTTATAAAGGGTTTTATAGTTTACAAAGCACATTAATGGACATTATCTCGATTGATCCTTCCAAAGACCCTGTGAAGGACAGAAGTATACAATGATGAAAAATGTGTAATGTAGAAATGTTATTTTAATAGACTTGGAAAAAGATGCAGATGGCATGTTTATTAAATTTGCAGATTAAATAAAGCTGAGATAGATGGCAGAGTCACATGATTCAAAAAGATGTTAACAGGCTGGAAGATTGGACTGAATCTAATAAAATGAATTTTAATGGGAATAAGTAAAAAACTTTACACTTGAGGTAAAAAAAATCAACTTCACAAGCACAAAATGAGGGAGGCCTGGTTAGACAGCAGCTCTTATGAGAAAGATCTGGGAAGAGTGTGGTGAATGGCATATACCAGTAATCCCTGCTATTGGGGATGATGAGGCTGGTGGGTCAATTGGATTCTGAGAAGTTTGGTGTCAATATGGTGAGTCCAAAGGAATGTAGAGCCACCAGGCTGCCTAAGGAGGGATAAACTATGTTGGAAATGCAGCCAATCAAAGCTTCCATGTGATGAAATTGGGTTTGGAGGTGTCTGCTGGACTTCTAGCTTGGGTGAGATGGGAAGACCTAGTCTCAAAAAGAGGAAGGAGGAGGAGAAGAAGAACAGGAAAGGAAAAGGGAAGGAATGTGGAAACTGAGGTTCAGAAAGGCAAGTGACTTGCTCGCAAGGGCACACAGCTGGTACATGGCCAAGCTGAAATGAGAATCCAGGTTTCTTATATTTAGCCCAGTACTGTGGAGTCAAGAAAACCTGGGTTCAAATCCAGCTTCAGATATTTCATACCTGTGACCTTGAGCAAGTCACTTAGCTTCTGTTTTCCTCAGTTTCCTCAGTTGTAAAATAGGGTTAAAAAGAGCACCTGCCTCCCAGTATTGTGAGGATCAAATGAGAGAATATTTGTAAAGCATGTAGCACAATGCCTGACACATAGTAAGTACTATATAAATACGAGCTATTATTAGCTACTATTATTAGAGAGAGCAGGACAGGAAGAATTCCTAAGGAAAGAGGTAAAACATTTGCGAAGAAAAATTGTACAGAAAAATCAGCAAACATTTATTGAGTGTCTGTTCTATGCTAGGCACTGGGGATACAAAGACAAAACTGTAACAGCTCCTGCTCTCAAGGAGTTTTCGTTCTATCAGGAAAGCTACATGCCCAGCATATACCCCTCTTACTAGCTGTATGACCTTGAGTTAGTCATTTAGCCCCTTGAGCCTTAATTTCCTCATCTGTGCAGTGGGAATAATAGTGCCATTACTGCTTAATCCTGCAGGAATGTCATGAAGAAAGAACTTTGTGAACCTTAGAGCCCAATATAAACATAGATTGTTGATATTAAAGCTTATAGTTCACAACGTAGATGGAAACGGAGGTGTTTTTGTTAGTGTTTTGTCCTGCTTTGTCTGGGGGAGAAATCCCTACCTACAATGCTGATAGGAGCAGATATCTGCTGGCATTGAAAAACCCGGTACCTAATTTTTCATCAGGTCATGATGAATAATGGAAGTGTGTGTCTTGTGTCTTTTGTCATCAGGGATGCCACAATCATCAACCACTCCAGGAATGGAAGCTACAGTGAGAGCTCCCTAGAGGTCCGCATCTGGCAGGAGGAAGAGGAAGTCGTGCAAGCCAATAGGAGGTGCCAGGACATGGAATACACGTAAGGCACCCACTTAGTTCTTTCCATGAGAGTTAGCAGCTCTGACCATTTGTTTCCCTTGAAATCACAAAAATTTTCTTTTTTTTTTAATATGTAGTGATTTTGTAAACATCACTATCTCTTTCTTCTCATTTCTCCGTTGCTATAATAGAACCTTCCTTGTAGCAGATAAGTAAAGTTAAGAAAAATGTGTCATGTCTGAAAATGTATGCCCCAGTTTGCATCCCTAATCTACCAGCTCTCTGCCAACGGGCCAGAAATGGACCTGTAATGGTTTTCCAGCTCCCTGGTCACTTGCACTGGAATAATTGTGCAGGCCTATTACATGTTCACTTGCTCCAGGGTCCTAAAAGAAGGTCCAGTTTCCAATTGAGGAAACTGATTAAAACAGAAGATAAGTGACTTGCTCAAGGTCACATAGCTATTAGATGTCTGAAGCTGGATTTGAACTCAGGTCTTCTTGACTCCAGAGTACTGGGCTAAATATGAGTGACATTGGGCAGGGGTTTTCTGAGTGAGAAAAGGAAGCACCTAGAGAGAAGGGGGGAAGATATAGCTATTGTCCTCAAAAGAAAGGTTGGTATTTGTAGCTTCTAAATACCTATGTGATTTTATGCCAAAATCCATCTTTGAACCTGAGGTTATGTTAACAAGAACTGTGTTCTGTAGCTATTAATCTGTCTCTCTCTAATCCTACTGAAAGTTGGTATGGGCTTGGGGGAGTGGGATGGGATTAGAGAGAGTAGAAAACATTTCATAAAATCACAGACCATAAGAGCAAGAAGGAATATGGGAGATCGTCTGGGTCACATTTTCTCCCATTTTATTCTTTTCCCTCCCTTCCCCCCTTGTTTTATAGATGAGAAAATTGAGGCCCAGAGAGTTTAGGGAACACAAAGTCAGCCAGCATCAGTGTTTATGGAGTCAGAACCAGACCTGGGTTGCCTTCTAGGTCCTTGGGTGTGGCCTTTTCACTGAGTCCAAGTTTTACAGAACAAATTAAAGGGATTTGTTCTGTGAAGTTTGGATTCAAAAGGGCTGTACTTGAGGACTTAGAGGGTCATATGTGGCCTTGAACCTGCAGGTTCCTCACCCCTGTAGTCTGTCTTTTTTTGGGGGGGGGAAGGGGGAAGGCAGGGAAATTGGAGTTAAATGATTTGCCCAAGGTCCCATGGCTAGTAAGTTTTAAGTGTCTGAGGCTGGATTTGAACTCAGGTCCTCCTGACTCCAGGGCCGGTGCTCTATTCACTGTGCCACCTAGCCTCCCCTAGTCTATCTTTTTTTTATCTGCGATGGGCTCTAGAGTGTCTGGGTCACTTTACCACCCTTGAGGTACAGCAAATCCTTGGGACTTCTGGTCAATCAGTGGTCTAGAGAAAAGCCACTAGAGGTTGCTACAGGTCCTCATTCAACAGAAATAATTCAATCAATCAGTCAGTCAACAAGCATTTCTTAAGAGTCTGCTTGAAAGCCAGGAATTGTGAAAGTAAAAAATATTTCTGCCATCAAGGAGCTATACAATATGTGTGTGTGTGTGTGTGTGTGTGTGTGTATGAGGTATATACAATATAAATACCAAATAGATACAAGGTGATTCTGGATAATGAGAGGAGGCACTCTCAACTTGGGGCTGCTAGGTGACACAGTGGATAGAGTGTTAGACCTGGACTCAGAAGGACCTGAGTTCAAATGTAGCCTCAGACACTTGCTAGCTGTGTGACCCTAGGCAAGTCACTAAATCTTGTTTGCCTCAGTTTCCTCATCTGTAAAATGAGCTGGAGAAGGAAATGGTATCTTTGTATCTTTGTCAAGAAAACCCCAAATGGGGTCTTGAGGAGTTGGACACAAATGAAATGACTGAACAACAGCAGCTAGCAGATAGGGGGAATCAAGAAGGCTTCATGTTGAAAGTAGCTGTCCAGCAGAGCTTTGAAGGAAACCAAAGATTTGGGAACAAAATTTTGAAAGGAAAGGAAGCCAGACGTTCATTACCAGCAGCCTTGTGCAGAGCCCTGTGCTCGGTGCCAGGAGAGATAAAAGGTTTAAATAAGATATAGTCCCTGCCTTCATAAGATCATAGACTTAAGACCTCACCTAGGTCAGTCTGATCGTTTTACCAATGAGTGCATGGTGCTTATAACCTAGTAGACATATGTAGCACATAGACCCATAGCTGTAGTATAAAAGGATACAGCATTGCTACATTAGGAAGGTACAAAAATTAGTAGGATCTACAAGCTTCCTGAAAGTGGTGGTATTTGAGTTGGACTTTAGGGGCTAAGGATATGTTCAGTAAAGAGGATGGTGTGCAAGAACTGCATTATTCTCAGCATCAGAACTGGTGTTAACCACAGGCAAAGGTAGGGAAATGTGAAATGTATATGGGGGGTGATGCAAAAAAAATGTTGGTGGACCAACTTCCCTGATATTCTCAATGCTCTTAGATGAAGACATCAGTGGGGATGGCAAGTCCAGGTGTTAGATCTGTGAGGTCAGTGATATCAACATCGAAGTCATGATAATTAAGCTGGAATGAATAGTTAGTCCCTGACACATACAAGCACACATGAATACATACTTCAGTGGTGAAGAACCCAGTGATGACCTCAAAGTTTGGGGTAGATTGGTATGGACACTCTGCCTGCTCCTGCAATTTTACTTTGAATTTTACAATTTTACTTTACTTTACAAAAATGACAATTTTACTTTGAGAACACCCGTTCTCTGAAGTTATTATTACTATGTGGGGAAACATGAGAATTCTGTCTGTAACCTAAGGGTTTTTTTTTGCTGTTACTCTCTCCCCAGCATAAAAAATCTCCATGCCAAAATCATAGAGAAAGATGCCATGATTAAGGTCCTTCAGCAGCGTTCTAGAAAAGATGCAGGAAAGACAGATGCCTCCAGCTTACGGCCTGCCCGCTCTGTGCCATCCATTGCTGCAGCCACTGGCACACACTCACGCCAGACATCTCTTACCAGCAACCAGTTGGCTGAGGAGAAGAAGGAGGAGAGGACCTGGAAAGGGAGCATTGGTAAGTTCCATACCTGTTAATATTCTCTGTCCTGAACAACAGATTAGAGTGAAATATCAGGTAGTCTGTCAGTAAGCAGTTTAATAAATGCTACTTACTATGTACCTAATAATTGTACCTACTATGTGCCAGACACTGTGCTAAATAAGTATTGCATGTACAAAAGATGGTAATATGTGCCTGCTAAATGCACCTACTATGTGCCAGCCACTGTGCTAAATAAGTATTGCATGTACAAAAGATGGTAATATGTGCCTGCTAAATGCACCTACTATGTGCCAGGTGCTGTGGATACAACAAGTAGCAGAAACAATCCCTGCTTTCTAGGTGCTCCTCATCTAATGGGAAAAGAAACATATCAACAATTGCGTACAAACAGGAAAAATTAGAGGACAGACATTAGCATTAAGGGGGGCTGGGAGAGGCTTCTTAAAAGAAATGAGGCTTCAGCTGAGACTTGAAGGAAGCCAGTAGGTAAAGGCAAGCAGAAAGAGCATGGGGGATGGCCTGTGAAAATGCCTAGTGTCAGGAGATGGAGTGTCTTGTTGAATGAGAACTTGTGAGAGCAGGACAATTCAATGGAAAGAGATAGGAGGGCGGAAAACAGCATTTTAGGCCTATACTGGCCACTTATTGGATGACACTTTGGGTGAGTCACCTAACTTTGCTTCCTTTGTAATGGGACTAGTAACTGCCCAATGTATCTCACAGGTGAGGAGCAAAAGAAATAATAGATTTCAAAGTCTCCTGAAAAGGGAAATGTGCCAGAGGAATATGTGATTCTTCATCCTTTCCTGATGCCTTGCAGCCCTTTTGACCTTTAGCTGGCAGTTTCATGAGTTGATCTGACCCGATGTATTTCTGCACTCATAGCCAGGCTTCTGGTGGATGATTCTCCTGGTCCTTTGCTAGGCTGGTTTTTAGCGGACAGACATACAAGTCCATGGCTAGGTCCACACTCAAACACCTTCCCGTTTTGTGGGACCTGCCAGAGCTTGTACCGCCTTTGAGGTCACGGGGTTACCTTCGTACCACATTGAGGCAGGAGAGGAGGACATTTGTGGATGGTGAAATATTTGTTATTCCTTTTATGTAGGGCAGGGCTTCAGGGAGGCTTTGTGAATAGGCATTAATAAGCTCGTAGATGGAGCCAAAAGGTATGTTAGAGTTCATCTGATGCAGCTTCCTTATTTACAGAGCCAGAAATAAGGTTCAGGCAGGTTAGGTCCAATCCCCTCCAATCCAATAAGCATTTCTTAAGCACTTACGATGAACCAGACATTGTGCTAAGCACTGGGGAAAACAATTAATGAAAAGAAAGACAGTTATCATCCTTGCTGAGCTTAAAATCCCAAAGGGAAGACAGCATACAAAAGGAGACAGGAAAGTGGGGATGGGAGATGGGGATGGGACACTAGGGGGTACCCAGTGCAGAGCATCTTATTCCATGGAGTTAAAACCAAGCAGTAGCTGTCAGAGTGGTCTGAGAGTCCAGTGAGGTGACTTGTCCAAGGTCACACAGGTTGTAAATAGCAGACTTAAGATTCAAACTCATGTCCCATGACTCCCAAGTTTAGTGCTCTCCTCAGTGGAGTTCCTGGAAGAAATGCCTAAGGTTGGGGTTAAAAATTAGGGCTCAAGGAGGCCTAGAAATAGAGCTTTGCCATAAACACACTCCAAGACATCTTTTCCTTACAGAATTCCTCCACTCTCCCATGCTGAATTTACAAAGCAGCTGGGGTAGTGGGGTAAGATGGGGAGGGAAGTTCTCTAACAAATTTGACCTCCTTTGAAGATCCTCCTTGGGAGCAGACTTTGTGACCTGTGTGATATTTTCCGTTAGTATTGCAGACAGGGGTGGGGGGAGAGCGGGTGGGGATGGGGGTTCTAAACCCAGGAAACACTAGAGAATTCTGACTGCTTAGTGCCAGGGGGGTTAAGAACATAAGGGAATATGAAGAATAAGAAGTCTGATGATCAAAGCTACCCAGCCAGGATCTCTGTTTGAAGTCTCTCCACAGTCTTGTCTCAGCAGCCCCCCGCCCTCAAAGGAAATTGGCTTCAAAGAGGGTGTGTGGACAGCAGCTGTGCTCATCAAAGACCCCTTCCAGGGCAATTGTGCTCCTCCCCACAGATAGAGAAGCTTGCTGGAGACCCAAGGAAAGAGAGGCGTGATCAAGGACAGCTGGAAATGTGTAGAGAGGAGGCCATTCTGAAGTCAGTTTATGACATCTACCCACCAGGCCTTTATCTTCCTTCTGCCCTATCCTCTCCCCTTCCAACCTTCCAAGCATAGAATAGGGCTGCCACCAAAACAGATTCACCTGGAATCTCAGAGCTAGAAAGGATCTCAGAAGTCTTCTAGACTTAACCTTTGCCTGAACAAAATTCCCCTCTGCACTATCCCTGGACATGTGATCTCTATGTGAAAACCTTCAGTAAGAGGGGAACTCTTGCAGCCCATTCTTATTTTGACCAACTCTGATTGTTAGCAAGTTTTTCCTTGCAACAAATTTTGAGACTCTGAAACTTCAGGAAATGTTTCTGCCCCATTTCCTGTCTCTCCTTCCGATTTCTGCCTTCAATAATGACTAGGACACAGCCCAATATCTACTGCTGAATCAGGGCTCTGAGACACATATATTGATTGGCTTTATAAGGAGGTAGTTGGAAACCTCACAGCCTCCGATTCTGATTTGTGGAAGGGGCTCGGGCAAGCTTCCCAACTGTCCTGGCAAAACTGAGATACCGCTGGTTTGGGATGATTGAACAGAGCAAAATCTTGAGTAGGCTTCACTTCAGGCCAAGGGATACTTGTGTGTAGTTAAAGGAAATCTATGCATCCCTGTTTAGACTGCTTTGGGAAAGAAGATATGTAAACTTAGCTGATGTGGGTCTTTTATGAATTAGACAAAGTGACTTGGAGAGCATCGTGGTACCAGGGAAAGCACACTGACTCTGGATTTAAAGTGTTTGGGTTCAGATCCCTTTCTCAGGCTCTCTTAATGCTTGCTAGAGCCTTCCCTCTGTGATGAGGGCCACGTTATCCCTGTCTACATCTTGTTTTTACATTACTTGTTCATATTGTTCTCCCCCATTTGTCTGTGAACTCCTTGAGGGCCTCAGAGACTGTTTTTGCCTTTCTGTCTCAGCACTTAGCACTTAATAAATGCTTGTTGACTTGACTTTATTTGGTCTATTATTCGTATTCCCTGTGTGACCTTGGACTTAACCCTTGGGCCTCAGTTTCTCCATCTGTAAAATGAAGGGGTTGGACTAGATTGCCCCGAAGGTCCCTTCAAGTTCTAAATCTATGCTCCTATAATGAGTAGCACTTATTAGACTATGTATAAGCCCTAGCCCTTTTTGGAGATAGCTTTTCCTAAAATATACGTCTCCTACACTAAAAACTTTCACGGCTGACTGCTTTGAAAAATCAGCCCTTCTTTGAATATTTTTCTCAGGAGCCACCCATGTGCTCTTTGGTGCCCTGGCCTTAGGACAAGATCTTCACCAGCCCAGCTTTGCTTGGAAACATTTGCAGACCTTGATGTCTAGGATGACTCATTTCCCTTCTCCAACAGTTACAGCCTTAGGCCTGTCTGGGGGATATAGTCAAGGAAGGGAGGCTGACTCCTCATGAGCGCTGAGCAGTTTGCCCAATCCTAGATGTGCAGGGTGTCTCCATCCTGCTGGAGTTGGCCTGTTATTGCCCATTTTTCTTAACCTTCCTTCCCGCCCCAAGGTACCTCTTCTTCCTTCATCTCCTAACAAATCTGGCAAACCAGTCATTGACTTGAGAATGGTGAATAGCAATTTGCTTTTCAGCAAGGGTCTACATAAGGCCACAGAGTCACAGTATAGCCAAGGAATTGGCTATACTGGGGAGAATTTCAGAAATAGCAGCAGGCCAGTGGAGGAGATATTTTTAGACCACTGAACACATCACCTATGAGGGAGGCCAGCTTTCTTAAGACATTCACAGGCAGCAAACCCATTGTCTATGAACTTCAGCTAGCTAAGAAGGAAAATCTTGCCCTTGCTTAATGAAGAGACTCAAAATGCTGAAACATGTTTCTTTTTTCACTCTCAGGATTGCTATTAGGGAAAGAGCACCATGACCATGCTTCTACTCCCTTGCTGCCAACACCTCCTCCCCTGCCACCGCCAGCGGCTTCATCTCTGTCTCCAGCAGCTTCCATGGTGCTGGTAGGCAGCTCCCATGCCAAAACAGGAAGCAAAGACAGTAGCACTCAGACCGACAAGAGCTCTGAACCCTTCTGGTCCAGCATGGCTACTTTCCCTAGTCGTGGCAAACTGAGCACCACCCCTTCAAATAGCCCCATCTTGAAACACACAGGGGCCAAGGCGACTGGAGAAAAGTTGGGTGAGTATTTTACCACTTGTAGGACCTGGACTTTTCTATTTTTTTTTTTTTAAGCAATCGGGGTTAAGTAACTTGCTCAAGGTTACACAGCCAGTTATTTCTGGGTGTGGTGCTCAGTGTCTGAGCCCGAGATTCGATCTCCTGGTCATCCCAACACTGGAGCTGGTGCTCTTACTCGCTGAGCCACCTGGCTGCCCCTCGACCTGGACTTTTCTATGCAGTAAGGGCAGAGAGGGGGAAGCTTGGGTCAGGAGAGATCACAGGTAGGGAAGACATCTTGGCTTGGAGACTTCTGATACACAGTTTGTATTTAATTATTATTGAACTTAACTTCCTTTCTGAAGGATGAAAAGCAAAATTTCTTTGAGCATGAGGGCAAGAGTGGTGTAGTAGATAAAGTACTAGATTCAGAACCAGGAAGACCTAGGTTCAGATCCTGCGTCTGGCTCTGATACATACTGGCTATGTGAAACTGAGCAAAGCGCTTAAGCCCTCTAAGCTTAAAGGGGGCTGTAGGCCTGAGGTGTCATACACAGGATGTATGCAGCCTACAGCACTCCCACATAAATCCTAACCAAATTAAAATGTAGTTCTGATATGATTTCAATGTGTTAATAAATAAAAAAGCATAGTATATAAACATGTATGGTTTTCTAAGTCCAAATGTGGCCTGCAGGGGTCCTTATGTACTATATAGTGACCCTGGTTTCTATTAGAATTTGACACCCTCTAATTTGAAACTCTCTAAGACTATAACTTGCAGAGAGGGTACCAACCTACCTTGGTAGTGAGAATTTCCTCACCTGGGAGTCCTCCTACACCAGAGGTGTCAAACTTGCAACTCCATTAAGAACCAGGGAAATGTTTAACAAAATAAAAATGCAGTACAACATAGATAATGTTAGTTTATGGTTTTCTACATCTTTTTTTTAATTTTTTTTGGGGGGGTAGAAAGTAGGGCAATTGGGGTTAAGTGACTTACCCAAAGTCACACAACTAGTTTTTGTGTTACTTGTCTGAGGCCGGATTTGAACTTAGGTCCTCCTGACTCAAGAGCAGGTGCTCTATTCACTGTACCACCTAGCCGCCCCTATGGTTTTCTACATCAGTTTGCTGTGGGTGGGGATCAGTTTCTATCTGAGTTTGACATCATTATCCTGTTCCAATGAAATCATAGATCCAGTCCCTATCCCAGTGATGGGTTTAACATGTCTCCCTATGATGCTTGGAGCATAGCAGTTGATTCAGTTGTGGAGTTTGGAAAAGGCTTTTCCCAGAAGTGTGAGATTTTGTCATTAACATTTCCTAAATACTCAGTGGCTACAGAAGTATCCTATTCACTGTCAAAGCCAAGGGAAAGCTGCTTATTTGGATGTAAAGGGTGACTTTAATTTAGACCTTCTGGGTGGAGGTGGGTGGGATGGCAGTTTTTCATAGCTATAATTTGAGAAAAAATGAACTCTTATGTTTATAGAAAATATACTAATAGTGCTTTATTCTTGTTCTAAACAATAGGATCTTTTAGCTTTAAGGGATCCTTGCAGAAATCTGGCTCAAGATGCATGTGGGGGGGGGGGCGGGAGGTAATTTAAGGAGAAAGATGAACAGGTACAGTGAAAGGAACAAGAGTCGTGCTTAGATCCCATTTGTAAACTGGAGGGCATGTTAGGAAGGGTGTTCACAGGGCTAGGTTTCCTCCTTCCTTCCCCTCTCCCCTAAACATTCTTGATGATATTGAAAGGGTTTGGTTTTGAAGAAGGGCTTCTAAAGCCCTTTGAGGTTGGGTTTTTTTTTTCCTTTTTGATGAATGGGCTATTATCACACATATATATATATATATATATTTATATGTATGTATACATAAATGTGTATGTGTATATGGTTGTATGTATATCTTTCTCTTTCTTTTGGCAGAGACCTCTCCCAACCAGGGGAAGACTCCTGACAACAAAGGCCGAGTAAGCAGTTTGCTTCATAAACCCGAGTTTCCAGATGGAGAGATGATGGAAGTTCTCATCTAAGAGTTGCCCTCTTCCCCCAGGGAACTTCCCATGGAATTTTTATGCCCAAGAAAAGTGTTTTAGGGCAAAGAAAGGGGGATGGGAAAGAAGGGGGGGAGGGAAACCAGGAGGTTGGTGGGTGGGATTTTAAGAACAATTCAAAAGGATAGGGATTTCAGACTCTAAGAACATTTATTTTTAAAGATAGTTGGAATCAGGAGACCTACATGACTGAAGATGAATGAAAGTACTCTGGATTGTTGTAAAGCAAGGAAAAGTGGAAGATAATGTGGATTTGGAAAGGAAGTTAACAGAAAAGAGAAAGTAGCAGTTTTTAAGGTATAGAAAAAGATATCTCTTGGCAAGGATCTGTTCAGAACCATTCTCTGATTAAGAATGGTTAAGCTCCCAAATTGCTTTTCCTTTGAAAGCCCTGCATTCCTTTTTGCATATCTTTTATAACCCATTCTGATATATATATATATCAATCATCCCTGAACCCTCATCAGGGCTTCCCATGAAGGGTTATGAGCATGTCGGTGTAGGTGTGAGTAAGTACAATTCAATATCCACAGGGAGGTGGGGTATTGGAAAGGAATGGCAGGCCCTAAGCAATCCCTGGCCTGAGCCAGATTTCTAGGAGATTTGGACAACCTCTTCTTTCCCTCCTATTCTAGATTCAGCAGTGTCTTTCAAGGTCACATACTTGGGGTTTTGGAGCTCTCTCTACCCTAAGTTCATCCGTATTTATTCTTCGAATTAGGATTTCAAAGTGGTCTCATTATTCCTTCTGTGCTTAATAATGAACTAGTGGCTTTCTAAGACCGTATTCTAATTGTCTTGCTTCTCTCTTTACCCTATCTCCATACCCCTAGCTCATGTATGTGATAACTCATTCTGATGTGAAACTCTTGTTAAACTTCAATGAAGTAGGATATACCATTGATGATATGACTTTTTTCTTCAAGAGAAGGGCACTGCCTTTCTTCTGGCTTACCCAGTTCATTATTCAAATTTCTCTGGTTAAGAGGATAGGAAAAGGGAGTCTTTCACAAGAGGGCTTTAGTTAACCCAGCTCCTTCTATACCTCAGCGGCCACCTTGTTCAAGATTTCTTGTATTTGTGGGCCCATACATTCTCATACATATAGACTGATTCCTCATCTTCATGATTATTAATGAGCAGCAAATTCCTTGGTAGACTATAGCCTTTAGCTTCCCTCTGCCAAGAATGTGTTTGGTAAGATAGTAGCACATCTAGTAGGGGTGTTTCAATATTTATTCTTCTGGTCAGCTTTTCCTAGACAAGGCAGGGAGAACATTGAATGTAAAAATAGATGATATATTAAGTAGCCATTATTCCTCTTTCATTCTGGAATGGAAAGGGTCAGAGTGACATTGCACATTTATTTACTCTTAATTTGGTTTCCTTTAAAAGTTTATGAAGTTCCATTTCAGGAGAGAGTGAGCCTTGGTTTTAGAGCCCCCTCTCCAAAATAGCACCAAATCAGTCAATAAACAAGTATTTATTAAGCACCAAGTAAGAATTTCTTTACATTCTTATCACCCATGACCACTAACTTGACCACGGAAAAGTCATTTTTGCCTTCTTGGTCCTCAGTTTCCTTTTCTGTAAAACGAATGGGTTGAACTAAAGTTTTCTGCTCCCCAAATTTTGTCATTCTATCTCATTCATTCTACTTTTTTTCTTCCCATGGTCACCTAGGAAAAAATGAAATCTTGTGTGTGGTTTCACCTAATTGACTGCAAGAGATGAAATACCTTTGGAATTCCTCCCACTTGTCTGGTTCTTTTAAGGCGAGTCTTTGGAATTTAACTGATGTATGGATCTTAGCTTCCCCAGAGCGTGAGCTCACAACCTGAACAGATGAAAGTAATGAAAGAGTTTTCATCTGAACAGGAAGGAGAAAACCATTGGCTTTTGACCCAGAATGGACTTTTTTGGTCATATTTATTTGTTGAAACCTGCTCTTTGTTCATGTGACAAAGATCACAGAAGGCAGGTTGAAGATTAGGAGATGCCTGCTTCCATTAGTGGGCTCTCCTCATCTCTTTCATTATGAAATTCCAGGGTTTTAGGATGGGGTGGAGTATAGGTCAGAGGTAAGGGAGGCACAAAGTGAATGGAATGTCCCCATCCTCATCTCTGATTCAATTTACTAGCTCTTGTGACAGGATTAAGCTGATGGTAGCTACCTCTGAAGATACTGATCTCTAGCACCAATCAGTATTTAACAAGCACATGCCTGAAAGAAGGCAAGGGATTAATCCATGTGTTGTCACACCTGTAGTAACACAGAAAATTGGAATGAAAGTACAGAAATGAGGACCTTGAATTCTATTACTAGTTGCCATAGGTGAGAAATGTCCATTGATATCAGTAATAAAGAGGGTGCATAGCATTCCCTAACAAACAGTGTTAACAGAAGAATGTGCTCTTTGAAATTACTCCTGCATTGACCAGGACAGAGGATTTCCATCAACATGTTCAGCAGATTTAGGCCTTTATCATAGAACACCATTGTGAATGTTTTTGGGGTGGAGAATCCATGACATGCCAAGAGATGAATAAATTATTTCTACACATGCTGAAATACTGCTTTTAAAATTATTTCCTTGACAACTTTGAATGAATTAACGATGATGAAATCATGGCAAATTAGTGTGCATCTCTGGGCCTCAGTTTCTTCATCTGTCAAATTAGGAGATTGGACTAGATGATACCTTTCAACTCATCAAAAAACTTAACCTGTCCTGTAGTCAGTGTATGCAAAGGGTCTTCTAGAGGCTCTGCCAAATAGGGTACATTGGTAGAAAGTCCTCTAACACTAGATTTTTCAGCAGTGTCTAAAAGCAGAAGAGGTTCCCAACTGCCCCCACAAATAGAGAAGAGGCCTTCATTTCTTAACCTATCAAGAATTTCTTCTTTAATTTCCCCTCAGTTCTTGCCCTGTTAAACTTCCCACATGTTAGTTAACCAGAGTGCCAAGATTAGCCTATCTTGAATGTGCCTCCAGAGTGGGTCATCGTTCACCTCCTTCATTTGAGGAGCATTGACTTCTCTGCAGTGAAATGAAAGTTGATGAGCCCTTTTTCCTTAAAAGTAAGGCAGTGAGGGTCAGGAGTGAGCAGTCGCCATTGGGAGTATGGCAGCATTCTTGAACTCCATCAGGAGACTGGTTGCCAGAGTGGATTCCGGTCTTCACACAAAGAAGGTCTTATGGAGAGCCATGAAGGGGAGTTCTGAATCTCAGGAGCCAGGGAATAAAACCTCCTGAAGGCTAGCCCCACCCCACCCTTGAGTGGTTCCCAGGTAAGCTTCAGTGCCTCCATTTAAGCATCTGCATTCCTTGTGTCCAATCTCACCCCTGTTTATCATCAAGACTATGAGTACATACACCTGTGGTGGCCAAAACACAAACCCTTATGTTGAATCCTGATTGGATTCTGGTTGCCATGGAGATAACAGAGGGAGTTGAGGGAGAAGGGCTCATCTTTGGGTTCTTCAATGTAAACGCCCACCAGGAACCTAGAGATTCCTACTACAGCCCAATAATGTGTGTAAGGAGAGAGTGATGAAGGAGCAGCTAATGGAACAGTGGCCCAGAATGTCAGAGACGCCACCTTTACGTAGCAGAGAACTGTGCCAAGCCAAGAGATATGTTTTCCAGCACCACAGTTTTGTTCATTTTATGCGTTTATTTTTTGTCTGTACTGAAAAAAACATTTTTTTGTGTCACTCTTTGTGGTTTTGAACTTCTTATCAAAGGAGTGGTATGTCTATAGCAAGAGAATCCCATGGGCGTTCTTTCGTTTTTCTGGATAGACTGCGATATACATCTTCCTTCTTGTCAGTCCACCTCCTGTCTCCCAAACCTGAGGTGACTCAGTATATGTTTTGTAAACCTTTGTTTTCTTTATTCATGAAGAAATCTAAATGTTTCAAAGTGCGTGTGTGTTCAGTACGTGGACTGTTTAAAGTATTTGTATCTGCAAAAGTGTGGACTTCTTGGGAAATGGATTATTTAGCAAGTTACCAAGAAATGGTCAGCTGGGAGATGACAATGGTTTGCTTTTTAGTAAGTGGATTTCTTCAAAGAAATGGCAACAATGTTCCTTTTAAAAGTTTCTTTCTTTTTATAATAGTTGTACCCTTTTCTCTTCTAAATATTTAATGGTGTACATATACATGTATATATGTATGTAAGTGCATATATACAAGGGTTGACTATCAAGTGATGTGACTAAAAAAAAGTTATTTTTGGCAAATACACCAGACCTCATACATCCAAGTGAGTGATGGACCCTTTAAAGTCATCTGCTTGGGGCACAATACATTATTCCATGATACTGCCATTACTCAAAATGTACTTGAATCACGTCTTGCCTGGGATGTGCTTTTGAGTATCCTCAGTGCAGGCAAGTCTTCCCCTTTTAAAGGTAAATTTCATTTGATTATTTGGTGCCACACCTCTTGAAAAAAGTGGCTAATCAAGTTGGGTAAAACCAATTTTTTGGTGAAAATAAAGTTATAACTCCCAACACTGATTCCCTTTTCCACGAATCACAGAATCCCTGGATTGAAAGACCTCAGAGGTCACCTAGTCCTACTTTTACTTAAACAGAAATGCTCTCTATAGCAACCCGGTGAAGTGGTCATTCAGCTCTCACTTGAATGTCTCCAGTGATGGTGGACCTTGTTACTGCCCAGGGCAGCCACTATCATTTCTGGATAATTCTGTGTGCCTCAGGCAGTTTCTAGAATAAATTGTGATCTCAATCAGGGTGGTGAATTCCTGTACCGTGCTAATGAAAACTTTTTCATATTTATATAATGTAAAAAAAAAAAATTCTTGCCTCTGCCTTGAGTAACTCTTACCCATCGTCCCAAGGAATTGAAGTAAATTGTGGCCTGAAACTTAGTTCTGACAGCAGGGCCCAAAGAGGAGTTCCAAGAATGTTTTGATTAATAGTACCATTATTCAAGGAATACAGGAGGATAACACTCATTTGGATGTATGTGTTCCAGTATATTTGTTTGCTTTTTAATAAAAAGTTCCATCACTCTCATGATGTTCTGCATGTGTTTATATGTATATGCACACTCTGCAAGTATATGTGTATATTCATTAGTGCATTAATTCAGTAGATATTGAGCAAAACCGTGTTCTACGAAATGCATGTTGTTTTATAATACCATTGCAGTATGCTTTTGCTGTGGGATTTTGCTAGTTCGTAGAATTAAAAATACAGTTACATATAAATAAATATATTTGCAGCATTTTCTTCTAGAATCAGTGCAGAAAGTTTTGCTCTCCAGCGGCGTGTTTACAAACGATTTTGTCCCGAAATTTGTCTGCCTCGTAAACAACTATTTATTACAGAATGGAATGTAGGCAAATGTAAACCCCATTTACTGTTTGCAGATTTAGAGAAATACTCTTGGAGGTTCTCAGCATTTACAAATGAATTGAGGTGTTTTTCCCTTTTGGAAAGAGCGGTGGTTCATTCCCCATAGTTGGATGAGAGAGCAGAGTCTAGAGAAAGTATTGTGAGTTGGATGCTTCTCCCCACCTCCAGCAATGGTTACGCACAGCACCTGCCATTGTTATTCCTGCCTGCTTCATGTGTATGTGTCTTGGTGCTTTGTGAATTTGTGCTGTATTCATTCCAGGTGACATCGGTAACTGGTTGTAAAATATTGGCATGTGGTTATTGCTGGTCTGTATAGAATGGGGTGTACAGTATTGTACAGCCAGATGGGGATGTGTACATAGGGGGAAGTCCAAGAGTGTGATGTGTCCCCTGCAGCAAATATTGATATTGTTGGTCAGCCAAAGATTTTCCTATTCTTTGCTGCTTAAACTTGTGCCTTAATATGTATATAATAAATGGATTAAATGGTCTTTTTTCCCAGTGTTTTTTTTTTAATCTTCCCCCAAAGTAGTAGATAATCAGTATTTACTGACTCAGGGTACATTTCTCTTTTGGGGGACTGATATGATACTCTTTAACTTTTGGTTGGGAAAGGGGAAATATTGGACTTGTATTGTCAGCCTCGTTGTTATGGAGAATTCCCAACGAAGAAATTCCCTCTGCCAATGTAGGTTACTTCCTGCTCCATACTGCAAGGCTCAGTTTCTTGCCCCGGGTCAAGCAGCCAGTGTATGTATGTCAGAATTAGGACTCAGACCTGTCTTCCTGACTTCAAGACTGGCTCTCTGCTATACCATCCTGCCTCTGACCTTGAATTTCTACTTTCAGAAATGTTTAATTCCTTCTTCTGAACACCTCCCCAGCTTATAACACTCAGGCAGCTGCTGCCGCTGGATGTCACATTCCAAAAAGGAAGTGATTCACCCAGGGTACAGGAGTTTTCAGGTCTCAAGTCTCCTTCCAGAACACTTATCACAAAGAGAATGCCCTGAGATATTTGTGTAGGGAGTATTGTTTCCTTTTACATCCCACATAGGGAAGTCTTTAAATGCTTCCCGTATGCAAAACCTGGTTAGTGTCATGTGTTAACTGGACACTGTCCCTGGTAATTAATAGACCAGGTCCTGGAAAATGTAATAAGTGAAATGCTCCCCTGGCTTTTCTGGGCAGACTCTGTCTGCAGGCAGTTGTTTCTCATTCATTTACTTTTGGCCCAGGATCAGAGAAATGAGTACAGAATTACAGACTATCAGAGCTGGAAGGACCTTCAAGATCACCTAGTCATATCTCCTCATTTTTTTCAGGTAAAGAAACTGAGGCTTGAGAAAGGAGAAGTGGTCAAGGTTAAGGTCACAATAACTGATGAAACCAGGACTCAAACCCAGATTTAGTGACTTTGTGGCAACTAGGTGACTCCAACAGGAGACTCCAACTCAGGTCTTTTACATGACACTGTACTGATTCTTTGGTGAAGCTTCTTCCACCTCTAGGTTAGGTGATTCTTATTCAGCCTAGAGGTTCCCCCACTACCCCTTTGTGTTGCTAATGCTGTCAGCCAAACTAGCTCCCCAGGAGCTCTGAGAGACCTCCAACCCCAGTGATTGTCAAAATTGCCACTGCCTTCTCAAGCCTCAAGATTGATGGTATCCGAAGGTCTCTAATTTGGAGCCTGAGCTTCAAATTGAGCTAGTTTTTGTTAGGGCTATAACCAACTCCTATTTCCCAGCCCTAGGCTTAATGACTGCTTTTAGTGTAAGGTCTATGAATAAACTCCTCAGGAGCCTCGTGTCACAATAAAGCTGAAAAGGTAGGCAATTGGGAAGTCTGATGGGTTGTTAATGGGGAGGGCTACTACAATTGATCTCACTATTCTCTCCAGAAAAAAAAAATATTGTTACTATGACTCTTTTCCTTCCCATGGGGTTCTGGAACATCAGGCAAGAATGTTATTGAACTCTGTCCTTCTGTCTTCTTCCTTTTACTACTCCCCCCACCCCATACCTACCTCTTCCTTAGAAGAGAAACAACAAATGTAGGAAATTTCATGTGGTTGTTTCAAGGAATTATGAAGAAAATGAGAAGTTTCCTAATTAAAGTGTTGTATATATTGTGGTTAACTGGTGTATCCAAATTACAATATTTGGGTCATTGCCTACTTGCATTTCCTAGAGTAGACCCAAAACGAGAAATCAGAAGGGAAGGGATTCTTTTCCCAAAACAAGATTTTTAGAGGAGAGGGGAGTGAAAAATGGTTTTTGAATTGCTGAATTTAAAAAGCAGCTTTCAGACTGTTATAGAAAGTGACAGAACATATAGACATCTGATTCCTAGTATCATAGAGCTGGTGTGTTTAGTCCCAATGGTAAGATGCCAACCCATCCTAACTTTACTCCTAGAGCATCCTTGAAGACAGATGAGACAGATGGAGGTCAAAGAACAAGAAAAAATGGTAAATTTACCCATATAGTGACTATAGAAAGTTTAACTAGCATTTATTAAGTGTTTATTATCTGTTAGGCATTAGACATAAAGAAAGGCAAAAATGTCTTTACTCCTGGAGCATCCTAGAAGACAGGTGAGAGAAACAGAGGTCAAAGAGCAAGAAAGAAATGGTAACTTTACCCATACAGTGGCTATAGTAAGTTTAACTAGCATTTATTGTTTATTATCTGCCAGGCATTGGATATAAAGGCAAAAATTGGATATAAACAAAGGCAATACCACTACTGAGTCTGTATACCAAAATCTCTGGCTTTGAGGAAATAATATTCTAATGTAGACAACATATAAATAACTATGTAAATATATGATATACATAATCTCTCTCTCTCTTTCTCTTTCTCTCTCTGTCTCTATCTCTCTCGCTAGAAGATAATATTGGAGGAAAGTGACTAGCAGTTAGAGAATCTAGAAAGGCCTCCTGTAGAAAATGGGATTTGAGCTTTAGCTTGAAATCATGACAACTAAGAGGCAGAGGTGAGGAGGCTGTGTGCCAGGGATGGAGAAAAGCCAGTGCAAAGACACAAAGATTAGAGATGGAATGTCTTCCACAAAGAATAGAAGTAGGCTTTATAGCTAGAGAGGGGTGTAGCAGAAGAGGACTGGAATGGTAGAAAGGGCCGGTTTATGATTTAAATTTAAATGATTTAAATACTGAACAGAGAGTATATAATGAATCCTGGAGGTGATAGGGAGAAGTTAAGTAAAGGGGGCAGAGAAAGGAGAGGACATGGTGACTTCATACCTGTATTGGCTGCCTAGAGAAGGTGAGAAGAGGGCAGAGAGACCACAGTTATGTCACAGTTGTAATAAACTCCTTGAGGGCAATAACTTGCATTTTTCCCTTTTTCTGCATCCCCACTACTTAGCACATTGCCTGGCCTATAGTAATGTTTCTTGACTTGATTTTACTATGCAGACAAGGGAAGAGAGCAGAAGGAACAAAGATGTGGTGACTTCACAACTCTTGTGAATGCAACAGACAGTTGAGGGAACAATATCAGAGAGCAGGATGGGAATAGTTTGTAGATATAGAGCTAGAAGAGACCTCATCCAACCTCATCTTTTTTTACAGCTGAGGAAACTGAGAAATAGGGAAGTGAGCTGTCCAAGGTCATAGTGTCAGAAAAAGCAATGTAAAATTTTTACAGCCGGTTTCTCTGATAAAGGCTTCATTTCTCAAATATATAGGGAATTCAACCAAATTTATGTAAATAAGAATCATTCCCCGTTTGATAAATGGTCAAAAGATATGAATAGACTGTTTTCAGAAGAAGAAATCAATGCTCTCAATAGTCATATGAAAAAATGTTCCCAATCACAAATGATTAGAGAAATACAAATTAAAATGATGCTGAGGTACCACTTCACACCTATTAGATAGGCCAACATGACAGAAAAGGAAAAATGACAAATGCTGTAGGGAATGAGGAAAAATTGGGACACTGATGCACTGTTGGAGTTGTAAACTGGTCCAGCCATTCTGGAGAACAATTTGGAACTATGCCCAAAGAGCTATAAAACTGTACATACACTGACTTAGCAATACCTCTACTGGGTCTGTATACCAGATCAAAGAGATCAAAGAAAAGCAAAAAGGACCTATTTGTACAAATATATATATATATATATATATATATATATATATATATATATATCAGTTCTTTTTTGTGGTGGGAAATTGAGGGGATACCCATCAATTGGGGAATGGCTGAACAAGTTGTGGAATATGATTGTGATGAAATACTATTGTGCTATAAGAAATGATGAGCAGAATGGTTTCAGAAAAACCTGGGAAGACTTATATGAACTGATTCAAAGTGAAGTGAGTAGAACCAGGAGATCATTGTACACAGTAACAGCAATATTATAATGATGATCAGTTGTAAAAGATGTTGCTACTCTGTCAAGACAATGATCCAAAACAATTCCAAAGGACCAATGATGAAAAATACTATCCATCTTCAGAGAGAGAACTGATGCAGATCTGAAGTTAGTTAGAAGCATACGTTTTAAAACTTTCTTTTTTCTTTATTTTTAAATCTGTGCTTTCTTTTGCAACATGGCTAATATGGCAATATATTTTGCATGACTTCAGATATATGATCGATATCAAATTTCTTGCCTTCCCAAGGAATGGAGGAGGAGTGGGAAGAAGGGAGAGAAATTGAAACTCAAAATTTTTAAAAATACTGATAATTTTTTACATGTAATTAGGAAATATTTAGCAAAATAAATAAAAATACAATAAAAGAACAGTCTAGCCCAGAACCTCTGACTCCAAATCTAGTGGATTCTCCAAAGTGTCAGGCTTCACACACAATGTGACAAAGTGACTGTACAGATGAATGAGGAGAGAACAGAGAGGACATGGTGGATTCAGACCTGGAGTCATTTCATTACACGGACAGCAGACTGAGAGAGTGAAGAGTACATTCGAACTCCCTTCTGAAAAAAATGTCAAAGCCGTCCATAAATAAGCTAGTGCTTTGTTTGTTGGACACCCCTGGATTCCCCAACAAAGTAGGTAGTTTCTGTTTGCATCATATAAGAACTGAAAAGTAGTAGACCTTTTTAATGACAAAAATGATAATGAAATTCCAAAGCTCCAACAGCTTGAATGTCTTCAAGTGATTAGCTGGAGCTCAGGGTGCCTTTGATTACCACCAGCAGGTTCCCCATGCCTTCCATACGTTATGGGGGGATAGGGCATCATCTCATCCAAAACAATTCTCACAGGTCTGAGCATGGATCAAGCCCGTAGCTTAATAATTACTAAGATTCTTTGGAGCAACAAGCCAGTGGGACCTCAGACCGGTAGAGATACCTAGGATGCAGGTGGGTAACCCAGTAGAACACTGGACTAATTAGGAAGACCTGATAAGCCTACCTCAGACATTTGCTTTAGTTGAATGATCCTGGGCAAGTCACTTACCCTCTCTCAGCTTCAGTTTCCTCATCTGTAAAATGGAGATGATGATAATAGCACCTCCTCAGAGTTGTTGTGAGGATCAAACGAGGTAATATTTGTAGTGTTTTGCAAATCTTAAAGCACTATATAAATGTCAGTGATTATTATGTGTGTGTGATACCCTATGCTAGACTGGCAGCTCCAAGAGGGCAAGGACTTTTTCTTTATCTCTGGATTCCTTTTACCACCTCCCCCACCCCAACCTGGTGCTCTGTCTGTTATAGGCTCTTAATAATTGTTGAACAATCTTGTTTTTAAGGTGTAGGAATAAAAAAGAAGGGACCAAAAAGCATCCCCAGATGCTCCTGGAACAGCAGTTTAAGCCAAGACACTTTGGGAACAACCTCTGAGGTTTGTACATGTGAGGCCTGTCTCTGAGTCTCAAAGTATTGACAGTTTTCTCTAACAGAGCCTCCCTGTCTCTGACAGCTCCCAGGCAGCGTGACCTGTTTACTGTCACCTCCTCACCATCAAAACTAATAATGACTAAGAGATGACCAACTTTCTCCAAATGCGTATCTCAGAGCTGAGGCCTCCATGCCACAGGAATTTAAAATAAAAAACAAGAGGAGAAAACTATGGACCAACTGAAGGTGGAGAGAAATGCTCCTATTCTGAGACCCAGCCATGGCATAAAGTTTATTGGAAGCCACTGTCTAATTCTGAATTTAAGGCTGCAAAGCAAGAGATGGACTGGTTCATAGAAAATGCAGAATACATGGAGTTTGGGAGTCTGTATTCTCCCATTCTTCCAAGAAGTGATAATAATGCTTGCAGTACCTCACTCATAAACATCATGATTGATATGCATATAGGGAGACGCTAAAGTTTGCACTGGATAGAATACAACAAAGACAGTACAAAATCTCCCTGTATAAGCTATTCTGCAATACTCATTATATGGGCAGTGTCCAATAATGAATCTCTGCATAGTAACAAAAATACCATTAACTGTATGGCACACTTCTAAGGAGGTCAAGTAGCTCATATATGGTCTCTAAAAAGTAGCTGGAAGAAATGAGCATTGAGAAGTTAAATGGCCTTTCCTGGGTCACATTAGCAGAAATGGGGCATGGAACACAGAACTCTGAGTGCCCATCAAATAGCCTGGCAGAGTATAATATTCAGGAGAATGCTAATTTCATATCTTACATTCTCAGAGGCCTGTAATACTCTCTGCCTTGTGATCATACATGCTTATTGATATTGGTGGTCAGCAAGTGGTATAAAGCCAAGATCACAACAGGAATCAGGACCTAAAACCAACAGACTGGAACATGGTAGGTTATCCAAACCAAGATGTTTACAAATGTTAGTCTCTTTTTGGATCTTTTTCCAGCACAGAGCCATAACCTGTACTTTTTGCAACCAGGACAATCATCACAAACCATTCCCAGGGTGAGCCCATTCTTCTGGGAAGACAGGGCCAAAGCCCTCTGGAAAAAGCAGCCATTTGGTAGCTTCCTATTTTAACAAATTATTCTTGATAATTAGGTGCTAATCGACTCTGTTGTTTCTAGCCTGCTGATGGATTGTGAATGTATTCAATACCCTCTAAATTTGTTGCTCTGGAACAAATCCCTGGTTATTCTTCCCTAGTTATATATAGCTCTGCTCCAGCAAAGAGGGCAGGGCCCAGCAATGTGATATCATAAGAGAAAGTGCACTGGGGATTTTCTTCTCCATGAAGTCCTTTGATCTTAAAGCAAAACCAGGATTTGGATGGCTCTGATGATAGATAGCCCTAGATATGGGATCTCTTCTCCTAGAGCAAAAGAGTTACTGGATCCTGATCACGAATGTTGATACACTTTTGCAATTTATCAATTTACACTGAAGTATTGTGCTAAAGTAACTCAGAACAGCACAACTTTATAAAGAGTCAGTGTGCCTGTGACTAGAGATAGCAGTTTGTTCTTAAGGATTTCCAGAGACAAAGGAATGTATAGACACACATACTCAATGCCACAATCATTCACACATACATACAGACACACACACCCACAGGTAAATAATTAGTGTTGATTAATTTTATATATATATGTATAAGTACATACATACACACATATATACACATATGTATTTTATATTAACTTATCTGTGTACATATTGTTTTCCTCAAATAGAATGTGAGCAACTTAAGGGAAATTTTGTCATTTTTATCCCTAGCACCTAGTGTATCCCTGGTATATCCTAGGCCATCACCAGTTGACTTATGTCTCGCCACTGGACTTCAATGACTCTGGAGGAGAGGATGAGGCTTACAACTTTGCACAATTCTGCTTCACTTAAATCCAATTTATGAGCAAGTAAAGACATAACCAACCCATGATGTCATTGGTCCTCTTGAACAATGAAGGACCACTGACAAGATGCTTAAAATGTTTATTGAATGGATTAACAAAAGAATGAATTATGGAAGGGACAAACTGAGGGGCAGAAAGTCTTTACGGATTTTAAGAACACCCACTTATATCCTTTATAGTTAGGCAATGGGGAACTAAGATCCTAGAGCCCTAACTTCTGCTCTGGCTCGGTCACTGGGTACCTTGGACATTAGGAACTTGACTGAACTGTGTCTAGCCTTACTATTTATACAATGTGAATAATTCTATCATTTTTGTAGATATTCCTTCTGTTTAAGGAAAATATTCCTTCAAGTTCCAAAGCTCATTGATATGAGACTCCTCATTTGTGAAGATCAATGTTCCCCTCCTATGTTGGGGCAAGGTGGAGTTTGAGAGTGGGAGAGTTCCAATCTCCATAGTCATCCTTAAGTTTTCTTTGAGAAGCTGAATTTCTTTGGGCTCTGCAGTCACTTCTGGCAAATTTGGCTCCCAATTTCAGGAGAGAAGATGGATGTGGCCAGTCCCCACGTCAGGTTTTTGAAGGAAAAGACTCTAGGAAAACATGAGAGGAGTTGGCTGTCTCCATCATGTCCTTATTCCATCATCTTGCTGTATTAGAGACTTTAGGGAGCTTTCTCTTGGGTGAGATCTAGGAATCTCTCTCTTGGTTGAACTGAATCATCTTGCTCCAAGTGGGAAACCTCCTGTATTTGTTTAGTGTATATTCTCATAAGTACACTGTCATTGAATTCTGTTTAGCTACTGAGTTGGATATATTGATCTTTTTGATAATTGCTGTGTGTCTTCATTGTGGGACTGGTATTAGTGGGAAAGTGGGAAAGCCTTGGATGTAGAGCTTGGTGTCCTCCTTCCCCCAAATAATGAAACAGCAATACAGATTTAGTTTGAACCTGATCACATCCCTAGATTAACACTATTTAAAGGAGCAGACAAATATAATTCTAGTCCAGTACCCCTTCTCTCTGAGGAGAGCAGAGTGGCTAACTCTAGACTCAACTTCCTTCTTCCCTTCCTGGCAGGAGTTAAAGATTCCCTTGAAGAAAGGCCGGGAGAGAAGAGACTAGAGACATCTCTTCTCCCTCCCTTTGAGCCATGCAACCACACTCCCATGCTACATGCAGGGGACAGCACTTGCAACATGTGGGCTCACCACACAAAGACGTCTAAACTTTTCTCATATACTGTCTTAGTTCAAATATAAACCGCTCCTGGATATAGGTTATGGGTATAGAACTAAATGAATTCTCTATGAAAGAAAGCAATAAATAAGCATTTATTAAGTACTAAAGTGTTCTATAGAAAGAGGTAAGTAAGGTGGTGGGAAGAGGGCTGGATTTGAACTAGAAGACTTGGATTGAAATCTTGTATTTGCTCCTTACTATCTATGTGACCTTGGACAAGTCACTCAATCTCTGCTTGCCTTAGTTTTTTTCTTCTGTAAAAAGTGGATAATAACAGCACCAACCTCCCAGGGTTGTTGTGAAGATCAAATGAGAAAATAATTGTAAAGCATTCCTCATAGTGCTTAGCATATTGTGATAAGTGCCATATAAATGTTAGTAGTTATTATTATTATTGAACCTCTCTGGACGTCATTTTCCTTCTTTGTAAAATGAGAAATTTGGATGATATAATCTCTAAATCTATAATATAAATAGTGAAAATGTGTATACATATATTAATGAATGAATAGAATAAATGCAGAATTTATTAAGCATTTACTATGTGCAAAGCACCAGCTGACCACTGAGGATACAAATAGAAAAATAAGACAGGCCCTATTCCAAAGGAGTTCTCATGTTAATGGAGTAGACAACATGTATGGAAGGTTTCAGCTGCAAGTTCCATGGAAAGGTCCCATGATCCTTAGGGTACATCTCTTCATTAATGTCATTTTCACTGATAAAGTTATATCAGTTTCTGACGTCAAACATTTGCCACTTAGCTGGAAGCCCTGCTATTCCAAACACTTCTTAGTGAAGGATAATAGGCTGTCTCCATCAGAGCCTGAAGGAAGATGGTGGTCAAAGTGGTTATGTTTGATCTGCTGTCCTCTTTCTTCCATTCCAACTCCACACTTCCATTTGCCAGTGATTAGTTTTGGTTTCTTTCAAGCTTGACTTTCAGACTTGCACAGATCTGTCACCTCATTGCTGTGCAGGGTACTTTTCCATGGATGCATCTTATGTCCTCTCCACACCTTTTCATCCTGTGGAATTCTTGTTCATATTTTCTCATAAGTGCTCCTTAAGCTTAGGGGATTGTACTCAACACACTGGAGGCTTCTCTGTTTGAGGTTAGCAATGATTATGCTTTGGATCTGATCATTCAAACTTTTTAATTAAAAAATCCTCAGATACAGAGTGAAATGAGTAGAACTAGGAAAACATTAAGCATGACTACAACAATGTAAATAAAAAAACAGACAACTGGAACTAAAAGCTAGGAAACTATAATAATTGAACTTATTTCTGAGGAAGAGCTATAAAAAATACCTCTATTTCTTTGCAGAGGTAAAGGACAGTAAGTATGGAACACAGTCAAGGATACTCTGGTAAATATTTAACAACTAGATTTTACATCATACTTTGAAGTCTAATCTGCAACATTACCATTTTCTGCATCACTTTCTCAAGTCTAAACAGTGAACAAAACAATAAACCAAGCTCTGATTTGTAACATTTGCTGATTTCAGAGGTGTTAATGCTCACAGTGCTTATTTAACAATTGGACTTCCAGTCTCATGACAAGATGGAGGATACATATTTTCTCTGATCTTCTCAATGTCTCAAACCTCTCCAAAACAGAAATTATACATCAAAGAGAAAGAAACTTCAGCTGTCTTCATGATTTAAGATATCTAGAATCCAAAAGAGAGTAAAATAAATAAATTCATGAAACAACAAATATACTGAACTCACTCAGCACCCCTCCCCCACCTTATACTGCCTGCACCAAGGCTTTACTGACAGATCCACACAAACTGGCAACAAGACCCAACCCCAAACCCTGTCACTCCAACTCTTTCCAGTATCATGGTGTGGAGATTTCTGCTACAGGATATTCAAGGCTACTCTGACTAGGACAGATAGCTAATGCATGTCTAGACTACCAAAGTTCGAGGCTTGGCCCCACTACCATGGTGGGCAACCTTCTGTGCTGCAAAATATTTCTGCAGGAGAGCTAGAAACAGAGGAAAAGGAGAAGGACGTGTGTTTGGGCTAGAAATAGAACTCAACCCCACATCCCATCCCCTGCTCCTGTTCCCCAACTGCTCAGAGATTCACCCTACAAAAATCAACCTGTAGCACCTGGGTGACAACTCTTTAAATTGTCAGTGCTGGACCAGGGAAGTGAAGAACAGAGAAAGTAGGACAGGATACTGGGACAGGACTCAGTGTGTGAGGGAGCCGTGTCATAGCTGGGGCTAGTTCTGTCCACCCCAAAATCATTTGGGTAAAACTAATGTAACATTGATTATACAAGAAGAGGCTGAGACAATTTGAGATCTAGCTGCCCCCCAAAAACCATTGTCAGAAGAGATAGAGTCAGAAAAAGATTGAAATTACCAAAGATTTCAGGAAGGTGAAAACTCAAAAACCTGAACATTAGAAGATAAATCAACAAGGAAAGCATAAGCAGAAAGAAATAATGGCCTCTGGATCTAACAAGTGAGTTTGGACATCTATGAATAAATACTGAAAAATAAAGGAAAACGATCCAATATCTGATGAAACAGAAGATCTGTGGAATTTGAAAACAGGGAATTATAACACACTGTCCCTGAGTGGTTTAAAAGAGAAGCTAGAACCAGAACCAAATTTATGCCTTGCCATAGCAAACATAATGGGTAGAACAGAAATTGAATCTAAAATGGCAAGCCTCTTCAAAGAAACAAAGGAGAGAACAATATATTCACAGAAGTGAAGGATAATCTAGAAGAAGGGAAGCAAAAAACATGAATATAAAAAGAAAATATGCTCGCTATGCAAGCAAAACATACTGATCTTAGAAACAGGATGCATAGAGACAATCTAAGGACCATCGGTCTCCCAGAATAACATGACAGGACAAGACCATAACACTAGAATGAAGGAAATAATAGAAGAGAATTGTCCAGAGCTTCTGCATATAGAAAATGAAATTCCAAGTGGATTGAGAGAGGGAAGAAGAGAGCCATTGGGAATAGGATCAGCCTAAAAAAGACTAAGTTAAAGTTAACTGAAGGAACATAGTACTGTGTTTACAATAGAAGGGAAAAAAAATGTGACTTGAAAATTTAACAATTGGCTTGTGATCATGTCAGACTTGTTTAAGGTGTTAATTTTACTGAGTTGTTTACTTTTTCTCTTTTATTCTTTGTTATAAAGGAGGGTTCCCTGAAAGGGAAAGGAAAGTTACATGGGGAAATGTGGGTGAGGTGTAAAAAAAGATATCAGTGAAAATTTATATTATTTTAAATGAGATTTTTTTTGTTGTTCTTACATCACTATAGTATCCCATGTATCCTTCTCCCTCCTCCTACCAGAGAACTATCCCATGTGACAAATAATATGTTTTGGAGTGGAAAAAACAGTTAGTGCAACTGATTGAGACATTAAAAAATAAACAGCAGACTATAGGATTTTGTTTTCTTATCTACTCTGTCACTTTTTAATTTTATTGGACTGTTTAATCCATTTACATTTAAAGTTAAAAAAGTTAGATCTACATTTTCCTCCATCTGTCTCTAAAATTTTTTTCAGGTTAAAATTTTTTCTCCTCTCCTGCTGTAAACACAGTATTATGTTCCTTCAGGTACTTCCATCTTTTTTTTAAAGGTAACTTTGTTTCTACTGGCTCTGTTTCCCCTCACCCTTGATCCTTTCTTCTCATTTTTTATTCCTTTCCTTTTAAGATTTTATTCCATTTTCTCTTGTTCTTTTTTATTTAGTTATATATTTCCCCTCTCCTTTTTTTCCTCTGTCAAGTAGATTCCCCCTTCCTCTCCTTCCTTTAAACTAGTTCTGTTCATTATTTTCTTAAATTTCATTTTTGCACTCTTTTCCAAAAACAAGTATTTCTCTCTTTATTATACACCTTTTATTTCTGTTTGCTCTAGACATTCATTCTCTGATTCATGACCTCTATAATTATCTGGTCTCTCTCTTTTGCTTGTATTCTTCATGTATCAAAGTTTCCAAGGTATCCACTCTAGGCTCTCTCCTCTAGACATTTTCTTCCACTGCCTTGTAGGGATTACCCCATAAATTCCCTTTTCCATTGTTCTTGCCTCCAAGAACAATGCCAATTATTACAGAAATTAGAGAGGATACTGCCCCATACCAAAGTACCTCCTTCACTACTAAGCATATTTTCTCTTGTTGACCTTTTTTGTATATTTTCCTGGAAATCTCCACCCTTTGTTCATGCTCCCACACTTCCAGGTGTCACTTCCCCAAAGGGATTAGAGTCCTCCCTCCCTCCCAGGACAAGTAGACTTTTCAAGCACCAAATCCCCAAGGCTTCATCCAGTGTAGGGCTTCATCTCCCTCAGCAAACATCTCTCTTCAGCCATAGGAGCATTCATGAGTAGAACCTTCTACCTCCTCCAAAGTAAGCCTCCTTTCTTTTCCCCATCTTTTCAATCCTTTTCTCTCCTCCTCACCTACTCCCCTGTAGGCTCTTTTCTGTCTAAGATGAGAGAGGGCATCTTTTTCTCATTGCTAGACCTTGATGGTTCACACATTCCTCTCTATTTCCCTGTTCCTCTCTCTCCCTTTTACATGCCCTCACATCTTGTAAAGTAATTCATAAAAGAAACATTTACTCATAGACAGGGTGTCACCAGGTTCTGTCAATAATGTCCCCTGTCTACCTTTTCACTGTTAGCTCTACCAGATTTCTGTCTTCACCCTTATCTCCTTGTGCAAATTTAGAAAGAAGTCTCTTACTGTTCTTTTTGTTGTGATTGCTGTTGTTGTTATCCTTGCCTGCTGCATGTATTTCAATCTTCTTGCATTTCTGTTGTTTGGGGTATTCAAGAAGCAAATGGTCTCTTAAGTTCTGGTTTTACTTCTAAAAACATTTCAAACTCCTCTTTATTATTGAGCATCCATCTTTCATCCTATGTAGTTAAGCTCAGATTTTCAGCATAGGTCACAACAGGCTGTATCCTGAGCTCCTTTGCTCTTTGGAACACATTGTTCATTCCCTCCTCCTTTTTCCAGTGGGTGTGGAATAGTCTTGTGTTGTTTGAATGTCCTTTAATTTGTGTTAAAAAAGTTTTTTTCCTGATAGCTTGCAGAACTTATTGTTTCTGAATTGAATTTTTAATTTTCACCACTATGTGTTTTATAGTTTGCAGTCTTTTTTTTTTTTACTGGAGAAAATCTGTGAATGTTTTCAATTGGAATTTCATTTTCTATGTTCAGAAGTTTTGAGAAGTTTTCTTCTATTATTTCCTTCATTATGGTGTTAAGGTGTTTGTCCTATCAAATGTTCTTCTGGGAGACCAATGATCCTTGGGTTGTCTCTATGCATCCTGTTTCTGAGATCAGAATGTTTTGCTTTCATAGTGAACATATTTTCTTTTAATGTTCTTGTTTTTTACTTCTCTTCTTCTTGATTGTACTTCACTTCTGTGGATCTCTTGTTCTCTCTTTTATTTCTTTGGTGAGGCTTGCCATTTCAGATTCAAATTTTTGTATTTTGCTCATTATTTTTGCCATGTAGGACAAAAATTCTGCTCTTCTAATTCTCCTTTCTCTTTTAAACCACTCAGGGACAGTGTATTGTGGTTCCATGTTCTCCTCAAATTCTAAGGGGTTCTCTATTTTATAAAATGTTGGAACATTTCCCTGTATTTTATGTTTATGATTCCTTAACTTATTGACTAGATCTGGAGGCTGTATTGCCTTCTGTTGTTACTGTTTTTCCTGTTGATTTTATCTGGTTTTGTTCAAGGTCTTTGAGTTTTCTTCTTCCTAAAATCTTTGGCACTTTCAGTATTTGTTTTTCTCCCCTATTTTCCTTGTTACTCACTTCCTGACTCACTCCCCTCTGATTATGGTTGCCTTGGGGGCTGGATCTCAAAGCATCTCAGCCTCCTCTTACACTAGGCAAGTCACAGTTGACCAGCCTAGGTCTCTGCCCCAATTGACTTTTGGGTGGTCAGAACTGTGATCTCAACTAGGTCCTCTTCTCTTTCCCCTAGGCTTTGTGGAGTACTGCACAGCCCTTTATATGCATACTGTCCTGTCATGGTTACCTGTATCACTCTCCCTGTTCCTCTGGCCCAGTGCCTGCAGTTCAGAGTCTGTTTTCCTTGGCACCACAAGTTTAGAGCTTTACAGCCCCTGGCAGGTTTTTGTTCCTGAAGGGCAATGGCCAAGCTGGCTATTGAGCCCTGAACAAAATTCTGCAGTCTGGATCCAGGATCTCCATGGCACTACAAAGATGAATAGGGCACCAGGGTATAGTGGTGGGTTTTGATATAAGCCTGTGTTGTGTCCTTGAGTCTGATGATGTAGCCTTGCGGCCAGTAGTGTGGGAAGTAGGGGTGCTGACTCATCTTAGAATTAGTGAGCCTCATTTACGGGCTTTTTAAAAAACCTTCATTTGGATTTTGTGTATCCTAGACCCTGGAGACATGTGAAGCTGCTTTATCTTTGTCATATACTTTCTATTTTGGAGAAGTTGTGGCGATCAGAGAAAATGTTTAGTCCACCATTTTGTTGCTCACATGACTTGGGGAAAATTTATTTTAAAAGGAATGTCTTGAAGACAAACTTTGGATTGTTCATTCCCAGCCCTCAGTGACTCTGGAGCTAAGGCAATAACTGCTGTTTTATCCTTTCTGCAGAGGCTTCCATAAGGCAATGAAAAAGAAGCCCCAACAATAACAGGTGATAGCCATTTGGCAGTAGCCAAATATAATAAATGCAAAGAAGAGCCAGCTAGTTAGAGGCATATTTCTTTTAATCCAAGTGAGATTCTTACGATTACGTGGCTTAAAAAACTACATAATGAAACATTAGACTTGAAACTTGAACCCCCCAATAGGTAGATTGTCCAAATGACCCAAAGGAGAATAAGCCAGTATAAAACAATACACAACAGGTATGGTAATCATCTTTGAACCCCAAATCCAGACATGAGGATTAATATAGGTTACCATAGGTTCCCATACCACATTCTACACACATGGAGTATATACTGAATTTCAGTGGTTCTCAGAGAGGCCAGGTGGGCTAATTGACAGAGAAAAACCATTTTAGAAGCAAATGCTAGGGAAGTTAGTGTTGACAGAATATACAAAGCCAGGGAGCATGCACTGGGTATATTCATGTAGGGAAACATTACAGAGGAAAACACATGACTAGAAAAACTCACACCTCCAATTTGCTTCTCTGATAGTCTTCAGCTTCTGTCTAGGCTCTTTCCTTATAGGGAGAGGTATCTTTTAGCAGTTGTAGTGCAGCATCCCAGGAGCTATTTAGCTCTTTTGTGATTTCAGACCCAGGACAGCCACAATCAGCCAGTCAGTTAATTAAGGATGCCCCAGGCATTTAAGTCTATCTTTCCAATCCCTTCCACTGCCAATCTTGGTCTCTAATTCTAAACTCTCATTTGAGTTATGGTCCCAAATCCTTTCTAATATCCATCATTCCCTTGGGTGACTAGCCTGAGTCCCCTTCAAGTTGTTCCAGGGATTATACTATCTTCTCCCATCAGTGAATTCTTCACAGGAGCCTTCATTTTTGGGACAGGTATAGTCTGGTTATGCTTTATTCCCCTCTTGGTGTAACAACAAACACCCTAGCGTACTCAGGATGGCTGCTAGCACAGGTTCTTTGATCTGCTTTTCTAAAGGAAAGCAACTCAAAAAAGGTTACCAATCTTACTTTAATCAAACATACATACACACACACACACACACACACACATACACATATAATTTACTTAGTTCAAGGGAAAAATCAGCACCCTTAACTTCAGAGAAAATACAGACAGAAATTATAAGCAGAAATAATAGCTTTATAAAGACCAACAGACAGGGCTTCTAACCATCTGACCAAATAATACATACATCACAGATCAGGCAGATCCAACTGTCTCACCAATACAAAACAATTACATAATTACCAGAGAGAGAAGCACCAACATCTGGGTTTTCAAAGACGGGATCTCCTTAATGACTACCCCAAGTCTCATCTGGATAAACACTCTTCCCATGAGTGAGCCCCAAAGCAAAATGCTAACCTCAGAGTATATATACACTTCTTCAGGGTCAGAGGGCATCACTACACTCATGTGACTTAGGCTTCCATGTGACTTAAGCAGGTCACATGGGTCTATTAATGGATGGGAAAGATCTTTCCATTAAGCAAAAAATACATTGACAGTACATTTGATTGTGCTTTTGTCTCTCCAGACTTGGCCACCTTGCCTCTGTGGTTACTTTCCTTCAGCTTTCTTTTATGTGTTATCTTCCTCTGTTAGAATGTATGCTCCTTGTGGGCAGGGAATTGCTTTTATTTTATCTCATAGTTGTATCTCCAGTGCTTAATATAGTGCCTGGCACATACTCAGGGCTTAATAAATGCTAGCAAAATTTAAAAGAAGCTGAATAGAAATGTGGTTAAGTTTTTTTTCAGCCTCCCAGTAATGTCCCTGTTTGCTATATAATTCAACTCATGAGCAAGATTGAAAGGGGTCAGATGGATTTTATGAAGTTAAAGATCTTTGTCTTATTTTCCAGTAGCAGCCAAAATTACTGTACTCCCTAGTTTGGACCATAGATTTCGATCTAGATGGGATCACATTTGGTTCAACCAACCCCTTCAATTTCATAGATGAGAAAACTGATGCCCCAAAATGCTAAATGACTTGTCTAAGATCACATAAGTACTTAGGAGCAGAGATGGAATTTGAACTCAGGCCATCTGGCTCCAAATCCTGTGCTCATTCCAGGTTTGAATGATCATGGGCAAATCATAAGTTGGAGAAAGGCTTTCCTCTACCAAATAGTCCACCCAACACCTCTGGAACCTCCTAAAATTTAGTACAGATTCAGATCATATAAGTGAATTTTAATATCAACCTGAATAAAATAGTTTTAGATTCTAATACCCACTATAATGACATCTTGCAGTTTAATATTGGGAAAGTTAGTTGGCTCATCTTTAAAAAATAAGGATTTTGGATTAAATGATCTTTAAAGGCCATGTTGGATGTATATTGTTGAAATATGTATATTCCAACTATAAGGGGTTCCAAAAACATGATGGAGAGGTCAATGGCTTTAGAATCAGGAAGGTGTAGGTTTGAATCCTGCCTCTGACACTTACTAGCTCTGTGTGAGGAAGTCACCTACTTTTGATCACCCTAAGTCCCTTCATCTGTAAAATGATGACAGGAATAGCACCATCTTTGAAAGGTTGTCATGAAACTCAAATGGGATGCTGCATCTAAAGAACTTTGTAAACCCTAAAGCTCTCTATAAATTCAAGCTATTATTATTATTATCTGAATAGAATGAAGAAGAGCATAAACAATCCAAATTTATCAATAAATCCCCAACTCAAATAAAATTTTTGAATTGTGGAAGTACCGTGATTCTGTGTTATCCATGACACTAACACATGACACTGTTTCATTTGTTTCTAGTTAGAGTTATTGTTTGAGACACTGTGTGACTATCACATGGACTGGTGCTCCTGGGCCATTATTCAAACCCATGAGCATGATGCAAAAGACACTGGTTTCTGGAATGCAGGTCATGGAATTAGGGTATCTACAAGCCTGTTAAAACATGAAGTGGGGAGGGAGTATTGCCTAACTGGAGTCAACCAAAGATTACAATCCATGTGGATTTCTCTGGAGTAATACTGTGGAGTAATTTGTATTTTCTGAGGGGACTTCTGAGCTATGGGCCATCCTATAGCTTCTTCCTTTCTGGGGATGTTTGCTGGCTCTGAATATATTTTGTTTGAGTAGAGCTAGCCAAGCAAAATGACGATGTGGAATTTTCCTTCAGCACCATCTCTTTTTTTTGTTGTTCAGTTATTCAGTCCTGCCCAACTCTTCGTGACCCTGTATGGGGTTTTCTTGGCAAAGACACTAGAGTAGTTTGCCATTTCCTTCTCCAGACCTTTTTAGGGGCCCAACCAAACTTTTTGAACGCATCCTATCCTTCTTGCCCCTAAATGCTTAGTGCTCTCTCCCCTATATCTTCTCTATTCTGTCAAAAAACCTTGCACCAAGGAAATAAGATTTTAAGTTATTTCATACTAAGGTGTGGCTGACTGAAAAAAAAAAAGCTTTCAGATCATTTTAAGTATTTTACTAACATTAAGCCAAAGGAATGAATATTTAATGGTAAAATTTCAGGCATCAGGAGAGGTGAATGAACGGGCTGTGTTCTGTGGCCAGAGGCCTTCCAGGAGCAATGAAAGCATCCCAGGTGGACAGTTAGCTACTTCACCTAGGTACTGATGAGCACTACTTTACCCTGGAAAACAGGTGGGACCACTTTGTAGTCTGGGAGCAGGAAAACCCATTTCATCATTGACAATGTCTCCCTCTAGTGGATGGGCTATGGTGAATAATAATGGACTAATTAATAATAGATCCCACCTAGTGAGTGCCATTGAAAAGGGTCTAAGATTCCATAGGTTCACCAAACATTGTCATTTTAAAACTTTATTTAGCTCTATCTTTCATTGCTTCAACCAGACTTGCAGTGTCTGAAAGCTGGAAAACTGCACTATCCACCTGCTTAAATGACCCATGATAATAAAAAAGCAAACACACCTTCTTTAGACTGACAGCTAGGTGGTGCAATGGATAGAGGGCCAGGCCTGGAGTCAGGAATTTGAAGACCTGAGTTCAAATGTGACCTCAGATACTTACTAGCTGTGTGACCCTGGGAAAGTTACTTAACCCTGTTTGCCTCAGTTCCTTATCTGTAAAATGAGCTAGAGAAGGGAATGGCAAACCAATTAAGTATCTTTGCCAAAAACCCCAAAGGGTACATGAAGAGTTGGACATGACTGAAAAACAAATGACTATTTTTCAAAAGCACATAGATACTGTTGTGATCAATACAATATAAATTCACTTGAAGTTGGTAAGAACCCACAGTAGCTTCAATCATTTTTCTTAATTAGCCTACTAATATTACCACTGCTAGGGCATATCTGGGGTTTATCTGGGTTCTTCACCTTAGAAATAGTTTGGAACCACTGGGATCATTATCACTAAGGGTTCTACCATTCTATGATTCAATGACTCTAATAACAATAGGCTTCATTTGCAAGACTCTTCATACTTCACAAAGCATATCCATGCTCTCACTGGGGTTTTACAACTATCCTCTTAGACGATTATTTCCCTTTCCATATTCTTCACTCCCCTCTCTTGCTTCTGAAAGGGATGGTAAGAAAATTCCCTACATACCCAGCAGTTCAACGTCAAGCAGAAGGCACGGAAGGCATGATATAATTTCCTTTTCATCCTCTCAACCATCTTGCATCTGTCTTTAAAAGGGTAATATACTTATAGGAAACTCCTGCTTGTGTCCTGGAGATACATGTGCATGCATTTGTTGCACGATGGCTGTGCATCCAGAGAATCTAGGATACAGCAGCTGTTGGTGGGCTTGATTCAGCAATTTGGAAAAAAAAAAAAGATTTGGCAGCAGGGAGGATACTTAAATTCCACGAACCTCAGTTTATTCATCAATAAAGTGGAACTAATAGTATATGCATTACCTTCACTATAGGGATGTCAGGAGCAAAGGATTCTGTCAATCCTAAAGCATTAAGTATGGTTATATAACACATACATATGCATACATATAAATACATATGTAGATACACATATGCATACATATACATACACATATATGGGTTCGTATGTGGTTGTTGTTTTGTTGTAATTATTATTCTAGGTCAGGAGTCTTGTTTCAATAGAATGGTGGTGACCAGTGTCATCAAACACTAAGCCTACGGAGCTCAATCTACTAAGTTGGAAAGACCGAGTATGGTCCCAGTGATAGACTTTTGTCTATTATCTTTTGGATAAGTCTAGTTAACTGAAGAGAGGCTCACCCTGAGAACACTGCTGGTGACAAATCTTTTGGTCACAGCAAACCATAAAAGGGATAAAGCTATAAATAAAAAAGTGTTTGGTCCCATGTAGTCCCCTTTCATTTCTGCATTGGTGAAAAATGAGATAAGAGGGTGCTAAGAATCACACAAATAAACTGTCTATGAACATTCATTTAACTCTTGATGCTCTAACTATAAGATTTTTGTCCACCAGTGAATGCCTATATTAGGGAGGAATGGAATCGATATTGATAGGCATCCTTCCAGTACATGAAACCAACTGCTTGGAAGGACAGCTCACAGGTTCTCCTTGCAGAGAGAAAGAAGCTGGTTTCACTGTGCACCCAAGGGAAACAAGAAACATCCTTTCATAAGACAAGATCAACTTGCCTGTTGCCCCAGGTTAAAACAGGCAATTGAATGAAAAACATATTGAATTAATTGCCTATATATTGGGCAGGTGTTATGGTTAGACAATTGGCTCAGCTCAGAGTTAAGCAGAGGGAGAAGACTAGGTTGGATCACATTCGAGAAACTATAGCTTAGAGTAAGACGAGATCTCAGAGATTGTTGAGTCCAACTGATACTTACACATAAATTCCTTCTATAATACCCCCAATGTGTGATCATTCAGTCATTGATTGAGGAACTCCAATGATAGAGAGACCATTGCCTCAAGAGGCAGTTTATTCCACTTTTGGATAGCACTAATGATTAGAAATGCTTTTTCCTATATCTTCCTCTGTACCTTCCCCCCATTGCTCCTAGTTCTGCCTTTGTGATCCAGGCAGTCATGTCTAATCCCTTTTCCACATTACTGTCCTTTAAATATTTGGAAAGGGCCAGTATGTCCTTTCTAAGTGGTCTCTTTTCCAGGCTAAATATCCCCAGTGCCTTCAACTGATCTTAATACAGAAGGGTCTTTCATAATCTTTGTTTCTTTTCTCTGAACACACCAGTTGATCATTGTCCTTCCTCCAATGTGTAGCCCAGAATGGAACATAACATTATGTGTGGGATCTGACCAGAGCATTAAACAATGGAATCATTACTTCCTGTGCTATGACTTTTTTTTTTTTTGCAGGCTGGATAATGTTTTTAATTATTTTTTTTAGGTTAACATACACATTTTGAAAACAAACACGTGATTGGTGCTTATATGTTTCTGCCTAATTATTTTTATGTTGCTTGTTTGGTTAATGAGGACTAAGGTTAGAAGAAAACAAGAAATGAGCAGAACAAAAAAGAAAGAGAAGGTTCTTACTGAGCTCTACCAAAAATCCTTCCCTATTTAAACAGACAAAACAATGCTCTGATGACAGTGACGACAACAACTAACAATAACAATTATAAGGCATGTTAACATATCTTCACAGTTTCTAAAACTATTTTCCTCCTATGAGAGAGGATGTACAAGTATGATGTTCCCCTTCTAGAGAGAAAACATGCTCAGAGACTTTCAGTAACCTGCCTAGGGTCACACAGCAGAACTTGACTCCAGGTCTCTGGCTTTCTGTCTTAGAAGCAGGGCTGCCTTGGAGAGCCAAGGGCCTTGGTTGCCCTGGACTGGGCCCAGGGTCTCACTGCTCAGTGCCTACCACTACTCCTGGACTGGAGGCAAGGAGGTGGGTGAGGGGGAAGGACAAGAAGGCAGACGTTTCTCCCTCAAGGTCTCTTCTTAAAAGCCCCAGCAGGCCCTTGTGTTGTGACTTTTTAAGCAACCTGTGTGAGCTTTTTTAACTTCCATGTTCCACCTTTGACTTATAAGCTTATGGTCATCAACAGGAATTTATTAAATATCTCTATGCTCCAGGCACTGTGTTAAGCAGTCCACCAAAACTTCTATATCTTTTTTTTCACACAAACTTCTATCTAGGCACAGAACCCCCATTTTGAACTTTCAAGTTTTTTCTAAGTGTAGGACTTTAATTTTATCTCGAATACATTTTATTTTATTCAATTTTCCTCACTACTCTAGAATATCACTATATTTTTGGATCCTGACTATCATCCAGAATGTTAGCTATCCCTCCCAGTTTTTCATCCTTTGCCAATCTGATAAGCATGCTATCTATACATTCATTCAAGTTGTCGATAAAAATGTTGAACAACACAGAACCAAGGATAGGTCTCTGCAACATCTTGTGAGGCACTTTGTTCCTTTAAAAAAATTTTATTAAATTTATCTACTTTTAGTTTACAATATTCAGTTCTACAATCCCTTTAGTTTCAAATTTTCTCCTGCTCCCTCTCCTCTCCTAATCCACCCCCATAGTGGCATGCAATCCGATATAGGCTCTACATAAACCTTCATATTAGGCATTAGTCAGATTGTAAAGAAGAATTATAATCAATGAAGTTAACAGTGAGAAAGAAGGGACAAAGCAAAACAAAACACAAGAGAGAGCAAGTAGTTTGCTTCAATCTGCATTCAGACTCCGTAGTTCTTTTCTCTGGAGGTGGATATCTTTCCATCATGAGTCCTTTGGAGTTGTCTTATAACCTTGCATTGCTGAGAGGAGCCTAGTCTATCAAAATTAGTTGTCACAGATATGATGTGTCTGTAATTGTGTACAAAGTTACAAAGTTTTCCTGGTTCTGCTCTCCTCACTCAGCATCAGATCATATAAGTCTCTCCATGTTATTATAAAGTCCATCTGCTCCTCATTTCTTATAGAACAATAGTATTCCATTACATTCATATACCACAACTTGTTTAGCCATACCCCAATTGATGGGCATCCCCTTGATTTCCAATTCTTTGCCACCACAAAGAGAACTGCTATAAATATTTTTGTGCAAACAGGTCTTCTTCCCACTAGTAGGATCTCTTTAGGATACAGCCCTAAAAGTGGTATTGTTGGGTCAAAGGGTGAGAATCTTTGTCCTTAGGCAGCACTTCCCAGTTAGTGGTTGTGAACCACTCTGTGGATTCACAGAATTCTTTGATAGTGACCTAGGCAGTAAATAATTATCCAATTATGTTACAAATATATTTTGTATTACAAATATGTGACAACAAATAACCATGTGTATATTTAGAGAATTATAAGTTTGTTTCTGTAGCAAATTGAAACTGTCATCATGTGCACAATTCTGGTGTTTGCTCAGCAATTACATCAAACTCTGATTGCTTCTGATTAAACACAATGTGTTCTTGCTGTTTCTCAAGCTGTCATCAATTTGTTTCCAAACCACCACATTTCATACAAACTGATTCCCAATAGCTGGTCAAATGCAAACTTATCCCCTCATCTTATGTTATTATTCTCCTATCTAGTGAATTTTAAAGTGAACTAGTTGACAACAGTGGTAAGTCATTCAGTGGAATTTCTGTGAGAGGGTAGCTGACATGCAGTGGAAGAAGAGTAGAAAGTCACATCTGAAGAGATTCTTTCCTTACAAAGGTTGGTTTACACATACACATCATTAAAAATGAAGTAATACATACAATTAAGCTTTATTACATTTATCATTTAATATAGCATTTGTCACTGACCAGTTGAAAAGTAAGACTTTTTGTATGCCTTTATATCATAATTAGCAATTCATTTTAATGACTATTTAGGTGATTAAAAGTAAAAAAGTTATTTCCATCTGTTAACAAGAGAGATTACAATATTCACCTATTATTTTTGACCACATTTGTGAGTGAGCATTTTCACTGTTGATTTAAATCAAAATACAGAAATAAACTCCATGCAGAATCAAATTTAAGACTGTCTCATATTGAGCCAAATACTGCAAACTTTTGTTCAAGTAAAAAGTCCAATATAAAAATTAAATGTACACATGATAATTATTTTATCTTAGACATCTTCCAAGTTATAACATTTCTCCAAGAATGCTATGAATATTTGACAGTATTGATTTTGCCAAGGTCACACAGTCAATATGAGAGCCATGAATAGAACCCAAGTTCTCAATACCCTATTGCTATGTTGACTCCTATTTAACGACAGAGGTAAATGGCATATCAGGGAAGTGACCTGGCCAAAGTCCCACCAAATGTGCATGAGGTCCAAGTCACTGATACTCTAAGGTCAGCTCATCAGGCCAGATCTCTGCCAGATCTCAAGTACTCAAGGTGTCCAATCTTTATCAAGGAAATTTGATTCTTAGCAAATTATGGCAGCACTTAAGAATTTGCCTTTTTTTTTTTTTTTGCCTTTTGGAGGACAATTCCTAGTAATTTGCCCAAGGTTATACAGCTAGTTTTTTTGTGTGGGTGTTAAGTGTCTGAGGCCAGAACTGAACTTGGGACCTCCTGACTCCAGGGCCGGCGCTTTACTCACTGGGCCACCTAGCCGCCCTGAGAACTTGCCTTTCTTGATCACTTCTGGAAGATGGCCAAAAAATTTACAATGATAAGAATTCTCTGGAAGAAGCTTTTGGCAATGCAAATTCACAAACTGGAAATTCAAGGGACTTTTATTCCATTCTGCCCCCACACTTACTTGGAGAGTTTCAATTTTCCAGATCACCAGCCAAAAACCCGCCTTTCAGGAGGCCTCAAGTGAAAACAAAATTTGGCTCCAGAGAATAATCAAGAAAACATCTTATGGAGTGATCTTCACAAGACTGTCTTAATAACCCTAGATCACATTTATATAGCTCCTTATAATTACCCTGCAAAGTACATAATATGAATATTATTATTCCTATTTTATAGTCCAAGAAACCACTGTGGTGCTTTGAGAGATAAAATTATTTTGTCCAGTGTTACACAATTTGAAATTCAGCGAACATTTATTAAGTACGTGTTAGTGGCAAGATAATGTGCTGGGCATTACAGATATAAAGATATAAAACAGTTCTTGCCCTCAAGTAGGCTACAGTCTAATCATAGATATACAAAACTGTGATACAAGATGTAATTTGGTAAGGGAAAAGAAGGGGGTCTTAACAAAGTGCTAAAAGAAATAGGAAGGAGAAATTACTTTTAGCTGGAGGAGAGTCAGGAAAGACTTCATAGAAGAAGGGGTACCTAAGCTAGATTTTGACTACATATAAGAATTTTACTGGGCAGAGGTGTAGAGAAGATGCACACCAGGCAAAGGGGCATGGCCTGTACTACCACCCAGAGGCAGGAGAGGGCAGGATGAGTGAGAGGGAATATTGTGAAACAAGTCTAGAAAGGAATCAGATGATGGAGGGTTTTAAATTCTAGGCTAAGGAACAGCGAGGTGTTGAAGGGTTTTGAGCAGCAGAATGACATGGTAAGTCCTTTGCATTAGACAGATTATTTTGGTAGTCATATGAAGGATGGATTGGGTTGGGGGGAGGAGATAACTAGAAGTAGGGAGGTTAATTAAGAAATTACTACAGGACTCATGTAAGGTACTAAACTAGACATGGTAGTAGTGTCAGTGGACAAAAGTGGGGCAGATGTGAAAGGTATTATGGAGGTAGAATTGAGAATATTTGGCATCTGATGAATGATACAGGTAAGGAAGGGAGAGAGCAGAGTCAAAGAACAGCTAGTAAGTATTAGAGCCAGGATTCAAACCCAGGCCTTCTAGCTCGAGAACCAGTGCTCACTGTATCATATGACATTATCTCTACAGTAGAGTGTCCTTACAGAATGGAAATTTCTATTTGATTATCTAGTTTCTTTTTCAATGGCAATTAAGTAACAGGAGAACCTGGATAATAGATATGCACTGTCTTTCATTTATTCATTCAACAAAAATGTATTGGATACCACCTAGGTACAAGGCAGTCTAATAATTGCTGATGATAGCTAGCATGCAAGTAGAACTCAAGTCTGAAAGATTTCAAAAGACAGAACTAAAATATACCAATACTGGAAGGGGCATTAGATACCATTTATCCCAACCCCCTCATTTTATAGAATGGAGCCTTTTTCTGTTCTAGGTTGCTTTGTTTGGGGGTAAGAAGGGAGTGGGCTAGAGAAAGAAGAATGACGTGTATGCTTGAGTGTCTATATGTGTGCCTCATGGGTGGGTGGGTGGGTCCATCAGTAGGAATGCAGGAACTCCTTTTACCCCCTTCTCTGAATATCCTAAAGTTGTTGCTTTAGCCAATTCTGGCTGTCTCTTTGTTGCTATGGTACTCTAATGGAAAGAGATATTTAAACTAGTTTCTGTGAAGCTCTTGACTATTAATGAATGGTAAGTGGTGGAGAACTTAATAAGATTATAGGCCCTCAACCCTCTGCATTCCAGGAAATAGCAATCATCATTCAGTATTCGTGTGCGTGTATGTGTGTGTTTTAATTTAATGTATATTTTAAAAAATTTATCCAGGGGGGAAAAACATCTTCAGGGAAAATCCCCAAATATTTTACCCAGGTGCCAAAACGATTTCATTAATCAGTTAAAATCATGGCAACTCCTATTGAACAATGAGTCTTTATTATCTTAAAAATCTCTCCAGGAAACAAACATAACAGAGACAAGCACACAACTCTTATACATCCCCCACAGTTGTTTCTTTGCTCACTCCCTGCCTCCAATTTGTTGCCAAATCTTGTCATTTCTGCCTTCACAAAATCTCTCCAGTCATACAACCACAACCCCAGTTCAGATCCTCATTGCCTCTTACCTGGGCTGTTGCAACAGTCCCCTACTTGGTATCCTTTCCTCCACTCTCTCCCTGCTTTAATTCATCCTCCACTCAACTGCCAAAGTAATTTTTCTAAAACTAGGTCTGACCTTTTATTGTCATCCCTTACCCAATCAACTGTAGTGGATCCCTATTACTTCCAGGATCAAATATAAAGACCTCTGGCATTTTAAGTTCTTCATAATCAGACCCCTCCCTACCTTTCCAGTCTTCTCATGCTTGAATCCCTGCCACACACTCTGTGATCCAGGTTCGTTGGCTTACTTGTTCATTGTTCTGTGCACCCAACATTTCCATCTCCTATCTCTGTTGTCTTTACACTGGTTGGCTGTCCCCATACCTAGAATGTTTCCCTTTGTCACCTTTTGATTTCTTTGGCTTCCAGCAAGACTCTCCTCAAATTCTACTTTCTAGAGAAGGCTTTCCTGGGTTCTCCCAGCTGCTATTGCCTTCCCCTCTGAAATTTGCTCTGTACATGTATTTTCTGTACCTAGTTTTTTACATGCTATCTCCCTTATTAGAATGTGGGTTTTTTGAGGGCAGGGACTGTTTTTGTCTTTCATGTATGAAAAGTGACTTAGTGACTTAACTCCAACCATTTTTGTTGCTGTTGCTCAGTCCCGACTATGATCTCATTGGAAATTTTTCTGGCAAAGATACTGCACTGGTTTGCCATTTCCTTCTCCAGCTCACTTTACAGATGAGGAAACTGAGGCAAACAGGGTTAAGTGACTTGCCCAAGGATCACACAGACAGCAAGTGTCTGAGGTCAAATTTGAACTCAGAAAAAGGAGTCTTCCTGACTCTAGGTCTGGCACTCTGTCCATGGTACCACCTAGTTACCTGACTCCAGTCATACCTCTAGGGATTCTCCCAAAGGACATTGATAGGGAATCATAGAGTCATATCATAGATCCTATACTTGAAGACTCTGTGAGCTCACTACAATCCCAGCCAACCCATTCCACTAGGAGTAGATCTAATTTTTAGTAAGTTAATTCTTATATCAAACCAAAACAAACCACTCTGTAACATCCATCCATTGCTCCTGTTTTTGCCTTTTGGAGTCAAATAAAACAAGTCTGAGAGGTTTTTTCCCTGTCTTATAGCCTTTTAAACATTTGAATCATATTGCAACAACTATCATGTCCCCCATATGTCTTCTTTTCTGCAGGCTAAACATTTCTGTTTCCTTCACTGAAATCTCATCTGGTTGTTTATAGATAGCTAGAGAGAGAATTGGAGGATACCCAATATGCTATAGTGGTATGTGAATTACTAAAGACAAGCAATGATTTTCATATAGTTTTCTTTTGTGATAGTAATGGTCATGAATGTGGGCTTCCATTAACACTAGATGGATGCAGAATTTTGGATCTTGACCACATGAAATCAGACTGAACTGGTTTCTCCCACCTTTAATTCAGTGTCATTTGAGAATTTGTTTCAAATACACATTTTATGTACCTGCTGTGTTTTTAATTCTGTGATTTTTAAGAATAAATATTTAAGGAATTGGTCAAAAGTAATGCCCATTCAGTGAATAGGCCTCTTTAAGAAGTGAGTCAAGGGATGGCTCTTTTAGTTAGAAAAAAAGAAAAAAAAATCAAGTTGGAGGGCAAGACCTTCATGGTCCTCTTCAAAAACAAAGGACAAATACAACCTGGAAGTAGACCAAGCTGCCTGAATGGGGACCCAGCTAGTTGGGTAACTCAGCTCAAACTCTCCCTTTACTCCTCTCCAAAGGAAGGAGGTGCTATAAGAGTGAGCTATCAGTTTACTCATTTAATATGCAGGTAGGCAGAGCAATAGATAAGAGTGCTGGACTAGTAGTCAAGAAGTTCTGAGTTCAAATCTTGCCTCCCTCTGACACTCACTGGGGGAGTCACTTAAACCTCCCTCTGCCTCAGTTTCCTCATCTGTCAAATGAAGATTATAATAGTACCTATTTCCCAGGGCTGTTTCGAGGATTAAATGAGATAACATATGTAAAGTACTTTGAAAATGTTAGCTACTTTTGTTACGTAGTGCCAGGAACTGTCAATAATTGCTTCAAAACAGCGACTTTAATCCTCAGATCTGGCAACCCATTTACACCAAACCAAGAAGTGACTTGCAACCCATTCAGAAGTCCAGAGAAAAGCATTGCTACCTTTTTAGTCTCTCTACTATAGAGATCATGGGAACATTGCTTTAGAGTAGAAGGGCCCTTATTTTACAGATAGGGAAACTGAGGCCCAGAGAGTTTGAATGATGTGCCCAAGGTCATGTGAGCTGCATGTGGCTGAACTAGGGTTTGAGTTCAGGTCCCTCAAGTACAGGACTCTTTTCTACTGCTTCATTCTGCCTCCAGCAGTTGATACTAGAGTATGCAATGGATGGAATACTGGATCTAGAGACAGGAAGACCTGAATTCAAATCCCACCTCAGACACTTGATTGTGTGATCCTAGGCAAGTCACTTAATCTCTCTAAGCCTCAGTTTCCTCACTTGTAAAATGGGGATAATAAGAACACCTACCTCCCAGGTTTCCGGTGAGGAAAATATGAGATGATATTTGTAAAACATTTTGCAAACCTTAATCCTTAAGCGATCAACAAGCACTCATTCTCCAATTGTTGTGTTGAAATGGTATGTTAAAGGGGAAAAAAAGGAGAGCTTCCCTAAGCAAAAGGACAAGAAACTCAGTTTTATTGAATTACACCAAATTATTTAGAAGACATCAGTACCAATTACTTGAAGAAAAGGGTAAATAATTGTGCTGCTGATCATTTTGGCTACAAGTGACATAATGAGCAGCAATTAGATATAGATCTATAGTAAATACAGATAGGATTATTATGTTCTGTCTGCAAACAGCTTTTCAGGCTGGCTTAATATTATGTTGTCAAACCATTTTCTGTCAGAGCAGGGAGGCCCAGAGAGTGAACTGCAGACTCTGCCAACACACAGTGATTTATACTAATTGTTCATAACCCTAACACCAGCATCTGAAAGAGGCAAAAATTCCCTCAGATGTTTGAACCTTCTTATCTTACCACATAACCTCATTTCAATGATGTTCTTTCATGGAATTTGCATATATATATAGGACTAGTTTCCAAAGGAGAAAATGATCAAATTCAATCAAAACAACTCGTCATTAACTGAATTACTTTAACTCACCCAGCCCTTTATTTTTCAAACCAGTTGTTATGTGTTTGTCCATAAACATAGCTTCCAAGACTGGTTTTATTGAATTGCTCTGGCATTCTGGCAACTTCGGAGAGAAAGCTCAGCCTCATGGCCTCCAGGCCTTGTGGCACAGACTTGAAGTGACATGTGGTATTATTTAGAGGTCCAGTAACCATCTGTCCCTGATTTCAAACATTCTGTCCCATTGTCCTCATAAACTATTAAAATGCCCTAGAAATTCCAGTACTTTGGCAAATAGCAAAAGAATACACTGAGTGAGCCTGAAATGTTTCCTATTTGGGTGTTCATTCCAACAATGCAGATACTAACCTATCCATGCCAGCCCATCTTGTACCACTTTTGTCCACTTCTTGCCATAAGTTCAACACAGGATCCTCTCACCATGCTGGAGGTCTTCCTCTCTTTTGCCACTGCATTGATACCAGTGGATCCATCACTCTCAGAATGTGATCAGCTCCTCTTCTTTGATGACATTTTTTCCTCTGATTTTCCTTCTTACTTTCTTGTTTACAGTGGATTTCAGCCTCCACATGCCTACCATGCACCCCTCTTTCTATTGCTCTCTGGATGGCATTCATTTTCAATTTCTTAGGATTTAGAATGTTTCATAAATAAAAAGGGAAGAAAGAAAAGTATTTATTCTATCATTGTTTTAACTAGGACAATTAACTCTTTTGTCTCATGTAGTAGACTAGCCTAGCTTATGTGGAAAAGATTAAAAAAAAACAACCCTGGTTGGACACCTAGTTTCTTAGGACACTCATGTCTCAGGAACCATTTTCCTGGGTTTTTGGGTAGGGAATTAACCTATCCTACATGGCAGGAATGCAGATATTGTTCTTAGCGCATCCAGCTTTGACTATAGGATGAAAATGGCAGGCTGAGCATCAGTCACACCTACTTTGAATGAGTTGAGGAGAGATCTAGCTCTAGAGGAAGAATTTAGCTTTTGAGTCCAACCTTTATCTTTTCTCTTGTACCTCTGAAAGAGTGCAGCAAAAAAAAGGGGCGGGGAATTCTCTCTCCTCCTCCCTCCCGTATAAAATGGAATATTGGAGAAAACTCACACTGAAGAAGCCAGTTGTAGGGTTAATGGAATATGAAGATCTTCTCTCTCTATTAATAGGCTTATGTGACCATGTGTTCCCTTTTCCCTTTGGAACAGGGACTGTGTTCCCAGGTCTAAAGGGACACAGGTATTTCAATCACAAATGTCTTGCTGCTTTGAGCTCTGGTCCATTTCACAGCTATAACACATCCTGAGTCACATACAGCCCATTGGGTGGAATATATATATATATATATTTTATATCTATAATACACACACACACACACACACATATATATATATATATATATATATATATATATATATTCAGGGAGATTTATATAACCTTGGGGGAGGAGCTTGCTTAGGGGGAAGTTTGCTTAAGGAGAGGCTCACTTGTAGAAAGGCTTTCACACCTTTTGGTACTGAGCCAATTAGGCACTGAGTCATGGTTGTGGTGCCTTCTGGCTCTGAGCCTATTAGTCAAAACTATATATATTCTGAAAGGTTGGCATTTTGCGCTGGAGCTCACTCATGGGAAGTTTTCTTTGTGATTTGGCCAAATGAGACCCTGGGTAAGTGGCCATTGTTAAGTGCTAAGCCCCGCCCCCTTCACAAATCCACATGGTGTGTATGTATCTATTATTTTGTTTAGACAGAGCCCTGTCTATTGGATTCTTTCTTGGATGCTCACTTTTTTCTACTTATCTATCTGCATTGTTTAATTAAAGTAAGATTGTTGACCCCTTTGAAGCTGTCTTTCCTTTAGAAAAACAGATCAAAGAACCTGTGCTAGCAGCCCTTCTGTGTGCTGGTGTTATTGGTCTTACACCTCCACAGCAGCTGCAAGTATCATTAAAGATACACCAGTGGAAAAGAGTTTAGTTGAAGAGTAAGGTCATGTTCACAATACGACTTGAATGTCTGGAACTTAGAGCTGTGGTGCTGCTTGAGAGATGGTAAGTCCCAGATCCCTAACTCCTGCTGGTCTTAGCTTATGAGCTTTGATTCTTTCTGAAAAGACCTTTTGGAGCTAGGATTTCAGTGACAGGAACAATTGTAATTTATCTGTTGATAAACAGAAGATAAAGTTTTGGTTACTAACCAAGCTAAGGTAGGGTTGTTTGCATGGAGGACCTGGAGTTTGTATGCAGACCTGGTTTGAACCCCTGACTCTCTGTACTCACCTTACCCCCATTCAGATTTCCCCACCACCTACTCCCTGCTTTTCACTTTTCTGGTTTGCATTATTTCCCCCTAGTACATCATAAATGTAGGCCAGGTACTTTCTTAATGCTAGTGCTAGTGCTTAGTACAGTGCCTGGTACATAGTAAACAATTAATTAAATGTTTTATCTATCTAAGAGATAAACAAATTTCAGAACTCCTTCCTCTAATCTTAAAGCCAGAAGCGGTGGATGCTATAGTAGCTGATAAGGCATGGCAAATCAACTCGTTTGGTTCAGATGTCACGCTGAGAAAGGTGTAAATGACACACAGCATGGATCAGCTCAGCTCAGCAGTAGAAACATCTGTTCAACACAGTAACTAAGCTTTTCAAAGGACTTTTATGGACGGCTTCTGAGACCAAAAAACGATGCCCACGTTTATGGTTCCAGAATTGAGTTTCCTCAGGCACAGGGCTTTTCCTAACACACACATGCCTCATTGGCAGATTGCTATACTTGTCTGCCTATTCTCCTCCACAGATACTGTGTGCATCACTGGGAGAGTGTGTATATTTGTGTATTGTGATTTATTTATTATTCCTGAATTCACTTTAATATAAGCACCTGTGATTTTGAAGTAGATAGTATATTGGACTTGGAGTCCAGAAAACCTGAATTCAAATCCTGCCCCAGACACTTACTAGCTCTATAACATTGGAAAACTCAGTTTCTTTCAGCCCAAGCTTCCTCATTAGTAAAATGGGGATAATAATAATACCTAACTCACAGGGTTGTTGTGAAAATCAAGTGAGACAACATATATAAAGTACTTAGGAAGCGTTAAAGCATGTGTAGATGATAATTATTGTTGTGGAATGTATGGGGTGTTCAAGAGGGACTAGCACCTCTGGTGTGAGGGTTTGTTGAGCCCTTTTCAGGGCTGCTTGTCCACCTTTGGCATCTACCTGGCACTCAATTCTCACCTGTGGTTCCAGAAACTGTAGCATATGCAGTGACCAAACCCCAGCAAACCATCTTGGAGATGGGCTTAACCAGCTTGAGGGTAGCCTACAGGCCTCAAACCCGTCAGTGAGTTAGGGAGGTGTTTACCCCAAGCCCGACCAGCAGAATGGGCGATGAGAACAATTTGTTCCAACAGCCATGAAGGAGGCTGAAGCAGGGGCCACGAAGCACTTGGACCTTGGTCAGACGTTGAAGATACCAGGGTCATCTTGGACCATCCACAATCATCCAGACTTTTGTCTTTTGTCTAGACTTCAATGATTCTGAAAGAGAAAGTGAAGCTGAAGAGTTTGTGTAACGCTGCCGCACTTAAATCCAATTCACAAGCAAGTCAAAACATCATTCTGTGCCGTCATTGGTCCTCTTTGAAAACAAAGGACAAGACAACAACAATTATTATTGTTACATTAGTTGTTAGCTTAAGATCTAGAAGTGTCACTGATGTGGATGGCTGCTTTGGATAAGTGGAAAGGCATTGGCAGGGGCTAGAAGCTAACACATGGAGTGGTATGAGTGAGGAGTGAGTATTCTTCCATAACAGGGTTACTCCATAGTACTCTGACAGAGTTTGAGTGCAACCATGTGCTGGTAGTTCTCTCTAGGAATCTAGATATGCCAATGGGAGGACAGATTGAAGGGAGCCAGCCAGACTAGAGAATGAAGAGATGCCCACACAACGTATGAGAGGCATGACGTACTCCAGCATGGCCACCCCATATGCCAATTAATGTAGAAGGTGGTCTGTGAGTTGTGATTTGAAGGAATCTAAAGATTCTAGGTGGAGAAAAGGAGGGAATATATCCTTTATATGAGGGATCACTTTTGCAAAGGTAAATTTGCAGGAGATGGAATTTGACTAGAATGAAGAGCACATAAAAGGGAATACTATCAAACAATTTAATGTGAAATAATTATGAAATAATCAATATGAAATAAAACTGGAAAGGTAATTGGGAGTCAGATTGGCTTTACATGCCAGGCTAAGGAATTTTAATTTCATCTTAGAGGCAATAGATAGTTACAGACTTTTGACTGGGGTGGGTGACATGGTAAAATCATGTTTTTAGGAACATCAATTTAGTGACTTGTGGGGAATGGATTGCTGAAGTGTTAGAGGCAAGAAAATCAATTAGGAGAAGATTGCAACAATAGAAAGATGAGAGCTCAAACTAGAGTAGAGGCTGTTGGCTATAAGAAATATTATGGAAGGATTATTGACAAGACTTGATAATTGATTAGATATAGGTGTTAAAGACAGGGAAGAGCCAAATGAATTCTTTGTTCAAACTGAACAAATTGAAGTTCTTTTTTTTTTTTAATCTTTTTGGAGGGCAATTGGGGTTCAGTGACTTGCCCAAGGTCACACGGCTAGTTTTTGTGTTAACTGTCTGAGGCTGGATTTGAACTCAGGTCCTCCTGACTCCAGGGTCAGTGCTCTATTCACTGTGCCACCTAGCCACCCCTCAACTTGAAGTTCTAATTGAACAAATCTTGTACCATCTTTGCACTCTCAGAACTTGTATATATTCATAGCTTTAGCTGGCCAATGTGGTATAGTGCTTAGAATGATGAACTTGGTGTCATCAGAGACTGGGGTTCAAATAGTACTTTGGACACTGTCACAAAGTGGGTCTCTCACACCTTCCAATTCCTTTCAGCAGAAGAGCAAGTACAAATCAGTAGACATTTCAAGAACAATGGTGTAATAGTATGTTAAATTATCTTGAGTTGTATTATTAACCATTCAGCTCTTTAAGAAGGTACATTTGGCCTGCTAGGTGGCACAGTGAATAGAGCACCGGCCCTGGAGTCAGGAGGACCTGAGTTCAAAATCTGGCCTCAGACACTTATTAGCCATGTGACTTTGGGTAAATCACTTAACCCCAATTGCCCTCCAAAAAGAAAAAAAAAAAGAAAAGAAAAGAAAAGAAAAAAGGTACCTTTTCCTTCAAATTTTGAACTCCAGTTAGAATTTAAAGTAAATCCTTACTGAGTTGGTAGATAATACAAAGTCAAGTCAACAAGCATTTATTAAGCTCTTATGTCAGGCACTGTGCTAAGTGCTAGGGATACAAAGAGTACTAAAAAGCAGGCTCTGGTCTCAAGAAGCTCATAGCCTAATGGGCGAGACAACATGAAAACTACTATAGACAAACAGAACTTGGATGACAGATGGCTCACCCACTGTATGCCAGAGTCAGTACCAAAGACAGGCTAGAACATCTATTAAGAATTTGAATAGGATAAACGTAGAGTCTTATGTTTGGCTAATTTTAAGAGGCAGGTGGTCAACTTCACAAGGACAAGCTGGAGGAACTATAGTTAAATAACAGTTTACCTGGAAAAAAAAGATTCTGGGTTTTAGTGGAATGCAAACTCCATAGGAGTCAGCAGCATGCTCTTGCAGTGAAAAGAGCAAATGGGATCTTGGGCTGCAATGAGAGGCAAAGCTTTCAGGAATAAGTAGGTGAGAGTTCCTCTGTTCTGTGCCCTGGGGCTGCATCTGGAGTATCGTGTTTAGTTATGAGTATCTCAGTTTGAAAACGCTGATAAAATGGAAGGCATCCAGGATGACAAAAGGATAGCGGAGGGTCTCAAGATCGTGCCCTGTGAAGAAACTGGGCATGTTTAACCTAGAGGAGGGAAGGCATCTTAATAGCTATTTGAAGTTCTGTCATTAGTAAGAGGGGTCAGATCTGTTCTATTATGCCCTAGAGACAAGTACCAGGAGTAATGGGAAGAAGTTACAAAGATACCAATTTAGACTGGATGTCAGAAAAAATTCTAATAATGAACTGTCCCCAAATGGAATGGACTGCCATGGGAGGGAGCAGATTCAGTTCTCATTCTGATTCTAACCATCACTGGAGGTGTTCAAGAAAAGACCAATGACCTCTTTTCAGATATGGTAGAAGTGATTCCCATTCAGATACAAGGTAGACTGAAGGGTGTAAGTGCAAGCAAGATGGGATTTTTGTTGTTTTCTTTTAGGAGTTCAGTTTCCTATGCTCAGGCTAAATTGCAAATATCTGAAGGATTAATTTCCTTTGAACCCTGACAATTCACAGCTGTGAGGAGTCAGGTAGGTTTTGTGCCTTCTGACACACAGTCAATCAGGGACTGAGTCTTTGTTATATATTCTGGGAGGTTGGCATTTTGCTTTGGGGGTTCACTCATGAGAAGGATCTTTTGATTTACTGGTCAAGACTCTGAGTAGTCATTTATTAAGAGTCCCCTGACTACTCAGATGTTGTCTGTGCTTCCTTGATCAAGTGATATATGTAAACTGTATAGCAATATTGTTTTACTCAGACAGTTGGAGCCCTGTCTGATCTTTGTGCTAATTTCTTTGCTTGTATTTTCTCTGACATTCAAGATGCTGACCTTTCCCCTGAACTAATGAATGTAATTAAAAGTAGGATTGTTAACCCCTTTTTGAGCAGTATTTCCTTTTTTTTTTTTTATTAAGCAATCAGGGTTAAGTAACTTGCTCAAGGTTACACGGCCAGTTATTTCTGGGTGTGGTGCTGAGTGTCTGAGCCCGGGATTCGATCTCCAGGTCGTCCCAACACTGGAGCCGGTGCTCTTACTCACTGAGCCACCTGGCCGCCCCTAAGCAATTGGGGTTAAGTAACTTGCTCAAGGTTACACAGCCAGGTGTTTCTGGGTGGGTGCTAAGTGTCTGAGCCCAGGATTCGATCTCCAGGTCTTCTCAACACTGGAGCCGATACTCACTGTGCTACCTGGCCACCCCGCAGTATTTCCTTTAAAAGTAGATCAAAGAACCTGTGCTAACTGGCCACCCTGGATATGCTAGGGTGTTTGCTATTACAAAAAGTCTATGGGATCCCTTCCAAATCTGTGATTCTATAAAATATGTTCCTAAGAAGGAAAAAAAAGAGCTGGAGAAGAAAATGATAAACTGCTACAGTATTTTTGGGAGAAAACCCCAAATGGGGTCATGAAGAGGTGAAAAAAATGGCTGAACAACAACAAAAGAGAATGGGAGAGGTTCTACAAGAAGCAGGCAAATGTATTGATTCTCAATAAGTTTTAATTCTTATTCTTTTAAAACCCAAACCAAATGCCATCTGTCTCCTTGTAGTGAAGAGAGAACCAGACTCAGACTCTTGGAGATCTGAGTTTAAATCTTTTTTCTGACACTTGCTAGCTGTGTGTCTTGGAGAAGCCAAGACTCTCTCAGCCTCAGTTTCCTCATCTGTTAAAACGGGGATACTAATAGCATGTACCTCATATGGTTGTTTTACATTTCAAATGAGATATAAGGAGATTTATAAGATTTAACAAATGTTAGCTATTATTGTGATGGGTGCAGGTAATAATTATATTCTTCCTCAGATCTTAAGTAGATTCAATTTAACAAGTATTTATGAAGCACCTACTATGATAGGCACTGACTACACAGGTACTGGGTACACCAAAGCAAAAAATGAAATAGTCCCTGACCTCAAGGAGCTTACAGCCAAGGGGCTATGTGAACCTTAAAGTGTTAAATAAATGCTAGCCATTATTATTATTTTAATTGCTATAATTTTTATTATTATACCTTTGCATAAGATGGAGACCTGTGTGCTCTCTCAGCTCAGAGCTGAAACAAATAAAATAACTGGGCCCAAAGAATTGTGATTAATAGATTTATGTCAACTAGGAGAGAAGTCTGGTGAGATGACTGAAGCCTTTGTCTCAAAGTGCCCAATTCAACATTGAGTCATAGAACTTGCAAATGGAAGGGACCTTAGAAATAATTTATAGACCAATGTTTTCATCTTAAATTTTCAATAATTGTTGGTTGAAGGACACACTCATCAAGTTGGAAGATGACATGAAACTGGAAGAAGTGATGACTGTAACTAATAATATAATAGCATTAATATGTTGCTTTAAGGGTGGTGAAGCACTTGACATACATTTTTTCATTTGATCCTTTTCTTCTTTCATTTATTTTGGCCTTGTCTCTTCTTTTACACCCCACAAAGCCCATTCACTTGTAAGCTCCTTGGGGGTTAGGAACTGTCTTTCTTCCTTTTATCTCTCCCCACAGGGCTAAGGGCAGCCTTCTGTTCAGTAGAAATCTTTACCTGCAAAGATTCTTTCCATCATGACAGCTCTTCTATTTATTACATTCCAGGGTATGAAGGGTTTCCTAGCTGCTCTTAAATCTTGATGATAATGTTTCCTTTCCAATACGGAAAATGTCTTTAATGTGGCATTTTTACTGCGATTCAGTGGGAGTGAAAGTGGAGAAAAGAGTATTGATGTAGTCTTATCAAAGTAAATTACCATAACGACTTCAGAGCTAGCAGGAAGATCAGAGCCAATGGTTATTGTAATGACATTGTCACTTTTTCAATTTAGATTTATGATGATTTTGAAATCTAACCAATAGCTGAAAATTAAAAACGACAATTTTGATCCAAGTACCATCTTCCACTGAATTCACTGTAAAAGCTTGAAAAAGACTTTCAAATAATGCTAATTATTTCAGTCTTTGAGCTGCACAAGGGAACTGTTGGAGCACTTTGTAAATCATACTAGCTGCCTTTTTGTATGAATGTTAGATTTTATCCAAGTAGATCATGAATTAAAAAATTTTTAAAAAATCATCCTGTGAAAAATGTTCTGAACTTTTTTTGTACAGATATATATGTTGTAGATATGTGAAGTTTTATGTAAAATGTATAAGTCGATGTACAATATTGATTCTAACCTGGCATAGCCTTATAGGTCAGTAAAGTTTTAAAACTTTTTCATCATTGCCTAAAAAAATCTGTAAAGATGCAGTGCATTGTAAAATATTTTGAAGGCCCACTTATTCTCTACTGATATCCTCATCAAGGATAGCTTTGATTTGTGTATAGAAAAATCATAGACCCATAGACTTACAGGTAGAAGGGACTTCAGAAGCCCTTCAGTCTAGCTTCATTTCACAGATAAAGAAACCAAGACCAGGGAGGTTAAGCAACTCACCTGTGGGCACTCAGGTATTAAGTATTGTAGTTAGAATGAGAACTCAGTTCCTCTGATTCCAGAGCTAGTGTTCTTTCCCACTGTATTGCAGTCATAAAGATTTTGGATAGGTGAGAGAAAAAGAAGTAAGGAAGGAAAAGGGAGGGAGGGAAGGAGAAAAGAAGGAAGGAAGGAGAAAGGGAGGGAAGGAAAGACAGGGAAGAAGGAAGGGAAAGAAAGGAGGGAGGGAAGGAAAGAAGGAAGGAAGGAACAAAGAAGGAACAAGTAAGGAAAGGCAACAAACATTTATTAAACACTTAATGTGCTAAACTCTAGAGTTATAAATACAAGCAAAAAGACAATCCCTGCCCCCAGTCAGTCACTAAACATTTCTTAAATTCCTTTTATATTCCAGCCTCTGTGCTAAGCACTGAGGATACAAAGACAGGTAAATGACAGTCCCTCCCTTCAAGGGGGAGACAACATGTAAACCACTGCACAACATACAAAGGGGAGCTAAAAGTAGGGAAAGAGGGAAGATGAATGTATTGGGATGGGGGCATAGTTTTGAAGTCCAGAAAGTCAGGAGCCAGTTTGGGAGGGAGATGAGGGTGTCAGCTTGGGCTCCTCCAAGACAGGGGTGGGTTCCTAAAAGTTTAGCAACCTACTCTCTGGAAAAAGAAAAAAAAAGTACACACAACCCGCTTTCAAGTGTAATCCATTTCTTAAGTCTAGACAATAAATAAAGAACTGAATAGAGCCCTGATCTATAGCATTTGCCAGTTCCTGAGGTATAACTAATCATACTGAAAATTTAACAGGTGGTTCTCTCAAACCATTTCAAGTTGGCTCCATCCCACGTCTGAGAACACTGCATGTAATATCAGACTTATTTCGTGTATTGGTTAGTTTTACTGAATTATTCTTTCTCTTTGTTAAAAAAAATTCCTTTTAGGGGTGGTCAGGTGGCTCAGCGAGTAAGAGCACCAGCTCCAGTGTCGGGATGACCTGGGGATCAAATCTGGGCTCAGATACTCAGCACCCACACCCAGAAATAACTAGCCATGTAACCTTGAGAAAGTTACTTAACCCCGACTGCTTATAAAAAAAAAATTCCTTTTTTTTTTTTATAAAGGATGACTCCCTGAGAAGAGGAGGAATGATACATTGGGAAATGTGGATGATGCATTGAAAAAGATATTAATGAAAATTTATTTGTTTTTTATGATCTAAACTTAAGAAAGTGATGGAGAAAATACTAATAATGGAAACTTTAAAAGTATATCATGCACTTTTTTTTTTTGGACTCTGGTTGGGAAACATATCTGGTTGTTAAATAGCATACCTCCACCACTCCCTAATCTGGAAGCCCACTGTGACTCTCCTTCCCCTGATCCAGACAGTCCAGAAAGAGCCAGAGACAAGAGACTAGTCTTAGCTAACTGGGACCTTTCTAACATACTTCAGTTCCAGTTATGCAGCCAATCAGTAGTTTATCTCTTCAACCTGTGGTTGGAGATAAAGCTACAGAATAGATTCCAAACTGGGAAGCCAGATACTTCTATTTCATACTTTTATGACTTTAAAAGCAGGCTCCCTATGGAGATTGCATCAACCCACTCACCCATCGTAATGACTTGTATATATAACATCTCCCCTGATCATCTGAGATGTAAGCTCCCTGAGGGCAGGTACTGTTTTCATTTTTGTGTTTGTATCCCCAGAGCCGAACACTATTTCTGGTTCTTAATAAATATGAGTTGGCTTATTGGAGAAGTGAATACTAGCTGAAATATACATTCACATACACACACTTATAATACATAAACATGACAAAGCATCCCACTTATAGTAGGTGCCTCGGTGATAATAGCTGTCAAATTGAACCCAAATATATAATGAATGTCCTTCATTTATAGCTACCAACTTTTCTTTTTTTATCCCAAGGACTTATTCCCCAACCCCTCTAAATTATAAGGTTCTCCCTGTTTTAATTATTTCCTATGTTCCCTGTGTATAATTTGTACATATTTGTTTGCTTGTTTTTTCTCTTATTAGATTGTGAACTCCTTGAGGGCAGGGAATATCTTTTGCCTCCTTTGTTTCCCCAGCACTTAGCACAGTTCCAGGAACATAGTAGGTCCTTAATAAATGTTGATTGACTGACTAATCTAGTAATGAATGAAGTTTTTGTGAGAAGCGGTTCTGGAGCTAAGTGGAACATCAGAGGTTTAGTTTATAGTAAATCTTATACATGTGATTTTAGGCTGATTGCATCATCTTTGGAAACAGGTTTCCCTGGGTTTTGGTATGTAAATGATGGGTCTGCTATTTTCAATATTTTAATATCTACATCTTGGAAAACACAGTCAGTTTTTCATCAAGCCTGAACAGGCCAGCAATGCCTTTCTAAGGCTCTAAGGAAAATTGTATGTCTATCTCATGGTTATAGGTCTCTGGTTTTTGGAGAGATCAGATTCCCAATGCTTTAAAAAAATGTTCATAAATTGGTCATGACAGAGCTTATAAAACTTTATAAATTCTAATATTATTAATATTTTAATTCATTGAACATGCATTTATTAAACACATACTCTCTACCAGGAACTATGCTAGGCATTGTAAATACACATTTTTAAAAAGTACAGAAAGTAAGGAGCCAGTTTGGGAGAGAAATGAGGGTGTGGGTGCTAAAGATAACCTGGTCCTAATTCTACTGGCCCTTGTTGCTGATGTTGTTTGATCATTTCAATTGTGTCTGATTCTTTGTGACCCTATTTGGGGTTTTCTTGGCAAAGATACTGGTGTGGCTCGCCATTTCCTTTTCCAGCTCTTTTTAAAGATGAGGAAACTGAGGTAAACAAGATTAAGTGACTTGCCCAGGATCACACAGCTAGTAAATGTTTGATGCCAGATTTAAACTCAGTTCTTCCTGAGTCCATGCCTGGCATTTTTATCCTCTATTCTACCTAGCTGACCCTTAACAAACAGATAACTGAGTAGCAATACAAATTAGTGTGGTACCAGGAAAGATGGCATAAAAAGTTAATGTCTATAGGAGTTCTGGGAAGAGGGAGATAAGTAGAGACAAGATCATAGAATCTAGATCTAGAATGAATCTTAGAGATCCAGGGCTATATAGAAGAAAGGGCACTGGCTCTGGGGTCACAGGTTCTGGGTTCAAATCCTGTTTCTGACACTTACAATTTGTATGGCCTTGGAAAGTCCATGAAGAATGGGTAGGATTTCAGAATTTGGGAGGAAGAAAGAGTAAATGTGCTTTTTGGAGTGACTGTTTATCTGGGAAAGCAAACTACCCATGTATTGGAACTATATATGGAGATAAATTGGAGATAATATCATAGCAAAGGAAAACACTTCTTGTATAAGGTGGGGATTTTCCTTATAACTTCAAAGAAGCAGGGGAAGCCAAGAGGTGGGAATGAGAAGAGAAAGAGCTTCAGGCATGGGAGACAGCCAGTGAAAATGCACTCAATGGGGAGATATTGTCTTGTGTGAGGAAGAACAAGGCAGCCAGGCTCACTGGCTCACCAAGTAAGTAGAAGGCAGTAAAGTGAAAAGACTGGAAAGGTAGGAAGGAGTTAGGTTGTGAAGGGCTTTAAAAGCCAAACAGTTTTCTGTTGGATCCTGGAGGTAACTGGGAGTCACTGGAGTTTATTGAGTTGGGGAGTTTGTAATGTGTGTCAGTGGAGCAACTACCCACACTAACAAAATTATAAATCTTTGAAGCACATAAATATAATTCAGTGATGGGAGACTTGAGCAAAGCTGAAGATCAGGAGGCTTAGAAAGATGAAGACATTGACTTTGAAGGTGAAGACCTTTGGATGCAAAATAAACATTTTGTTCCTTAGGGTCGGAGACAAAAATATCTTGGAGGGGTCAACAAAAACAATGAACTTGCCTCTAGGACCCGAGTAGCATTCATACCTTTGTGCCTCTGGACTGTCATCTTCATAAGACCCCAAATGGAAATGTAACTGCCTGAATCAGGACCAATCATCTATCAGCAAAAGGAGAGTCTCTGGCTATGGAAACCCAGCTTGAATCAGGAAGAATTATAGAAAAGGGGAGACTAGATCTCTCCCAATATTTGACTGGAAGTGCCAAAGCAAGAACCAAGTCCCGAGGGAGGCAAAGAGGAGAGGTTTCTGCCAGCCCTAGGCTAAAGGTCATTGCCTGGCTGATAAGAGCATTGTAATACTTCAGCTGAAGAGGGCACAGTAGCACCCTGACAAATTAGTGGCTGAGGGTGGTGAAAGACTGCAGGTGCCCATCAAAGGCCAATCTCAGAGATATCAGCACACAGGGAGGCTGTACCCCAAGAAGGACCCAGTGGTGGAAAGAACTTCCTAGCCCCCCTGGGCAGTTTCAGTCAAGTGATGTGTCCATCTGAGACTGTGACCTTCAAGGAGCTAGCCAGAAGAGCACCTCAGCTATCACTAAGATCACGCTCCATAGCAAAAGTCTAGAGGGTCACCAGTAGGAAGAAAGGACATAGAAGTGCTCAAGTCTGGGAGTTGTTCTGGCTGTTCACACTATAGCTTTGGTGCCTGGCAATGCAGCTAGAGATGCCCAGAGGAATGCCCTAGCACTTAAGAAGCAAGGATACTGAGAGCATTTTTCTGAGATGCTGTGGAAACCTTGAGGACATGTGAAGTGCTCACTAATCCATTTAAAGAAGATAAAAATGTTATCTGTTTTTCAAAGTTACCTAAGACCGAGGACCCTTTAAAATTCCTGATAGAGGAGGAGTTTCACAAAATATTTGGAAACTGATTGCCAGTCCTCTCTGAGAGCATGGAGACAAAGGATCTAGGCTCTGGAGACAAATTATCAGCTCTATTCCTAAAGGGAAAGCCACCTAAAATGTCCGGAGCTGCTATAAATGCCGATAGGCCTCCATTCTCCACAGTTTACAGTACTGTGCCACAGTGAAACCGTGGGCCTGTGTTAGGATTTTTCTCAGGAAAGAACCCATGACTCCCTGAAGCAGAAAGATTGGTTATATGGGTCAGAAATGTGGCTGAGGCATCTAAAGTGGCAAAAAAAAGAGATTGCTAGAAAATGTTAAAGGCACAGCCTTGGAAATTGTATAATTTAAACGTTTCAGAAAGTCACATGGTAGAGATGCTTGCGAAACTAGAAATGTAGCATGTTGGTGGTGGGGCACCATGGGAAACATGCCAAGTTAATTCAGTCTACCACTCAGCAAAGAGGAGAAAGCCTCTTCAAATTTATATTGTGAAAGGACAGTCCACTACAGGGTTCTGAGAGAAGAACAGTAAAATCTGAACATGCAAACATAGCTAGACTGGAGCTAAGGAGTTGAGGTGTACCATACACCAGAGAGAAGTATACATTCCTAATTTGTCTAAGCACAAACAAAAGCAGTCAAATTTTGGTCAGTTTTGGGCGGCGGGGGGGAAGTAGCCTAGTTTATGAATGATTTTAAAGGCTGAAAGAACAATCTAACTTGGGAAAAGTTCAGCCTAGCTCTAAGACAGCTTCTATGTGTGGGTAAGTGACAGCTTCTGTTTGCCCAGATGGAAGGACAAGTACCTACAGAAAACCCACTGAGAGATGGAACAGCAGACGTGATTGTTGCACTGGGAAAATCCAGGGGTCAAGGGACCAGAGATCATGACTGATGCAAAGATAGCACCAACAGAAAACAAGTGAAAGGGCAGGTAGCTTGACCAGTTGGTTGCAGATGCCTGGGAATGACTGGGCAAATCTCTCTATCAGGTTGCGGCATCGTTGTGGGATGAGTCAATCTTCTGAACTTCCTAGGCTTTCTCTTCAATGGACGCTAATACTCTTCAGCCACTGGCTCAGCTGGGGTAGAGTTCCCTCCTACTTTAATAGAAGACTCAGTATATAATACATAAAATAATGTTCTTGGCTTTGAAATGGCTATCACTGAGAAGGTCATAGACTTTGTGTATGGAGCTAATTTCCAATTGTGGATAGATAACATTCAATAACACAGTTTGATCAGTGCCAAGTTGGATGCTGCCTTCCAGAGAGGGGTAGCAGCACTCACCAACTCTGTCAGCAAAAGTTATCCTCCCAACAAGACTGATGGTGCAGACGCTGCCATAAGTCTCTTGACATGGAGGTTATGGTGCTACCCAGAGAAGGCGGAAAGGCTCTTTGTAATACCCTGGGGTCAAGAACTTGGTGCTTCTATCCAGAAAGTATTCCACCAGTGTAGGTGAATTTTGCTGAACTTCACCAATCTTCATTTCCTCAGTGTTCCTTGAAAGTCTGGTAGGAGGGGGCGGCTAGGTGGCACAGTGAATAGAGCACTGGCCCTGGAGTCAGGAAGACCTGAGCTCAAATGCAGCTTAACACAAAAACTAGCCGTGTGACCTTGGGCAAGTCACTTAACCCCAATTGCCCTCCAAAAAGCAAAAAAAAAAGTCTGGTAGGAGGAGCAGATGTGTGATGAAAGGATACAAAAGACAATTCAAAGAGTTAAGAAAGGAGTTGACCCTAGGGAGCTTGTTTAGGGGTAGCTAGGTAGTGATAAAGTTCTGGACCTGGAGTCAGGAAGACCTGAATTCAAATCCAACCTCAGATACTTATTAGTTGTGTGACCCTACACATATCAATAAATCTCTGCTTCAGTTTCTTTGTTTTTTGGGGGAGTTTTGCTTTTTTTTTTGAGGGGGGAAGGTAGGGCAATTGGGGTTAAGTGACTTGCCCAAGGTCACATGGCTAGTTTTGTGTTAACTGTCTGAGGTCAGATTTGAACTCAGGTCCTCCTGACTCCAGGGTCGGTACTCTATTAATTGTGCCACCTAGCCACTCCATCTGTTTCAGTTTCTTTAGCTATAAAAACTATAATAGCATTTACCCCTCAGGTTGCTGTGAGATTCAAATGAAGTGTTTGTAAAGTGCTTTGAAAACCAAAAAGTGAGATATAAATGTAGCTATTATTAGAGAAAATGGGAGAAATTAGGGCTCTTTCAGTGGAGTGTTATGATTGTATAATAATACATGGTACCAGGAAGCGCTATTTCATGTTATAGCCATGATGACTTTGGACATTTTGGTCAAGAGGGATCCCTTGAGATAGTGAGAAATAGATTATACAGTCCCTAAATGGAAGCAGAAATGTGTCCAAAGGAGTCATCCCCAAGGTCATGAGCGGCCCCTGAATGTATCGCCTTATAGCCTTACAACTGTGGATGTTCCCCTCCAATGCTTAAAGAAGTTCAGAGGACTGGAGGCCATTCTCCTCAGGAATTTACTCTTCCTTCTTCCCAATTTCCCCAAAGTTTACCCATTGTCATAGTTCCTAAGAAACAGAGAGAAACCGTGAAATTCAGTTCAATTCAGGGCACAGTTATTAAGTATCTGCTATGGGCAGCGCCCTATGCTAAGCACTGAAGATAGGACAGAAAGGACAGACTGTCCCTGTCGTCTAAGAACTCACATTTTTCTTTTTTCTCCTAAAAAGACCCTTGGAGGAAAACCTAGGAATAAGGTGAAACTCTGTTCCTTCAGGTCTTCTCCCTCTACCTAGAACCCCAATTCTCAGCCTTCTTGGTTGGGGAGGGTGGATTGATCAATGTCTGCCTTCTCAGTCAAGTCTTCATTTCAACAACTCTGAGGAAGAAGGGAACTGTATCTATTTATTTTATGGGGCTCCGTGATCCTGGGCATCGCAGAGAGAAATGACATCTAAAGACATCTCTAAAGAGAAATGACATCTAAAATGACATCTGCTGCCCAGAAGAGAGGAGAGAACACTGGTCTGGGACTGCCTGGATCTACCACAATCAATAAATCTTTGCCAGGCTATTTCCCTTCTCTGAGCCTCAGTTTCCTCTTCTGTAAAATTCAGGAATTGAAGCAGATGATTTTCAAGGACACTTGCATTCAAGGACTGATTCTGTAGGCTTTTCATGGACAAATGGTTCCTATTTGGAACAAATCCATTGAAAGGCATAGAAGGTGATCTATCTGGCAGCCCACTGAAAGGGAGGGTATAGAGGATTAGGAAGGAGGGGAGGAATGATGATTGAGGGGGTCAGTACACCTGAATTAAAAAAAAAGTTGTGCAAAATGACAGGCATTTTATGACAGACACATTTTAAAAGGATAGCCCGGTTGTTGCTATGGTGATCAGAGCTCTTATAAAGGCAGATTTCTCCCACCCCTGCCCCCACTTCCGAATTTCCATTACATTAGAGCAGCAGAGGCTCAGATGTGGTTTCCCATCTCAGGAAAAGACGTTGCCCTGCCTTTTCAGAGCCGGCATTTGTTTGACATTTAAAGCCACTAATAATTAAGCCATATGTTGGTTAACCTTGACCTGATGGCCCAAGTCAAGTCAAGGAAAATGAAGTTGTGCTAATATGCTCATAGGCTGTGAAGGCTCGAGCAAATATAGAATAATAAATCATCCTGCCTTTCTGTTTCTGGGAGAACAGGGGTGCCCTGGCTGTCAGTGCAGGGGGTGGAACCCTGTTGCTTGCTGATATGAGGTACAGAGAGAAAACTGGTTCATTTTGCTCCAAAAATGGTTGCTAGGTTTTCCCCCACTGAAGACCCAGGTTAAAATTCCAGCTCTGCCATAGCACTTGCATAACCTAAGGCAAGTTCCTTACTTTCTCTAGGTCTCAGTTGCCTAATCTGTAAAGGGAAAAGGTTAGATTGGATCAGGGGTGGGGAAACTGCAGCCTCAAGGCCACATGTGGCCTTCTAGGTCCTCAGGCGAGGCCTTTTGCCTGAGTCCAAGTTTAACAGAACAAATCCTTTTGTTAAGGGGATTTGCTCTGTGAAGTTCGAATTCAAGGCTCACAGGTTGCCCGATCCTGGACTAGATGGTCTCTAAGTTCCCTTTATGCTCTATACTGATGATCTAAACACAGACTCCTGCCAGAGGATCTGGGTTCAAATCCCATCCCACCCCCACACTCATTACTCGTGTGTCCTTGGGCAAGTTACAGTAACCCTTCCACATTGCAACTTTCCCCATTGCGGTTTTGATATATCATGGGTCAGCATAAGATGTTAACTTGGAATTTTGGGGGAATTTTGTGGAAGCCTCAGACACACGAATGCCAGCAGACAACACAGAAAAAGTTTGGGAACTCAGAAATGCATAAAATGTGTATAGTATTGTATAATATCAACATATTTTATCTTTTAACACCATAATTCAGACTTCTTCAGTGGTATGAAGGGAAAGCCAAAAAACTTAACACAGATTTTCCAGATTGTGGTGGTGCTGTGTCCCTAACCTCAGAGATATGGAAGGGATAAGTTATCTCTTAATATCCATAGGCTTCAGTTTTCTAATTGGTAAAATGAGGAAGTCGGACTAGACTGATCTTTGAGGTTCCTTGGCTTTAGAGATATAATCCCAGTGACTTGTTCCTAAATAAATTCCTGAGATAATATATGCCTGAGGTCCTTAAGAAATACCCTTGTGGGTCTGGTTGCTTGAAGAGATTTTTGACAGCCTCTGGTACTTTGACAATTCCTAATGGGGGCTTAAACTAGCCTCCATTTTCTTGGAAAAGTGGTGTCTTTTCTCTTGATGGAAGTGACCATTTATGGTCACTAAATTGGCACCTGGAGTTTGTGATAGGGATTTTCCTGAAGCTGGTGAAGGACACTTCTGAAATGAACTTCTATCTCTCTCCCTTTCTCTCTCTCCCTTCCTCTCTCTCTCTCTCTCTCTCTCTCTCTCTCCCTCTTTCTGTCTCACACACACACTCTCTCTCTCTCTCTCTCTCACTCTCTCCCTCCCTCCCCCCCTCTCTCCCTTCCTCCTCCCCTTCTCCCTTTCACTCCCCCTCTCTTAGGATTCTGGCTGGCAATTCTGGCTCCTGGGACAAATAGCATGAAACATTACCCAGAGTAAGCATCATAAAAAATAACTTCATATCACATGTATTGAGGGTGGAGGAAGAGATCTCATACCTTGAAGAAAAAGGTACTTTGGGAAGAGAGATCCTAATACCACTGGAAGAAGGGAGAAAGGTAGAAGAGAGAGACAGACCCCATAGGGCAGATAACTCTAGCCCATGCTAGGGAGACAAAGCCAGGAGATGAGGGAAGGGAAAGGAAAGGCATGAGCATTTACTGAGCACCTCCCATGTGTTAGGCACTGAGCTAAGTACTTTTTAAATATTTTCTCATTTGATCCTTACAATAACCCTGGTAGGTAGGTGCTATTATTATCCCCATTTTACAGTTGAGGAAACTGAGATAGACAAAGGTAAAGTGACTTGCCCAGGGTTATACAGCTAATAATTGTTTGAGGTCCTTTTTAAACTCAGGTCTTCCTAACTCTAAGCCCAGTGCTCTGTCTACTGCACCACCTCCCTAACTAAAAGGCAGGTAAGAGCTCACTTAGGGGAGAGGATATGAACCAGAGGGGAGAATGAGATATGCATTTTCAGGCCAATGCGTCTGTTTCACTTACATTTGTTGTAAGAGAGGTCAGATGTTGGGGTGAGGTAGCAAGTATGTAATGACAGGGATGCAAAAAAAGGGGAGAGAGCATCAATAAAACATAAAAAATGCACAGAAGAGAATAGAGCATCAACCCTGGAGTCAGGAGGACCTGAGTTCATATCTGGCCTCAGATGCTTGACACACATACTAGCTGTGTGACCTTGGGCAAGTCACTTAACCCCAATTGCCTTGTCTTACCCCCCTCCAAAAAAAGAAAAAAGAAAAGAAAATCCACAGAAAAAAACCCACAAAAATGTTCAAAAGGGAGCACAAAGCAATTTCTTTACTACTGCATTAAAGTTATTACATGTATTTAAAAATTGTATGAAGAGAAGTTCATGATTTCAGATAAAATCATCTTTTCTGTTCTTTGTATATTGAAGTGTTCATGTGTATTGATAATTGGTAAATTCTTAATAAAAAGGAAATTTAACAGAGAGCCCATCTAGGATATAAGCATCAGGGTGGTCTGGGAGGGTGTCATTTGATAGCTCCTGTTTTCATGAATTATTCTTGCTAATTAATTAGGTGCCAAGCTTAGTTGTTTCTACCTGATGAAGGAGTTCCAGTGTTATTAGGGCCCTTCTGTTTCTGAACCCAGGAACAAAGCTCTTGTCCTACTTAAGGTTTCAGTCTTTTATCTTCCTCCAAGCCTGGCAGAGTATTTGGGGCTGGGACAAGTCACTTCAATTAGGGAGAAAGCGGGCAAGCAAGAGACAAGTCCCAGAGAGCTACATGCCAAGCAACCTCTTGTAGCAGAGAGAGGATTGTTCTGAAATCTAGGAAAACTTAGTTCTGGTCTTGGCTCAGATATTAATTCACACAGTGTCTGGCACGTAGTATGGGGTTTAATAAATGCTAGCTGCTGAGTGACTGTCATTTTGCTCTTCTAGGTGATTATGAGAATCACATGAGATCATGCATGTGAAAACGTTTTGGAAAACATAAAATGTCCTACAAATTTGGGTTATTAGTATTATGAGGCAGTCAGTATTGCATACTCATTAGGGCATTGGACATAGAGTCAAGAAGACCTGAGCAAACTAAGACCTGTTAAAGACCTTAACTAAAAAAAACGAAGGCCTCCTGTTGCATCCGGGGTCATCTCTAGTCATCCTGATCTGTATCTGGCCACTGGACCCAGATGACTCTGAAGGATAAAGTGAGGCTGGTGACTTTGCACAGCCCTGCCTCACTTAAATCCAATTCACTTGCATGTCATGGCATCACCTCCCTGATGTCATGGTCCTCTTCAAGAAGGAAGGACAAACAACAAAAGAGTTCAAACATTGCCCCCGTAATTGAGCAGCTGTGTGACTTTTGCCAAGTTACCTAACACCTCCTGGTCTCAGGCTCCTCATCTATAAAATGAAGGAGGTGGGGTTGGTGATTTCTCAGGTCTCTTCCAGCTCTCTATGATCACATGATCCTCTCTATGAATGGTCCAAGCAGGAAGGGAAGCAAAGCCATCCCTTTTCCTAAGAGAAATGTGATTTGGGCCATTTAAGAAAGGTCTTTCTGCTATATTACACACTGCAATCTTCCACATGGATAAAAGTGGTAGATCTTGGCTATTCCCTTAACTGGGGAGATGTTATAGTCCAGTAAAACTTCCGTTTTTTTCTGTCCTAGTCTTTCTTGGTCTAACAAATTTCTTTCAGCCATAGACACGTCCTTTACTCCTGCCTGGTTCTCTCATCTTTCTGCTCTGTTCATTTTTCTGGAATGTACCCCTCTCTCCTCCCTGAGCGAATAACTCCCCCCTTGCCCGATATCTGAACTCTTCCATTCTAAGACAGAAACTTCCATTTTCCTAGCTGGTGTGTGTGTGTGTGTGTGTGTGTGTGTGTGTGTGTGTGTGTGTGTGT